>NW_026998739.1:1200000-1612500 GCF_035044405.1 Drosophila montana
GTCATCGTATGTCGGAGGCCGCTGACTTAACTGAACTTGGAGCCATGGAGGTCGATCAATTAAAGCTGTGAGCTCTCCCAACTGTGTGTATTCCAAATACTTTGTGTGGGAGTCGCAATTTCACGGCGATCAAAGCATTGAAAACTTTTTAGCCCAGAATTTCATAGGCTTGACCTACATTTGCCTTATCGACGGGGCGATAAGAGGGAAAGTACATATATCAAAAAGAAAGATTTTTTTTTTGTATTTTTATAAATAAGTAATCTAATGTGAGCGTCATTTATATAGTACAAAGTCCCAGTAAATGTTGCACTTAGACAAGCCTCAGATAACGGAACTAGTTATACAAATAATGTATGAAAAACAAGTAGTATTTTAGTTTGAGACATAATTTATTTAAATTTTTTTATGGGATTTTTTTCTGCAGTAAAATAAGTATTTCCCCACCCATTTATGGTTGGGGTGATATTTCAATTTGCCAACGTAACTCGATCCCTTGACGGTCAGCTTAATAAACATAGCATCGATTACAAATTGGTTTCTGTTTCAATTCCACTCAAATTGTGCAAATATATCAAGTATGTACATATTTTTACCAGATATCATACAATTTGAAGACGCACACACACGTGCCGGGAATTCGCATTTGGTTTTTGTTTCACGTCCCCCTGATGTTGACCTTGCCATTGACTTGAGCTAAGTTTCTGAAAATTGATAAATTACACTTTGAAAATCGAAAGTGTCGACATTTCTTGTAAATATACAGTCACTGATTTTTATTGTTTCTTTATTGCATAAATTTAATTCAATTTACCAATTTACACGATCTTTAAGACCCGGACCTCGAGCACTTTGCAACACTCATAATTGATGCTACAAACAGTATCTTGCATTGCAATTCCACTTGCAACGTGTGAATGTTATTCACATATTTGCTGGAAAAACAATTGATAATATAATAATATTGCATGTCAGCTGCAATAGGTTCGAGGCAAATTTTTGATTTCAAGCTTAGATTTGCGTGACAAATTGTTGGAGGCTTGTCCGAGTAGTTTGCTACAAATTATGCTGGCCATCAGAACAACGTTCAATTTTAAAAAGATTTTGGTCTATTTAAATATTAAGTGTTCTATTTTTATGGCCCTGTGCTAAGCTAATTTGATTTAAATTATTTTAATTTTCCTGGATATTTGGGAAAATGTATCGATCTTTGCCAAAGAAAGTTTAATGCTTATGAAATGACTTTTATTGTGGTTTTTATTTTGAGTTTATATCACATATAAAAAAATTGTATTTATTAAATTTTATTATTATTATTTTAATAGGTTATCACTGATATTTTGAATGTTACTTATTTATTCATATTTTAATATGCAATCAATTGCATTTCAATTATTATTATTTATTGTTTTATTATTATTATTCTTATTTTATTAGACAATCAATTACATTTTAATTATTATAATTTATTGTTTTATTATTTTTATTATTATTTTAATAGGCAATCAGTGATATATTTGTTTTATATTGTTATGCATTGTTTTATATTATTTTATTATTATCATAATATTGTCTTAATCTAAAGCAGATAAATAATATTTCGTTTTTCCCGAAATAATGATTTTATAAAATCTATCTTTCAATCGTCATATATTTTTTATTATTTTATATCATTATTTAATTATTATTAATATGATATTTTAATAAAATAATAATAATTTTAAGCAGATCAATAGTATTTAGTTTTCAAGACATTATTTATTTATACAAACTAGAATATGCATTTTTGAATAATAATTTATATTTCAAATTTCTGTATAACTTTTTACTCGGATGATATTTTTTAGCAATTCGTAAATCTGAATCTGTTTTTTTTTTTCCCCAGCATTTATCTCCTTTTCTTAACTTTTATTTTCAACGCATGGCCATCAAAATGTGATTATATTCTTTTTATTATCATGACTAACAGAATAGAAAAACTAACAGAAAATTTCAGGGAAATTTTTCAGGCCTGCTTCGCTTTGGTAGCTGCAGCTGCTGCTAGTGCCGCGTTGTTGGCCAAGTTAGTTCGGTTCTGGACAACGTTAATAACAGCGGTTAAATGCTTATTGGTTATTTGTACCGTGACTTATCTGATAGACATAAACATTGGAAGTACTTTCCAGCTATACATATCTGGCGATAAGGATCGTGCCCTGATAAGTTCAGCACTCAAATTGCCATTCAACTCCAGCGATTTTCGGAAATAATGCCAAACTGTCAGCTCTGCTGGGCCAACTCTGGCCCTGGCTGCGTCAGTTCTCGTTCTACCAACAATCTAGCCAGCTGCTCTGGACGGCCCTAGCAGCGTTTGTCTAGCTTCGTAGACATCGAGTTCATCCAGCCGGCATGCGCGATCCAAGCGGGCAATGCTGTTGCCAGCCTCTGTTGGATGAGTTCAAGTGCTCCAAATTTTCACTGCACCACGATGAGCCTGCGGACTTTTGCCGCTCCCAGTGGCAACGTGGCGAACGCTGCTTCATCTGGCTGATCTATCGTTGGCTTTTGGCCGCCTTCTTTGCGGGCGGTGTCATTGGCAGCCTCGTGCAGGATTATAACGACGGCAGGTGGTTCATCTATCTGACCGATTGGGGTTTCACTTTGTGTTTCTATGCCTGCGCCTATGGCGCCGTTTTAGCCACCATATACTTTATAAGGCCCAGCTACTTTGGTAAGAAGTGATGTGAAATCCCCTTTTTCCTTTGCCTTTTTATTTTTCAATATTTCAAGATACATTTATACCTCCCTCCCCATCATTTTGTTTGAGAAGCAATTAGGGCTTTAAAACGTCCATAACAGTATTCAAATTTTGTTTTGTAATCGAAGTATTCTCTGCTTAACTCATAAATCCTTAATTGCCATAGTGAACATTTCACAGTGGTTTAATTCAGAGCATTGATTCATGATTCGAACAGCACATTTAACTTTCACACAAAAATTGCAAGGGAAATATAAGTCTATTACTACTTCAGTCAACATTTACAACTCATTTTCTTACCGATTCACAACAATTTTGACACATGACCTATTCGCAGAACCTGGTAGCTGGGCACTCAAGATTTACTGGTGCTCGCACTACACGACCACCGTCCTGGCCATGATGATAACATTGGTGTATTGGTCAGCGCTGTATTCGAGTGAGTCGCACTTCTTAAGACTTAGAAACCGAAATAATTATATTAATAAAAATCCTTCTTAAGGCATGGCTGGTGAGCCCATTGGACTTTACAATCTCTGGTCGCATGCGCTTAATTCCGTTTGCATGATTTTCGATTGTTTTATTGTGGCTTTTCCCACGCGCCTGATGCACTTTGTATATCCACTTGCTGTGGTCCTCATCTATGGTCTGTTCTCGCTAATCTACTTCTGTGCAGGCGGCGTAGACATGTGAGCAATTTCATTGGGCAATTCCATATTATTTTATTTTTATATATTGCATTATTATTTTGGCCCACTTGCAGCTTAGGTAATCGGTTCATATACTTTATTCTGGACTGGGAGAGGCCGGGACTGGCCATTGGCAGCGTTTGTGGCTGCATTGTTTTAGCCCTGATCTTTTGTGTATTAATCTTCTGGATCTATAGACTGAGATTGTGGATGCACGAGCGCTGCGGAAAGAAGGAAAAAACAGAAATAATCGAAACACGAGCGGCTATTCCTACGGTAACTGCTCAAACTGTTTAAATAATAAATTGAGTCTGAATTTACAATTTTTCTGAGGTATTGTCTATTCTTCCAAATTAACTGAAATTCATTATCATTTTTTGCGACTCCTGCTATTCAGCAATATTAGAGTATTAGTAGAGTGTCACTCTGTTGAGTTATGTCCACTTATCAAAACCTTAAGTTCATAAGCTTTTAAGTTGTTTATGAAGGACCTGATTGAAATTAAAAATATGAATTTCGTTCTTAAAACGAGATAGTTAAATATTTCCTAACATTGTTCAGATATTTCTTTTCGACTTTTTCAACTAGATTATTTTTACTTTCTTGACCTCTAAAATTTTTAGTTATCAAAGTTTGGTTAATTCAATGTGTTTGCATTGCAAATTTGTTTTCATTATCGCGAGGACCATAAAAATAAATACTTATTTTCTGATAGCTATTGAGTAGAGTATAAAAAAGTTCGGTAATCAAAATAGACCCAGGTGCATAGAAATAGGAATCCCCCTCTTAAAGGCTCCCGATAATTCATACTTTATAACACTATGTTCTTTATGAAGCGGACTCTTTAAGCAATTGAATATTTGGAATATTCCTATGTTGGGTGTGGAAATATACTGTGGCTTAACACTTGTACTGCAACAATTATATTTATGGTACAAGTACCAGCGATTATCTCAAAATTATATGGAAAGCTTTTGCCACTTATATGGTTTAATACCCTAGGTAACCATTGTCACATTTAATGCTCAATAGCTCTCAACTTTCGAAGGTACCTTTTAAATAAGCAGACGGCGTTAAAAATATTTTCATAATTTCGATTAGGTTTTAATCATTGCCTTATGCCTAAGCCATTTTCTGTACATCGAGTATGCAGGAAACCAGTAAGCTCTCCACCTCGGCGGGCTCAATGTTGAGTGCATTGGCTATGAACGGTATGGCTATGTTCTTGTATGGTCTGATCAGTTTAATGAGCACCTGGGTGCGTATGTTGCGCAGTAAGTCCTCAATGTGTTCGCGTATAAACTGATCAGCCATAATGTTGCTGCGATGTTGACGCAATATAGTCTCAAACTCGTTGATGTCATTGTTTTGGTATGAATTAACCAGATTTGTCATGGCCAAAATCTCGGGATCGTTCTTATAAGGCTTGGCCTCCTGCGAGTCGAACGGGTTGATACCGGACTTCATAAGCCTGTTGAACAGAATCATATTAATTATGCAGTTTTAATTAATTTAATACAATTTCACGCACATATTTGCTAGCACCAAGTACTTAAGGCAGGTGGTGCGTCTGGGCGAGCCGCTTTCATCGTAGTTCTTGAAGGCCTCAAAGAAGTCTGTGTGCGCCTTCTCGAATTCGCCTTCGCGTAGATGCATTTTGCCGCCGCATTCGCGAATAACGCCCATTATAAGAGGATGTGGAATAGCTGATTTAATGTGCAGCGATTGCTCGTAGAGAGCTTTCAGTTTCTTGTTGTTTTTTTGTACAGTGTACATTTGAATTTTCAATGCATAAATCTCCAGCAATTGTGTGCCCTTTTTTAGATCATCCTCGCCGTCGTCTGTCTGGCAGCTCGAATGCAACTGTATGCAAAGATTACAAGCTTAGATTTGCGTCCGAGTAGTCTGCTACAAATTATGCTGGCCATCAGAACAACGTTTAAAACAGATTTTGGTCTATTAAATTATTAGGTGTTCTTTTTTTTAATGTCCCTGGGCTAAGCTAACTTTTTTTTACATTTTTTAATTTTCCTGGATTTTTTGGGAAAATGTATCGATCTTTGCCAAAGAAAGTTTAATGCTTATGAGATGACTTTTATTGTGGTTTTTATTTTGAGTTTATATGTTATATTATCGACGTAATGCACGACTCAATTCAACAATGTTTATTTTCATTTAAGCAAGTTTTACGAATGTACGAAATGTATCAGCATTTTTTTAAAATAAAACTGCATAATTTATATCACATAAAAAAATTGTATATATTAAATTTTATTATTAATATTTTAATAGGTAATCACTAATATTTTTAATGTTATTTATTTATTCGTATTTTTATAGGCAATCAATTACATTTTAATTATTATTATTTATTAATTTATTATTATTATTATTATTATTTTATTAGGCAATCAGTGATATATTTTTTTTATATTGTTATTTATTGCTTAATATTATTTTATTATGATTATAATATTGTCTTAATCTAAAGCAGATAAATAATATTTCGGTTTTTCCGAAATTAATTTTTTTATAAAAACTATCTTTGAATATATATATTTTATCTCTATATATAAAACTGTTTGTCCTGACTGACTGACTGACTGATTGGTGATCAACGCACAGCCCAAACCGTAAGAGCTAGGAAGCTGAAATTTTCACTGTAGCTACCTTATGTGATGTAGGTGCACGTTAAGACGGGGTTTCGGGAAATTCCACCCGCAAGTGTGGCAAAATCGCGAAAAACGTTTGTATGTAACTTTTTTGTTTACCGGCCTCAAATTTAGTTTCAAAGGTCTTTGTTAAAATTCATTTGAGGGGTGTTTCACACTTTTCGAAAAATCCATTCCTCCTTGGTGGAAATGGGGGTCGAAGATTTGGTGGATGACGTTTCGCGCTCAAATTCGTTTCCAAAGATCTATAAGAAAAATCATTTGAGACGTGTTTCACACTTTTCGCAGAATACAAACTTTTTCGGGTGGAATGCGACTCAAAGATTTTTTGTGCGAAGTTTTAAGTTGTGTCCGATTTGCTTCAAACTTATTTTCAAAGCTCTACATAAGAACTTAATAAATACGTATTTCAGTGATTTGGGAAATTCCACCCGCAAGAGTGGTAAATTGGCGGAAAACGGTTGTATGAAAGTTTTTTGTTTACCATCTGATAGGCCCCAAACGCATTTTCAAGATCTATGTTCAAATTCATTTGAGGGGTGTTTCACACTTTTTGAAAAATCCATTCCTCCTTGGTGCAAATGGGGGTCGAAGATTTGGTGGATGACGTTTTGTGTTCAAATTTATTTCCAAAGATCTATAAGAAAAATTATTTGAGACGTGTTTCACATTTTTCGCAAAATCTAAACTCCTTCGGTGGAAAATGCATTTCAATTTTTTTTTGGTGAATTTTAAGTTTGTTTGATTCCCGTCCGATCAGTTTCAAAATCATTTTCAAAGCTTTTTGAAAACATTGATTTTATAACATACGTGCCATGGACAAGGCCGGGTTATACCCGCTAGTATATATATATATATATATATTTTTTTTTTTATTATTTTATATTAATTATTTAATTATTATTTAATATGATGTTTTAATTTTAAGCAGATGAATAGTATTTAGTTTTCAAGACATTATATATTTATAAAAAACTAGCATATGCATTTTTGAATAATAATTTGTATTTAAAATGTATATATATATTTTTTCTCGAAAGATATTTTTTAGTTGTTCATAAATCGTATTCTGTTTTTTTCCCAGCATTTATCTCCTTTTCTTAACTTTTATTTTCAACGCATGACCATCAAAATGTGATAATATTCTTTTTATTAACATGACTAACAGAATAGACCGCGTAATTTAGTTTATCTTTAATGTAGAGGGATCCCATGCCACATTGTTGGCCTCAGTTAACAGAGTGTGTGCATAGTTTATTTGTAGTCGCGTTCCATAGGAAACACCTGAGTTCAAGTTCCAATATTGAAGTGCCTGGGCACACGTTCGATCCGTAACATGCTCCGCTACGCAATTACGATTTTGATTGAATGTTAACTTGCAAATGATAAATTGATAGCGTGTGCGACTGATTTCAGTTTGAATGAAATCGTTGATATTTTTATACCCTTTTGTATAATTTTGTCGTGAAATGTGTAACGCATAGAAGGAGACATCTCCGACCCCATAAAGTATATATATTCTTGATCAGTATCAACAGCCGAGTTGATATAGCCATGTCCGTCTGTCCGTCTGTCTGTTTCTATGCGAACTAGTCTCTCAGTTTGAAATCTTTATGAAACTTTGCAGAATTTCCTCTTTCTGTTGCACGCAATTCATATGTCAAAACCAGCTGGATCGGACCACTATATCATATAGCTGCCATAGGAACGATCGGTCGAAAAGTAGGTTCTTGTATGAAAAACATTTTTGTTTATAAAGTTATCTTGACTAAACTTGGTATTTATTAGTTTTACTACGCTCCCCATATATATGCAAAATCCTATTAAGATCGGGCAACTATATCATATAGCTGCCATAGGAACGATCGGTCGAAAATTAAGTTTTTGTATGGAAAATTTGTATGTTTTTCAACATATCTTGACCAAACTCGGTACTTATTAGTTTTACTAAGCTCCCCATATATATGCAAAATTCTATTAAGATCGGGCAACCATATCATATAGCTGCCATAGGAACGATCGGTCGAAAATTAAGTTTTTGTATAGAAAATTTTTATGTTTTTCAAGATATCTTGACCAAACTCGGTATTTATTAGTTTTACTACGCTCCCCATTTATTTGCAAAATCCTATTAAGATCGGACAACTATATCATATAGCTGCCATAGGAACGATCGGTCGAGAATTATGCTGTTGTATGGAATTTTTTTTATTTTTCAAGATATCTTGACCAAACTCGGCATTTATTAGTTTTACTATGCTCCCTCCACTTATGCAAAATCTTATTCACATCGGACAACTATATCATATAGCTGCCATAGGAACGATCGGTCGAAAATTAAGTTGTTGTATGGAAACCTGTTTTGTTTTTCAAGATATCTTAACCATACTCGGCATTAACTATTTTCCCTGTGCTTCTTAGATACGGGCAAAGCACTATGAGCATTTTGAAAAGCTTGGGTCTGCAAGGGTATTAAATCTTCGGTGTGCCGAATATAGCACTTCTTTCTCGTTTTTTTTTTGAATGATCGCGCCTTCTTATCATTAGGGCTGTATTTACCCGACAGAGTCAGCCAATGTTTATTTATGATAGTTTTATTGTTCGCATGAATCATGTGCAAAAGTTCCCAAAAAGTTGTTTAAAAATTCAACGCAAATTTTGCGCGTGGAAAATCGTGGGAAATTTTTCAGGCCTGCTTCGCTTTGTTAGCTGCTGCTGCTGCTAGTGCCGCGTTGTTGGCCAAGTTAGTTCGGTTCTGGACAACGTTAATAACAGCGGTTAAATGCTTATTGGTTATTTGTACCGTGACTTATCTGATAGACATAATCATTGGAAGTACTTTCCAGCTATACATATCTGGCGATAAGGATCGTGCCCTGATAAGTTCAGCACTCAAATTGCCATTCAACTCCAGCGATTTTCGGAAATAATGCCAAACTGTCAGCTCTGCTGGGCCAACTCTGGCCCTGGCTGCGTCAGTTCTCGTTCTACCAACAATCTAGCCAGCTGCTCTGGACGGCCCTAGCAGCGTTTGTCCAGCTTCGTAGACATCGAGTTCATCCAGCCGGCATGCGCGATCCAAGCGGGCAATGCTGTTGCCAGCCTCTGTTGGATGAGTTCAAGTGCTCCAAATTTTCACTGCACCACGATGAGCCTGCGGACCTTTGCCGCTCCCAGTGGCAACGTGGCGAACGCTGCTTCATCTGGCTGATCTATCGTTGGCTTTTGGCCGCCTTCTTTGCGGGCGGTGTCATTGGCAGCCTCGTGCAGGATTATAACGACGGCAGGTGGTTCATCTATCTGACCGATTGGGGTTTCACTTTGTGTTTCTATGCCTGCGCCTATGGCGCCGTGGTAGCCACCATATACTTTATAAGGCCCAGCTACTTTGGTAAGAAGTGATGTGAAATCCCCTTTTTCCCCTTTTTATTTTTCAATATTTCAAGATACATTTATACCTCCCTCCCCATCATTTTGTTTGAGAAGCAATTAGGGCTGTAAAACGTCCATAACAGTATTCAAATTTTGTTTTGTAATCGAAGTCCCTGTTAACTTAACATTAAAACGAATCCATTCATATTCTCTGCTTAACTCATAAATCCTTAATTGCCATAGTGAACATTTCACAGTGGTTTAATTCAGAGCATTGATTCATGATTCGAACAGCACATTTAACTTTCACACAAATAGTTCGCACATAATTAATACAATTCATACCGATTCACAACAATTTTGACACATGACCTATTTGCAGAACCTGGTAGCTGGGCACTCAAGATTTACTGGTGCTCGCACTACACGACCACCGTCCTGGCCATGATGATAACATTGGTGTTTTGGGCAGCGCTGTATCCGAGTGAGTCGCACTTCTTAAGACTTATGTGAGAAACTGAAATAATTATATTACAAAAAAAATCCTTCTTTAGGCATGGCTGGTGGGCCCATTGGACTTTACAATATCTGGGCGCATGCGTTTAATTCCGTTTGCATGATTTTCGATTGTTTTATTGTGGCTTTTCCCACGCGCCTGATGCACTTTGTATATCCACTTGCTGTGGGCCTCATCTATGGTATTTTCTCGCTAATCTACTTCTGGGCAGGCGGCGTAGACATGTGAGCAATTTCATTGGGCAATTCCATATTATTTTATTTTTATAAATTGCATTATTATTTTGGCCCACTTGCAGCTTAGGTAATCGGTTCATATACTTTATTCTGGACTGGGAGAGGCCGGGACTGGCCATTGGCAGCGTTTGTGGCTGCATTGTTTTAGCCCTGATCTTTTGTGTATTAATCTTCTGGATCTATAGACTGAGATTGTGGATGCACGAGCGCTGCGGAAAGAAGGAAAAAACAGAAATAATCGAAACACGAGCGGCTATTCCTACGGTAACTGCTCAAACTGTTTAAATAATAAATTGAGTCTGAATTTTCAATTCTTCTGAGGTATTGTCTATTCTTCCAAATTAACTGAAATTCATTATCATATTTTGCGACTCATGCTATTCAGTAATTTTAGAGTATTAGTAGACTGTCACTCTGTTGAGTTATGTCGACTTATCAAAACCTTAACTTCATAAGCTTCTAAGTTGTTTATGAAGGACCTGATTGAAATTAAAAATATGAATTTCATTCTTAAAACGTGATGGTTAAATCATTCACATTAATATTATTTTTAGATAAAACGAATTTTCTATATTTCCTAACATTGTATAGATTTTTCTTTTCCACTGTTTCAACTATATTATTTTTACTTTCTTGACCTCTAAAATTTGTAATTATCAAAGTATGGCCTATTCAATGTGTCTGCATTTCAAATTTGTTTTCTTTATCGCGAAGACCATAAATATGATAGCTATTGAAATTTTATCAAAACATGCTCAGGCACTTCTTTTTGGTTCGTCAATGGAAATTCCAATTATATTTTTTGGTAGAATTTAAAAAAGTTTGGTAAATAAAATAGACGCAGGTGCATAGAACGGCTCCCGACACTTCTTACTTATTTATAACACAACGTTCTTTATGAAGCGGTCTTTTTAAGCAATTGAATATTTGGAATATTCCTATGTTGGGTGTGGAAATATACTGTGGCTTATCGCTTGTACTGCAACCATTACATTTATGGTACAAGTACCAGCGCTTATCTCAAAATTATACGGAAAGCCCTTACCACTTATGTGTATGTATATATACAAATGATTTGATACACTAGCTAACCATTGTCACATTTAATGCTCAATGCTCTCAACTTTCGACGGTACCTTTTAAATAAGCAGACGGCGTTTAAAATATTTTCATAATTTCGATTAGGTTTTAATCATTGCCTTATGCCTAAGCCATTTTCTGTACTACAGCAAACTGCAGCGATTGGATTTGGTTGGACCATTTCTCCAGCGCATTGTAGCGGGCTGCACTGCTATTAATCTTGTCCAGCTGCAGCACTTGATTCACCTGATCGATGCGTCCCTTGATGGTGCTGAAAAGTAAAATTAAATTATTTAGCTAGGGCTTAAGCTGATCTGCTGACAAGTCACGTACTCATCGAGTATGCAGGAAACCAGCAAGCTCTCCACCTCGGCGGGCTCAATGTTGAGTGCATTGGCTATGAACGGTATGGCTATGTTCTTGTATGGTCTGATCAGTTTAATGAGCACCTGGGTGCGTATGTTGCGCAGTAAGTCCTCAATGTGTTCGCGTATAAACTGATCAGCCATAATGTTGCTGCGATGTTGACGCAATATAGTCTCAAACTCGTTGATGTCATTGTTTTGGTATGAATTAACCAGATTTGTCATGGCCAAAATCTCGGGATCGTTCTTATAAGGCTTGGCCTCCTGCGAGTCGAACGGGTTGATACCGGACTTCATAAGCCTGTTGAACAGATCATATTAATTATGCAGTTTTAATTAATTTAATACAATTTCACGCACATATTTGCTAGCACCAAGTACTTAAGGCAGGTGGTGCGTCTGGGCGAGCCGCTTTCATCGTAGTTCTTGAAGGCCTCAAAGAAGTCTGTGTGCGCCTTCTCGAATTCGCCTTCGCGTAGATGCATTTTGCCGCCGCATTCGCGAATAACGCCCATTATAAGAGGATGTGGAATAGCTGATTTAATGTGCAGCGATTGCTCGTAGAGAGCTTTCAGTTTCTTGTTGTTTTTTTGTACAGTGTACATTTGAATTTCCAATGCATAAATCTCCAGCAATTGTGTGCCCTTTTTTAGATCATCCTCGCCGTCGTCTGTCTGGCAGCTCGAATGCAACTGTTTGAGTATCTTTTGCAATTTAGTAAAGTCGCTGCGATCAAAGTACAGCTTGCCCAGCTTAGTGTTAGTTTTGAACCACAAGCGATCGTTTTTGGCATCGCGCAGAGCATCCAAAGTGGTCTCATAAAAGTTTTGCAGCAACTCCATCTAAAAGAATTTTTTACGATTAATTGTAATTTAAGTTGATTTTTGTTTTTTTTTTTGACCTGGCAAGGTGCTTTTTGTTTGTTTATTAAACAAAGGGTGTATTATACAAACAATGAATTGGCGCCCGATGGCAATAGGATTTAGCCTATGTGTTAGAAGCAAAGCAACACTCGCCATTACCTAGTTTGGTCCGTGCATTTTTCAAAAACAAAACTTGAGCAATTTTTCTTATCAGTTCTATTATTTTGTAGCCCGCTGATGGCAATATATTATTTGCCTCATTCTGAATCTCGTATATTATACAAAAACTCTGTCTTCGATCCTAAATCAGAATGTTCGTCTGAACTTATTTTCGTTGAAATACACAGACAGATGACAAGGTACTGATGCTTGCGATCAAGTATAACTACACTATATGGGGTCGGAAATGTCTGTTTTTATGTGCTACATATTTAATAACAAATATATATGATACCCTCTAAGACATTGAAATTCTGTAGAGGAGTTGGAGTTAACTGGTTAAATATGAAACCTCTTTAAAATCAGATGTAGCCCGGCCTAATCCAGTTCTCACAAATATACAAATATATTGGCCTGCTTAGAAATTTATGTTTGCCAGCTTCTCACTTACATTCTTGGACGTTGAAATGTAATCCAGTATGGAGTTGATGCTCTTCTCCGAATGGTTGCGTGTGACAGCGCTTTTAATGTAGGTGAGCAGCTGTTTGTAGCGCACCATCATTTCCTTGTAGTTGTTCTGCGAGTTAAGTAAAAGGATTTGTCAGGTTTTTTTTCTTTTGAACCTTGTGCTGCCCACTCACCAGACTAAAGTTGATTTTTATCATCTGCTTCAGTGCCTTGAAGCCCCACTCACCCTTTTCGCCATTCTCCAAGTCGAGCACCTTTTGGAAACTGGCGAGCGCTGCTGTGGGCTCCATCTCTTTAAGTGCCTTGCTGTTGTAGTATTGATTCTCTAGATCTACGTCCGGTTCCGAGTTGCTGTCCTCTGAGTATTCCTAAAATAGAAGCCGCGAGCGAAGCAGATGCCGGGTTTCAAGAACAGCGCTAGGAGAAACTTTATTGGTGATATTCTTACCAGACCATAATCTTCATCATCGTCGCACATGAAATCGTCATCATTATCAGACATTGTGCAGCTTATTTAGGCGCAAAAATTGATTTAACAAAACAATGCCTGTAAAAATGGCAAAAATTTGTGGATCTCACAGCAAATTGTGGCGGTCGTGCGATAGAGTTTAAGCAGCACTGCGAAAAGAAAATGACATTTATTGATATGCGTGCAATAAATAATGCACTAGATATCGATAGTTGAGTGTAAATACAGAAACATTTAAGGGCGGACATATATATATTGGTATTTAAAATAAATTATTTAAATAATATTTAAGTAATAATACAGCAATTATTCTTTTGCAATTGGCTTTGCTATTATTCAGTTGCTCGTGGCATACATACAAAAATATTTGCAGATATTTTTTATTTGTAAACAGGAACATAAGCAGTGTACCAATTTGGGTACATTCACATGCAGCAATCGTGCCTTATTAACAATCACGAGTTGCGCCAGCCCTGGTCGATTAATTGCGAGTCACCTCACTAGAATCTGAACTAAATAATGTAAGTGAAGCTCGCAGCAATATGAGGTAAATTGTTAGACAAATTCTAATTAAACTTATAGTAATCGCTGCACACAGTTTCACACGACCTCTTAAACGTTTATTGCATGTGTCAACGCTTTGCAGCGCTAGAAAGCGTACACATCCATCGGCAGATCGCAATTCGCAGCCGATATCGGAGGCCCTGCTCTTGCAGGTGGATAAGAAAACACCCAACTTGCGGCTGCTCGAGATTGCGTCTGGTTCGGGTCAGCACGCTGGGTTTTTGGCGCCTTTGCTACCCAATATAAGTTTTCAAACTTCGGAATATTCCCGCCAGGATTTCGACTCCATTAACGCATATGCCGCGGACTGCGTCACGGGAAACATTTGTCCGCCGCTCTTTGTTGACATTTCGCAGGAGTTGCATCTATGGGATGCGGACACAGTGAAGCAGGCGAAGCCTGCCAGCTACGATTACATGCTGAACTGCAACATGATGCACATTAGCCCATGGGCCTGCTCCGAGGGCCTGTTTCGTGCTGCCGGCCAGCTGCTAAAGGCTGGCGGCAAACTGTTCACCTATGGACCCTATGCCCAGGATGGCCAGTTGACGCCCAAAAGCAATGTAGACTTTGATGCGGATTTAAGGCGTCGCAACGCATCTTGGGGCATCAGGGATATCAGGGATCTGAAGCAGTTGGCGGCTGTTAATGGTTTGCAGTTGGACCGAGTGACCGATATGCCGTCCAACAATAAATTCCTGACCTGGCTTAAACTGTAAGCAAATGCAAACTCTTAATTATGCAACAGATCAGTCTAGTACAGAGCAGAAGTACCAGATTCCTGTTCTTGTCCCTCTTATTTGAATGCTTCCAAGCTGTGCATCGATATGCAAATCTCTCGTTTAGATTTTTGATTAATTCGGCACGCCGAAGGTCAAATATCATTGCAGTCCCTTAACGTAAACAAAACCCTTTTAAACAAATCTTTTATTTCCGACTGAGATACATATATCAAGCATGTATTCTATTAGTTCGACTTGATGCAGCTGGGTTAGAATAATACTGAAGCTCGTAATTGCTGAGTTTAAGATAATAATTTTTAAAAGACAAAAAAGTTCTTTGCAAAAACACCCAATCGACGACCGATCGTTCCTTCGGCATCCCGAAGATAGCCATTCTTTGGTGTTTTTGAACATATCGGACATTATAAAAGCTAGAGAGATCAATGCTTGCAGCTTTTCGTGAAACATATTTATTTCCGTACTTGTACGTGCATTAGAAATTTTGTGTAATCTCAAAAAATGAAAATAGAGTGAGCCATTTCAGAAGCAGGCTAATTTACTCTGCTCATTAAATACGATAATCCATTACTGGCTTCAATAGTTAACGAGATCATACGAACAGACGGATGAACATGGAGATATATACGAAACCATTTTATCCGTTTGTAATGGATGAAGAGCATCAGAAACATATTTTCTATAGTGGTACAAAAACTGCTTCTTGAATGCATAAAATAAAATTTGTAATTAATATATTAAGGAGAAGGTTTAATCTCTTCTCGCTACCAAATGCAATGGTACATACATTATTAATGAAGTTCAGCTATCGATGAAGTTCAAGTTTCACAAAGTCAATAAGGGCAACTACTAAGGATCTATTTAGCCAAGCACGTTCGGCAGAGTAGCCATCGGAGCTGTGCGAACTCGATGGAAGCTCAAGGATAAAGAGTGCCAACAGTCATCACTGTGATAAAACTGTCTGGACATTGAGTAATTCAAAGGATACACTTCGCATCGTGGCATCTACTATGACCAAAGGCCATCATCTTAGACGCCCTTGAACTACGTGTTATTACAAAGACACAGGGGGCTATTAATACGGAGAAGCAGATCTAGCAGATGTCAACGCGATCTGACATTATAATATATAATACAATGGGGCCACAAAGTATATATATTCTCGAGCATATCCAACTCTCGAGTCGATTAGCTCTTGTATGAAAGTCCCAAGCTCTGAAAACAAGTCTCAATTTTAAATCTTCAAGAAACCCAACTCAGGTGCGTTTTCTGTAGCAAACAGTTCTTTTGTCTGATTCGGATCACTATATCTTATAGTTCGTATTGGAACTATTTGTTTCAAAACGAAAAGTCAACAAAGAACATAAAGTTATCTATGGTTCTAATTGGGCAAATACATTGAAAATTGAAAACATGGGTTCTTGCTGATTTTGAGATGTGTATCCGCTTAAGCCACTTGTTTTTTGAGGACACTTTCCAACCTTTTATTGCTGATGATAGTTCAAATATAGGAAAAACACCCCGAATTGTTCGCTTATAACAATATTAGTTAAATAATTGATTTTAAGATAACATAGTCGATGACGACGTCATCGTCTGTGGGCAATAAATTTTACGAGTATCGGCGACGGATTAACTAGGCCAAGTGGATACCTTCGCTAAATAAACACACACATGTGATTGACCTTGAAAAACAAACGATTGATAACCCATTGGCTTCGTATATAAGCTCGGCGCCAGTTGAGTTAGCGTACCACTAACCTACTCGGAACTGAAGATGTCGCATCATCGGAAGACGCTGCTCCTACCGCTACTGTTGGCCTGCATCGGCTGCTTGGCTGTGCCGCCGCCGCCGGCGCCACAACTGCGCCTGCGACTGGATGGACGCATTGTGGGCGGCATTGAGGTGACCATTAAGGATTATCCCTATCAAATATCACTCCAGCGCAATTATCACATGTGTGGCGGCTCGTTGATAGCTGACGGCTGGGCACTGACTGCTGCCCATTGTGTCGAGAACGCCAACGTGCAATCGCTTCGAGTACGCATTGGTGCCACGCGCAAGGATAGCGGCGGTGTCCTGGCGGACATTCAGCGCGTTCATCGTCATCCCAAATACGATCCACGCATTATTGACTATGACTTTGCGCTGCTGGAGTTGGCCCAGTATAATGCCACAAATATAACGCAGGCGTTTGTGCAGTTGCCCAAGCAGAATGAAGATATTCCGGATGGGACGCCCGTCACCATTACTGGCTGGGGCAACACCCAAAATGCGGAGGAATCTACGGATGTGCTGCGCGCCGTTACCGTGCCCAAGGTGAATCAGACGCAGTGCACGTTGGCCTATGATAATTTTGGTAATATCACAGATCGTATGTTGTGCGCGGGTCTGCAGGAGGGCGGCAAGGATGCGTGCCAAGGGGATTCGGGTGGTCCGCTGGCTGCCCATGGCAAACTCTGGGGCGTCGTTTCGTGGGGATTTGGCTGTGCGAAGCCCGAATATCCAGGTGTTTATTCCAGAGTAGCGGCAGTCAGGGATTGGATTGTTTCTGTTAGTGGAGTTTAATTTTGTTTAAATAAAGAAATTTTTTTTAAAAATGCAAGTGCTCTTCATTAAATAAAGGACGATGTGGCTCCCCTTTCCTTTATTTCATTAATCTAAGCCTAAAATCAATTTAAAATTGTTTAAATTATAGCCAAGCCTCGACCTGAACAAATATTGAGACAAATTCGAATTGTTGAACAATTCAAATTGAAATAGCTAATGGGCAGCACTGCAAATGGGCAGCACTGCTCACAGGCAGCACCAAGCTCGTTGCTATGATAGGCGCTAAAGGGCGCGCAATTCAAAAAAATCTAGTTAACAACGTCTTCTTAGCCTATTTTGATATTTGGCTAAATAAAATGTATTTATATGAGTTAATATGTAATAGACTTTCCCTTTTATTTATTTTATTTGGCTTTTCTCTTTAGTAATTCACTCGGTCCATCTTATTCCATAATTTTCTTTATCTTACTGCTGCCTTTTCTTTCTCAATTACTTTCTATTAAATGTCGCCTTTCTAAGAGATTCTCATTAATTTAAGCAATGCTTTTTTTTCAGTGATACGTATATGTAAAAGGCCAGTAGACGATTAAAATAGGCAAAGTTGCAAATGTTTTGCTCCGAGATCAATTTATTTGGTAACTCCCTTAAAAAATGTATGAAAACTATTTACCACGTTTACAATCTCACAGTAAGGTATGTACAGAAAAGTTTTTTACATTAATGCTTAATTTTTCAAACTGAATTTCAAAAACATTCTTTTTTAAATGTTTTTTTTTTTTAAATGAGTTAAAAGCAAAGCTGACCAAAATGAAACTAACGTTAAAAGTTCGATCTTGTTTTCCCAAATATTTATTGTGGGAGCTCACAATATAGTAGAGGTGTCAAAATATTTATGGCAATATCTGTATTTATCCATTTTTTTTATTATTCCGTGCCTTTTAATCAATAAAGGTAGTTTTCATTTTTTTGTCATTCAGCATTAGATTTTGCAGAATATCGATTCATTAGTTTTACATTGCTTGTGTTTGTTTCCCTTTGGAAGTGCTTTTTTTTTTAATTTATACCCTGTATAGATTGTAAATGCGTATAAAAGGGTATAATGGGTTTTTGTAAGTGTAAGAAGTAGGTAAAAAGCGGCATCTTTGACTCCATATAAAAGATTCTTGATCAGGCCGACAAGCTGAGCCGATCTAAGCATGTAAGCTTGTTTGTCCGTGTATATAAACGCATCGGCGACTGTTCGTAACAGAGACTTTAATTATAATATGCTATATATATAAAGCGTGTTATCATTTTGATATATTTATAATTTCGATAAATATCGATTTAAAGACAGTAAGTCTGTTTTGTGGGAGGTCCATATGCCCCTAAAAGTTCAATATATTACATTTTTTTACGTAAAGACTATTGCACTTGTGTGTGTTTGTTGCGACAGCTCGGGCAATCCCGACTCGAGCACCTTTACTTGTTTTTCATGGCAATAAGCGTTCAATTTGCAGTTTCATGTTTTGTCCACGTTGTTTTTGCTCTTAACAAGTTCACGTGCAAAATTGCAATGAGCCAAGTCACAGGACATGGTCCAGACATTCACGCACAACCACACACACACACAAACTCGCACACACACACACACATACAGTCTTTAACACTTTGCTCTGTGTTCATATCGAACCGCATCGCTAAATGCTTTGACAATATAGCCACAAGACACTCTGACGACACGCCCCATCAATTGGCTCCTGACTACTGAATTGGTAATGGGTAACGGCAATAGGAAATGAAAGTGAAACTGAGAAGCTGCAGCCTTGCGCCAATTGGGACCGTTTTATCTACAATTAGTGCGGAGTAGAAAAAAGAGAAGAAAAAAAAGAACAAAATTGAATGGGTGCCTGAAAAACTAGGACTATGATAGTTGACACTCGAAACTTATGATAACCTGCTCGCTTCTACATTCGTATCCAATACTCGTATCCGTATCTGTATCTGTTCACTTTGCATATGCTATGGAAATATTTGTTTTCATCTTTTGCACTTCTATTTGCTTTGGGCCAATCATTAAGTGTACTTGTATTGGTGTTTCTGGGGCCGTGGGCGTGACCGTCTGTAGCAATGCCTTGCAGTTATTGATAGCAGGCATTGGCCCCTGTCTCGATGGCCACGTCTTTCCTTTTCCCACCCACACAACTGACATGCTGTGCAAATATTTGGCTTTAAGCTAGTTCCGGGTCAATTACGATAGTTGAAACTTGTTCGCAGAAGTGTCTCGAAGTGCAGATGATGAATGGATGGTCCAGCATGCGTGCAGCTTCTCCATATTTCAGTTCGGCTAATGAAAGTACTCTTCATTTGTTATGTACATTGATCAATTAGACTGAAAGAAGTCATTTTAAATTTATTTCGTTATGAGCTGAGATGGGGCGGGCCGTGTGTTTATGTAACTTGGCCACATCTCAGGCCAGGCAACAAGGTCGAGAATAATGAAGTAATAATTTGTTCGCTTTTAATCAAAATAAAATAAAATTAAATATTATTCATTTGATGTCAAGATGTCCACAATACTCTTCATGGAGGGACGCTTATCGGGGTTACGATCCCAGCATTCTAGCATCAGAGTTTTTATTTGTTCGGGACACTCAAAAATTAAATCATTTAGAGATGGCCGTAGATCTGCGTCAATAATATGTTAACGTTAATGTTGTTCTCTAACAAGTATACTCATACTCTTATAAATTTTGAACATACCGTCATCGATTAGCCTTAAGAGTTGAACATTTCCAAGATCATCTTTTTCATAGTACGGCACTTTACGCGACAGAACTTCCCAGATTGTAATGCCCATGCTATACACATCACATTTCTCAGTGTATCGCTTACCATTGAAAATCTGTGTGTCGTAAGGTGCGTTAATTGAAATGATATATATACACGTAAATATGAGATATATCAACCTCGGGTGCAATATACAAGCAAGTTCCCTTTAGATTTGTCATTTGGGATTGCACATTTCTAACAAACCCAAAATCGCAAATTTTCAACGTGCTTCTAGTGCCGTCTAGCAACATATTGAAGGGCTTCACATCACGATGAACCACTGATTGCTCTGATTGCCCATGTAGACAAGCGAGTGCCTATAAATATAACATAAATAATCAAAGTTTTCATCCGCTCTGATTAAAAAGCATATGTATTATATACCTCCGCAGCCTGACGTAACCAGCTTATACCTTCTGCAAGTGTATATGGTGTATCGCTCTCATGCAAGAAGTACCCCAGGGTTCCGCCTTCTGCATATTCCATAACCAAGTGGATCTCATTTTTGTCGATCGCTGCCCCAAATAATGGAATGATGTTCTTG
The DNA here is from genome assembly GCF_035044405.1 of Drosophila montana. Lineage (NCBI taxonomy): Eukaryota > Metazoa > Arthropoda > Insecta > Diptera > Drosophilidae > Drosophila > Drosophila montana. The sequence goes on from NW_026998739.1 coordinate 1,220,838, forward strand.
TGTTCCATCATCGACCAGTACTTGATTTCGCGTTGAATATCCTTCGTTTCAATATTCCCTTGAATGGTTTTAATAGCTACCACGTTGCCATTATATGTTCCCTTCCGGATAAGACCATACCAGCCTCCTCCAATTTTCTAAATAATTTGCACTCTTTTTACCAAAAGAAACCTTATTAAATATTACTAAATAGTCTTACCTCTCCGAAAACTAGCTCATTTAATTGAATTGCAGTCATGTCTTTTTCAGCTTCAAACATATACTGACAAAATATAAGAAATACCTTGCGATATGTTATCAGCTGCGATAAGAAATTTCTTTACCGAGAATGAAATAAATGAAAATATGTGGAACATCGCTATAAACTGTGCCAAGTCCGCCTGCGTCACTTTTACGCTGCTCCCAGACAGCTGCCAGGGGCTACGGTTCGATGGAGGAACCATTGAGCAGACCAACTCTTTCTGCTATTTGGGTGTCCACCTCGATCGAAGGCTCATATGGGGGCCTCACATCGCAGCAACGAGAGCAAAATGCCTGAGAAGACTACAAAAGCTCGATTGGCTACTAAAACCTCAAAGCAAGCTGCACATATCCACGAAGACACTGCTTATCAAAACGATGGTAACGCCTATCTGGACATATGCGATCCAAGTTTGGGGCACGGCATCAGCACACCAGCTCCGTCGCATAAGAGTGGTCCAAGCCAAGGCAGCACGCAAGGTTGCTGGCCTGCCAGGGTACGTAACAACAGACGCCATCGAACGCGATCTCCGCCTAACAAAGGTCGGAGATCAGCTCAACTTCTTCAGCAGCCGATACTCCGACAAATTGGTGCAGCATCCGAACGCGGCCGCAAGGGCCCTTGCTGAGCCCATCAGTGAGAGGCGCCTCCGAAGGCTACACCCCGACGACCTACCAACGAGGCGCATCACTTAAACATCCCTTTCCCATTATTGTTATATATTTTTAAGTTTGTAATTATCATTTAAGTTATTAAATAATAACTATACAATATACCCTTAACTCCGCTTGGTAGAGATCAGAAGGCACTGATCGATTCCAGCGCAAAATAAACCAAAAAAAAAAAAAAAAAAAAAAAAAAAATTAATACCCTGTACCCAGCTCCAAGCTGCCATCAGAAACATTCTGTGATTCTTCGCTCCTTAGTCACACATAAATTTTGGGGAATGTATTCTTGAATAGATCAATTGTTTATAGTTCGACCTTTTTGAATTATAGCAAAAATTGTGTTAGTACACATTTGGTTTATTTCAATTTTTAAATTATTCTTAAAAAAACCAAGTTCAAAATCGACGAGATATCGACGAAAAATGATAATTTCGCTAATGGTATTTCAAAAATTTGAATTCTGTCGTTTTTGTGGTTTCCGAGATCCTGTCTGTTACAGGGTATATTCAAACTCGAAAACAAGTTGAGTTGACAACGAACGAAACTATGTAAAAAATCTTGCGAATTATCTTGATACCCCATAAAGTATATATATCAGTGGTCAGTATCAACTGACGATCGATATAGTTATATCGTCTGTTTCTATCTAAACTAGAGTCTATATCGTCATGAAACTTGCAGGCAGTTCATGTGACGGTAGGTTAGCCTCTCTCATATATTATTATTTTATTTTAAAATTTGCCTTTAAAATTTATCAATTGTATCTAGGGTAATATATCTTTTATTGAGAAAAAGTACTAAACGGCGATCGTGGTGAAAACTCCCTCGGTTTGTGCGGTATTTGAAGCGCGAAAAGCCACACTAAAAATTTTGCGTGACATGCAAATGGATGGGCTCTACTTTATAGCTACATAAGATAAACTGTCAAGCTTTGTTGATCAGGCTCAGTTTCTAATAGTGTGGTTAGAGCAGTCTACAGCATAAATATGTTTTTTTTTTTCAAGATTCCAAAGCCAAAATTTTGGCATTATCGAATGGGTAGCTGTTGATGGGGCTTCCGCTTTTTGTCAAGCATTTGCCAACATTACAAATCACAATAGCTGCAAATAATTTATTACAATCGATTGGTTCCTGCCACTTGGCCAGCTGGGTATGCACACACACACACACCCACACTCGCACACAGCAAACACAACTTTATTGTTGTTGGCCCTGTTGCTGTGACAGAACAACAATGTCGACTGCAATACAAACAAATCGACAAACTGTAATAATAAGCCAGCCAGTATGCCATGGTTAGATGTGGAGAGGAAAAACGAAGATGAAGACGAAGACTCGTGCATTGTCTGCAACAGCTGCAAAAACTTTCAACATCAATGCAGAAAACAAACAAATTTTACATTTTCTATGTCCTTTGGTATTAGTTCGGAATATAGAGCAGTCCTTGACAATGCCGAAGAGGATACAAGAGGCCACTAAAACTTAAGACAGCAGCAGGCAGCGGCTTAAGTACGGCCACAGCTCGATTCTCGTTGTAGTTAATTTGTCTGGTAGTATAGTATAGCTTTAAGTACAAACAAATTGACTTTGTTTTCTTTGTTTTGATAAGATTATATTTATCTTTTATCAATATATACATTCCATACGTGCTATGCTCATAAGCAACTACAGTGGATGTCAAAAGTCCACTTCCTTGACATGGTGAGTCCAAAAGCAATACTGAAACAACTAAGAATCGATCCCCGTTCAACAACAGCTTAAATTGTTGGTCAAATATTTTTGAACCTTTAGAAAAATTCATCATTGATCCTTTTTCCAAATTCAAATGTTCCAGCTCCAGAAATGTAAAAAGATATAGATGAAGGCAAACAATGGAACTACAACTGTTTTATTTTAAATAAATAGAAAACAATATATTATTAACAAGAACAAGAAACTCCAACTCTTCGTAATATCAATCACTGATCATTATTCATAAATTCTTTTCAAATTTTTCTCTCAAAGATCATTTAATTTTTCTTGCTGCCTTTATATTGCTCTGACCCAGATAAGCGAATTACAGAATTTTTAAATATAATAGTCAGTCATGGCATTGCCATATGTGTCACCATTTGTTTTCATTGGCATCAACACAAGTATGAATCAGAATTAGTAAAGTGGCTAAATACGTATATATTACAATTTTGGCTTTGAGTTTCATTGCGTCCGTCTCCGTATAAGAGAATATTCAATATTTTATTGATATTTCGTCATATTTCCAACAGAACGATAAAAATCGATTTTGAGACTTAGTTGTTTAAGCATGACTCGCAATCTGTTAGAGTAATATAAACCAAATTTAGAAGGCTAAGAATTTTTTACGTTTTACGTACGTTCTCCTATTCCCCAAAAAATTAACGTTTTTTAAAAGCTAAAGCCTTGTGGTTTGGGCGTAGTACTAATAATCTAAATATTACATTGACTGAGGGGTACAGGGTATTTTAATTACTTGTTGTTATAGCCTTATAGATGTGATTATAATTTTGTCATAAAGTGTGTAACGCATAGAAGGAGACATTTTCGACCCCATAAAATATATATTTTTGATCAGTATCAACAGCCGAGTTGGTGTAGATAAGTCCGTCTGTCCGTCTGTCTGTCTGTATCTATGCAAACCTAATCATCAGTCTTAAAGCTATCGTCTTGTAAATTTTCATACGTTCGTCATTCTGTTGCAGGCAATACACATGTCGGCATTGGTCGGATCGGACTATATCATATAGCTACCATAGGAACGATCGGTCGAAAGTAGATTCTTGTACGAAAAACCATTTTGGTTTTTAAGATATCTTGACTAAACCCAATATTTACTAGTGTGCTCTATGATGCTTATTTAGCCAAATATTATTAAGATCTCACTACTATATTATATAGCTCTATGATAAGGATCGGTCGTAAGATTAGTTTTTGTATGTCGAAATATTCTTTTTTCCAAGACATTTTCATCAAACTCAACATTTACAACTTCTCCCATAACTGCAAAGTTGTAATAAATGTTTTTAAGAGTATTATTCTTTGGTTAGTCAAATATTTGTGTACTTTCTCGCTTTTATTATTTATCGAATTTATTATTATATTTTTTAGCATCTTAGGCCAGGGGATTGGCGATCAAGTGTTACAGCTTGTTCAACTAAAAAACAATTTTAGTTCTGATTAATCTTCTGTCTTCAGATAATCGGCCCTGCTCAAGCAACGTGTCTTTTTTAATATTCCAAAGATTAATATTAACTACGCACAATCGACGATAGATTATATTGCTAAACTGCTGCATATCGGCAAGCCATCGATTTCAGCTTTAGGTAACATGATTATATAACACATATGTGCTACTTTAAATACGATCGTGTATGTTAAGTACTATTATTATGTTAATCTTAAATACTTATGTAGCACAAGCTGAATAGCACAACCCTTCGTGTTACTTTAATTGTTTTGGTTTCAGCTTAAATTTGCGGCTCTTGCAAAATATGCCTGCTGCTACAAATTAAAGTCAGTATTCGCCCATTCTCTGAGCGACCATTTGCAGCTTATTTAACAACGAGAAACAAGAATGCGTTGTAACTGTTGCCGTTTGGCCACACAATACACACAATATCCTTTAAGCCGCAAGTGTCGCACATAACGCATACGCAGCGTTGACAATCGCTGCCTTAAGTTACTCGCTGAGCTTTAAGCTATCACTAGGCCGTCCTGTTAATGCTTAAATTCGAATAGATGTTTGTGTGTAGTGTATATTTGAAATAAAATTAAATACATGTGTCGCTCTGCCTGCTGCTTGTCTATGATTCGGCTGTGGCATACGTGTCGTATGCTTGATGCTCGAAACGATTTCGTAGATGATGCCGCCCGTGGAGGCCGCGCGCTTACGCTAGCTGCGTGCCATTTTTTATGGAAATAATATTCTTGTCAGGATTAAAAAGGATACGTGACCTGAAAATTAATGCAATGCACAAGGAATCTAGCTAGTTTCGCAGTACAAGACAACGAGACAAGGCTCGCATAGCACTCGTGTTTGCTGCAACGTGTATCTGCCACGCCACAATACGTCCTACCCAAAAATGTTACTCAACTGTCAGCCAGGCAAAAGCGACCCAGCGACTTTTTTTCCGCCCGTTTCAGGTCTGTGCTTATGTTTATCTTTGGGTTGCCTCTTTGAATCCCCCGCTCCCCAATCCTTACCCAGACGAAGTTGCTTATCGTGGGCATCACAATATTATTGTCCTGTCAAGCGAGTGGCTTGCCTCGCCTCGCCTTGACTGTTGCACGTTGTTTTTCTAATTTTTAAAAAAGCATATTGTAATTTTGTTGTTTACCTATTGTCGTACACATGAAATATATATATATACATGCACACAAACATATTTTTATAAATCTAACCCGCAGCCATTTGTTGTTTGTCTCCTGTTATTGTTCACAGGATTTGCGCTTTTCGTTTACCTTCGAGTACCTGCCACTCTGTCGCAGTTGGAGGCTGGGCAATGGGCATGGCCAGGTACAGGGACGGTGGCAGAGAGAAGGACAGGGACTGGGCTATGAAGTGGGGCATTTGCCATTTGTCCTGTCATTTAATATCCCTTACGTATCCTTGACAGAAGCTTATGCTTCTTGTTGTTTTTCGCATCCTGCAACTGTTTCTGTGGCTCTCTCCTTTTTCTTTTGTATTTAGTTATGCGTGACATGTCCTGGCAATGGCCAGGATGCTGATATATGCTTTTCAATTTTTGAAACATTGTCCCTCGTTCCTATTTTTGTTTTATTATTTTTCTCTTTGTTTATTTGTTATGACAAATGCGTTGGATTGGGCTTAGACATTAGGACGTGTTTGCAATTACAATTTTTTTTTTCCTCAATAGTATCTTTGATAGTAAATATATTTGCATATCCTATTTGTTTTCTATTGGTCGATTATTTGTAAAAGCTACAAGATATTTGATTTAAACTCTGTAGTTTTCTTTTGCCTCCTCATATGAACTTTAAAATAATTCAAATTTTTTTTATATATTCTAGTATTCGTTATAAATTCGTTAACATATACTTTTCTGGTGTGTTGATGGATGCTAAAAATAATTTATCGGTTATATATATTTTTTTTATATTTGCGACATGCTTATTTTTATACTTTTGTTTTACCAGCCTACAACTATATCTATTACTTTATATAATAGAAAGGATATTTACCCTTGCAATTCAAGATATCTCAATGTGTTTGAAATCAATTTTACTCACAATGAATTTGAATTTACATTTTTATAACATTGTATAATTGGAAACTCTGAAAGTTCTTAACTACTAATTAATAGCTGAATATTATTGACTCTTTATAAATATCTCATATTAGTTGCTTGTTTTAACGTACCCATGTAGAGTATTTTATAGCTGGGGATGTTGTGACACTTTTTTATTTGACTTGGCTAATCGATTAAGCAAATAAAACATCTTATCTTTATTATGTTGTTAAATGTGCCACATTTATGTGGGTAAAGTACCTACAAAATACACCTGATAATAGTTCGAACTGCTTAGTTGGTTAGTGCCTCAATAAGCTGCAAGTAGTGTTAAACATAATGTGGAAGAAGCTGATTTTTGGTCTAGTGCTAGCAGCCTTTGCAAGCCTGCAGTTTGGTGAGAGTTAAACATGATCTGTGCTCGAATCACGGAATTCACTAATCACATAAAACCCATCAGTTAACAGCCTGACCTGCTACAGCTGCGTCTCACCCGACGACTGTCGCAATCCCAGCACCCAAGTCTGCAGCAATACTACAGCCGACGCCACCAGCCGCTGGTTGAACACCATCCACAGTAATGTGCCCACCGTAAATGGGAGCAATAGCTTCAAGTGCATGAACCTCACATATTACTTTCAATCAAGTATGTTATAACTTGCAAAGGTGTCTTTTGGGCTGCTTCTACTTCTTATTTGATTTACAGACTTAAGCAAGACTCATGAATATCTGGGCTGCTATCATCCCGCAGTTCCGGTGTGTGCTCTGACCTTAAATGCAACTCAGGGCAGTACCTGGAGCAAGGGCTGCAGCTACTGTGATTGGGACAGATGCAATCGCAATCCGGCGGCCACTTTTAGCAAAAGCACCTATACCATTATGGCTTCAGCTATTACTCTGATTCTGGCCAAATTGGCCGTAGAGAAGCTGTAGAAATTTCACAATGCATATATTTAGTAATGGAACCCATAATATTTTTAATATAATATTGTGATTTTCAAATAACTGTTTGATCAAGAAGGAACGGGGTAGAGAGCAGTCTACTTGACCTATCTCCTTAGGAGAAGAACATAATATTGTGTAAATAAATAAAGGCCAAACAGTCGACATATTCAAATACATATGCTCATTGTCAATTCAATTAATTTTCCGGCTTTATATTTATCTGCAAAACTCACTTTGAAAAGAGCTAAAGATTGGATGTAGAAATTGGTGTACACATTTAATAGAAACATCTTTCGATATTTATTGAAGGTTGTATCAAAAGCACAAGATTCTGAAGTTCTTTCTGCTTAATAATTGTTCTTATCAGAGATTAGTTTTGTATTATGATTTATTATTATTATTATAATTGAGTATTTACCATTATTAGATAACTTTAAGTATTTTTCTTATTTGATTACTTTTACTCATGATGGGTAAAGCCCTTATAATTTTCTTTTTTGTAAATTATTTCGTTTGTCTAAAGGGCTTCGAGTAAAATCAGTTTAATATCTTTTGTTTCATTCATTTAGCTCAACTTCATTTGGTAGTGTGTTCAATATTCCGCTAGAATGTCCAGCCCTTTTTATCTTTGATTAGTCAACCCACTGCAAAGTACTGATAGCGTTCTTTTTATTGGCCGTATAAATTAAGCCTATCTCCAATATATAGTTTGTATAATTGTTAAAAAAGTTCTGGTGGTATCAAGATCGATTAGTTAAAAATTGCTATTCAAATGCGGATGAAGCTCATTTATTGTCTAATGATTACGGCTTATATGGACTTATAGTTTTGATAAGAACACATTTCACGTTGAATTGAAAATTAAATGAATCACGTTAAACCAGTTAAACAGTCTGATCTGGCTACAAAATCCAGCAGCCTCTGGTTGATCGCCGTTTAGATGTGCGATCGTTAAGGAGACTTAAAAGTGCATGATTCTTCCATATTACTTTACTGTGTTTTTTGGATGATAAAATAATTCGGGTTTTAAACTTCAGCAAAACTTCAGAATTTGTGTGCTGCTTCATGCCAGAATCCTTGTGTAGTCTGTACCTGAACGCAAAGAACCGCAGTAGTTGGGCCGAGAGTTGCCACAATTACGATTAGGAAGAAATGAAAGAATATAATTTTTTTGCAGGATAATCTTTCCCATAATGGGTTCAGCTATGGCCCTGCACAACAATAAATTGTTGTTATTATAAAATACACTTTCATGATTCTTGTAAAGCATTGAAATAAATGGGTGAGAACACAATTGGTTAATCAGCTGGAAGTGCCCGTATTTTGAATTATCTTAAAATATATCGGTAATTTTCTGATCTTAAATCTGCGATTGTAAGCTCTAGAAGATACACTATACTCTGAACCCATTGAAATTCGGTAGAAAGGCTATATTGGCTTTGTGGGTATCAGGGTATCGGTCGGGAGCTCCCGACTAGAGTAGTAGTTTCTTTATTTACTGAAATCCAATACTTCCCTAGTCTCAATGGTAACAATACTCCTAGTCGAGAAAGCTCGGCTAGGGGATACGTTGAACGATCTATTACCGACGCCAAATGCAGCTCATGCTATGCACTCGCTTGCCCGAGCTTTCTAATTTATGTTACCTATTTAATGAGCAAAGGCATAAGAGATTTGCTCAATAACCCGGATACCGTTAACGATTTTGATCGATTTCTTGAAAACGGGGCAAGTTATCGACCTGCGTTCATAATGTCATGTCTCTAGCCCTATAGGTGCTGCGATCGACGCGTTTATATATGCGGACAAATGACCGGACAGGCAGACAGATATGGCTATATTGACTCGGTGATTGATGCTGATCAAGAATATATATGTTTTATGGGATCGGAGATGCTTCCATTTGCCTGCTACATACGCTTCCACAAAACTATTATACCCTCTTTAGCCATTGTCAATGGGTTCAGGGCATAAAAATAAACATATTTAACAGTGATAAGCCTGCAATTGCAGTGTAAACATTTCCAACATATTTCCCAGAAGTTCTGTTCTGTTATATTTATGAAATGCTATCTTCTATTCAACCAGCTCTATTACATAGACATTTGAATAAATAGACAAAGCACAAAGTGGCAAACTATATAAAAGTAGATTATCCCCAGACTTCAATTAGTTGTAGCTGAAATCTCAGATGCACAACATGCTTAAGCGATTTATTCTGTTTCTATTGATTGTGCTTCAAGGAGTTTGTTTGCTTGAATGCTTAAGTGAGTAAGGGAGTTAAATTCTACAAATTGTTTTGATATGCATAATTTGTATGTTTTTAGCAATAAGTATCAAGCGGATCAAAAAAATGAAAGTTCGATTATTAAATCTACTTGAGTCTCTTCGACATGAATAATTGTAATAGAGCAATTTCTCATAAAATATTTAATATGTACATAATTAGTTTTATTCAAATATACTTGATTTAATGTCGTTTAACCCGTGTTTTCAACTTAATTGAATATTAATTTACTTTTTTTTTGCTACTGCTACTTTTTTTATTTGCTACTGTTAAGCAATAAATTTTCTTTATCTCTTAGAGGTAGCTATTAAATTGCAAAGCATTTAAAAGGAACCCCCTAATCAAAATATTGATAACCAGCTTACTCACTATTGTGAAATCAATTAACCGAAGAGAGTTTTATTCGATTTCGATTCTTTTGGGTCCGCAGCCGCATAATCTTATCGAACAGTCGACTAAAATATTGAACACTTGATAAGCCAGTTGTGAGATGGTCAGGCAATTTCTATACAATATTGATAAATGGAGTAATAGGCTATAGTATATTAGACTATGTACTGCTAATTATATCCACAATTTTAAGCATAGATCTTGGCCAGCATTAGAGACATCACTGTGGCCGCAATTGTGTAGACACTGCTGCTCAGCTTGCCAGCTGGATTCTTGTTGCACTTGTTGCCAGAGCAGATGGAGCACATATTCTTATGCCAGCTATAGGTATATTGTGGCTTAAGAGCCAAAGTACAGGCGCTCACATCTGGATGAACACATCCATGTAGCTGATGAACCACTGAGTTATCTGCATTGATAAATACAATATGAAATAGAAATTCTGCTGCATAAACTCTGGCATTCACATATACTCACTATTCGCATAGGTATACTTAAGAGCTAGACAATCGAATCTGTAGCTACTTAGCTTGCGCACACCCTGATGATAAACTTCTAAAAAGTCGCTCGTCTCATTGGCAGCAGCATTGGAGCAAGTGGTTTTCCTTGGCTTTTTGCAATCAGCTGCGTTAGTGCAGGTGTAACACGTCAAGGAGTTGGCTTTATTGGATAGCTTCCATTAGTTAGTCCCAGAAACATATCTTCATGAATCAATTTACTCACCCAACTGCACACAGGTGAGAGCAATCACTACACTTATAATCAACGTTTTCATATACATTCTGTAGACTTGTGAACCTCTCTTGGGCTCTTTATGTTTGCAACTGAACTGACTTTGCCTATACTGAGTGGTTTTATGCCAGGCATTAGTTAATAACATGGGTTGGCTTATCAAGAAGCTTATCTTAACGGAATGCGAGATTCAAGGTATAGCACAAAGTCGTATTTTGCATCTATCTCGACTTGCAAATACACTTGCTTAATAATTTTTGCGGCTACCTATGTATATTGAATAATATTCCATTCAAAAAAACGCAGCTTAAGTCAGCTAATGGATCTATTAGTATTATATGTTTTATATATATAATTTTTTTATTTGTATATTTTATATTTATTGTCAAGAATCAGCTATCAATTTTGGCTATAACACGATATGTATAGTGTGTGTATAGAGGCTACGCCTTATCATATGGACAAAGTTTAATTGATAAGTGTTTTTACTTCTGAAGCAGGGTAAGGTGTTGTCGTCTTTTCGGCCGGGTGATGGGACAAGTTTGCGAGCGAGGTTTGTCCAGTCTGCTCAAATGTGATTTCAGTCGATCGCTATATCGGCTAGTATGACGGTTGATTTGGAGCTCAACAATTTCCTGTTTCACATCACGGTGAAGTGACGTACCGCGCACGTATAATAAAGAATAATACAGCGAGAAAATAAGGTTATCTTCGTCATGCCGAAGATTTTATACCCTTGTAGACGTTTGCAGACTGTAGGAATAGTGCAGCTCGAAAAAGCTGAGTTTAATGAAAATCATTTGGGAAATAGAATATTTCGTCATATAAGAACCTACTTTTCGACCGATCGTTCCTATGGCAATTATATGTGGTCCGATGTTGCAAAATTTTTGCATAAATATAAGGAGCGTAGTGAGCTAGCCGAGTTTGATCAAGATGTCCCTTGGCATCGATATGGTATAGTTTTCCGATCCGAGCAGTTCTGAGGTATGTACTGCCTGCAACAGAAAGACGGACCTATGTCTATATAAACGCGGCTGTTGATACTGATCAAAAATATATATTTCATTGGGTCAGATATGTGTCCTGTGCCATGCGTCATGACAAAATTATAATACCCCCAAAAGGGTATAAAAACAATACTGAATGGGCACGCAATATCTGGCATGTTGGTATAATTTATACATTACAAGACTACTATTATTGAAATAATAGTAATTGTTATTTAAATAATTTGAGGAACGTTTTAAATTTATTTATGATTTTAAATAACTTGTTAACAAATATGTATTATTTTCTCTCCAGAATATTATTTTATTATAGTCACCGACACTATGATAGTTGATATAGTACTATATTATAATAGTTTATTTAGTAGGTATTAAAAGCATTTTATTAATGTTGATTTTGGACTCTTAGATTTAAATTAAATAAATTAAGTGGCTGGCTGACTGGTTGACTGATTGATTAATTTGTAGGATCTGAAATGTTTTCCTTAATGTTCACGCTTTTCGGAAAATCCAAATAGGGGAAGACAAATAGGGGTTAAGTTAAAGTATGAGTTTTAGTAAAATTTTTAGCTACAAGCTGATTTTTATTAAGAAATTCCACAATTTTTGAACTCCTTATACCCGGAGAATTGGGTAGAAAATGTATGTCTAGTATCAAATAAACTGACGTACGAATTTAATTGAAATTGATAAGAATTCATAATCGGTAGTTTTACTGATAGTTAATCATTTTTGACATACTCGACAGGAACTATCTTTGTATACGAAAATGTGAGGAGTATTTTACCTTTAGTAATCCATTTATATTGCTATGTGCATGGGCTTGTATTCATAGCCAAAATTAACAGTCGATCCGTATGACTATTCCACAAACGTCCAAAAATAAATATGCAATAAAAGAAAATATAAAATTTTCTTGGAAACGTGTTTTGCTTAAATAACACCAAATAGAAACTCATAGTCAGTTCTATTGATTCTGGGTTACTTATATATATAATTTAATACTAGCGGGTAAATTTTTAATTTTAGCTTTAAATTTTACGCAAACCTTTATCACCCATTTCGCGTCCGTTGAAAATTCAACTATCGCTTACACCTTTGATCTACAAATAGATTTGAATAATAATTATTGAAAATGATTTTGAGGTCGATCAGATGGTTAACACACTTGCGGCTGGAATTTCCCAAACTCCATTCACCTTCAGCCAAGCTTATACTTTTTGGGCTGTCCGTTAATCATCAATCAGTCAAGACAAACAATTGCATTTATATAGATCTTTTTTTTTTATTAGTTCAGTTCAAATGAAACAACGCTGAGGGCGTTGAGACTAATCGAAATAATAATCGATATGTTAGATTTATGACAGTTCAGCCATACAGTTGCACATTCTGTAATCATCAGCTATCCTAACGCAACCGTTTGGTGAAGAGCAGAGTTATAGCTGAGGCTATTATGGTAAAGGTGCTCTTGCTAAAAGTGCCCGCTGGATTTCGATTGCAATAGTTCCAATTACAGGTGTTGCAAAAGTTGTAGCCAAGGTAGGACGTCAATGGGAACTGATCACAGACTTTGACTTCCGGGAAAATGCAGCCACGTAGTTCAGTCAAAGTACGATTGGCTGCGAGTAAAAGCCCACTTAGAATATTTTCACCAACATCCAACAACAAAATTGCGGCTTACATATATAGGTGAGGTTGAAGCACTCGAAATTGGTGATATTATTGACATACGGCAGGTCCTGGAAAATGGTGCTCAACATCGCATTGTTTTCAAAGGCTGTTTCATTACTGCACTCTTGAGTGTTGGCGTTGCGACAGGACTCGATAGAATCACAGCTGTAACAGCTCAACGCATTACCTAATTTTGTGGATTTTTTTGAGAAAATCCTTGTAATTATAATCTAGGCTCTCACCATGCTGTGCAGCCATGAAAGCCCACAGGAATAGAGCGATTATCACTTTTTTCCACATTTTTTGTGGAGAACTTTTCGCTTAAGGAATAAAACCGAAACTGAGTTTCCAACTAACACGTCAGTCGGATTATATACGCCTGGATCTATTTCATGAGTTAATTGCAATTAGATTTATTAGTTAAACTTATTTGTTTTATTTGATTTATGTACTTGCAATTAAATCCAGTCACTATAATGGTGTAATCAATTAATGAAGGCTAACCTTGATGAAAGAGTTGTCTAAATGACCTGACTGAATAGTGGGGCTTCAGGCTCACGCCAGTGCTTCGATATAATTAGTGTAAAACGCTGTAAAACCTAAAAGGGTACAAATAATAATAATAATAAAAATAATAATAATTATAATAATAATATTCGTAATTAAGAATTAGACTAAGCAGTAGAATTCAAGTTTTAGTGACCACCTTAGAGAAACCCGATAATTTTTAATAGATTTGAGGCTCCTAAAACCAAATCTCAAAATTTTGAAATGTCTTGGTTTTGCAATTCTTGGGAGTTGGGTGGCTATATTCGCCATAACTTCCGTAAATCTCAACCGTATTATTAGTAATTATTAAGAACGACTTATTCTTTAAGATCCTATAATTTATACAGAGAAATATACCCAGTACATTATAAGGAGTTGGGTTGAAAATGTAAGAACTTTGGGTAACAATTGCAAATGCAATTAAAAGAAGTTAAATTTTGAAATAATAACAATAAATCAGATGTTTGACAACTTTAAATTGTTAAATCATTGATTTAACAGGAGTATACACATAGCTCGTTGGACACCAAATCCCATCTATGAAGGCAGTTATATAAATTCAGCAGCTTTTATGGTAAACACATAACAAAACTTAGTTTAGAGCACATTGCCATCAAAAACAAGCAAACAATTGAATCGAAAAACCAATCAGTCAACATGGTTACCTCTGAAAATACAGCCGATATGCCGCATAACGCTGTCCATGCTGTCCTTAGTGTCCCCTGACCCTGCTCCATGGCGCGTAACCCCAACACCAAAACTCACAGAAAATGCAACATTTTGTGCCAAAAAAGAAAAACAACAATACAAAAATTAATTGATGACGCACCCACACGAACAAACACACACTCTCACACGCACACACACACAAGCACACACATGGAGCGCCAACACTAATTGGCAGTAACAGCAACAACAATAACAACAACAATGGCAGTTATGTGGGTCCACGAAGTCGATTTGATAACGGCAGGGAGGAGGGAAAATCCATTGGTTATGAAACGACTGCAGCGAGTGTGGGATGAGCCTCTGTGGGTGGGGAGTATGGTATCACGGCAGGCAAATCGATGCAGACATAGACGAACGGCAATCAATCAATTAAATGCCTGACTGCAACAGCAACATCAACAGCAACAACATCAACATCAACAACAACAACAACGCCAAGAACATAATTCGAGGCTTTGCAAAAACTGTAGCCGGTTTTTGGGCGCTGGCAAAGAAGCAAACATTTTAAAGATTTATTTATGTTGCGGTTATTAAGACTGAGCTGATACGCCAGTAGATAATTCAACGCAGCACAGTTTTGATAGGAAGTCAATTAGGAAAATACCCAATGTATTTAGCTTTATTAGAGTTCTGCAACATATTCCCTAGGACAACTTTGGTTTCGTAGTAATTTTTTATTCACAATAATTATGTACAACAAGTAAGAGTAGTCTGGAGTACCTGACTAGCGGATACCCTGAACCTTTTTTTACCAACACCAAATGCAGATGAAAGATACTTGATTTGTACTATTCGACTATGCTGGAAGCTACGTGTCAAATTTTGTAACTCTAGCCATTGAAATGAGATTTGCTCAAAAAACAGAATATCGATTTTTATCGATAGGAACTATGTTCTAGCTAAATAGGATCTGAGATCGAAGCGTTAATATATAGGCACAGACGGACAGACGGACATGGCTAGATCGACATAAACATATACTTTATGGGATCGGGGATGCTTCATTCTACCTGTTACATAAATTGGAACAGAAGAGATTTTTTTATAGATTTATTTTACAAATGTTTTAGTGAATTTTAGTAGCAATAGTTAATAATAAACATAGATTGTAATTTGTATATAATTAAAATCTTTTTTTTTCAAGTATTTAGCTTTTGTGAAATATGAAAAGTATGTTCTTATATATTTTTATTAGAAATCGACAAAGAATTAATTAAATACTAAATATAGTTTAATTGTACCGGTAAGTTCAATAATCTAATCTTATAAAATATGGATATTTTTTATTTATTTAAGTTTTAAATTGTTAAGCGAAAGTGTGCATTGAAAGAGTGTCCAACAACTTTCACAGGTCAATTCATTTTCCAATGACATTTGATTATATTTTTGTAATCCCCCAAAATGTTTTGAATACAATTTGTACGTGCTTAACAGATTCTAGACTAACCGCATGTCGATTGTTTTAAAATATGCATATCATGATTTTGTGACAAGTTAACAATTAAATCAATATTTAATTTATACAATGACAAACATATTCAGCCACCAGCCCGCACCCACAGATTATCAATTAAGCGCCCATTTACCATGCAAAAGAAATACAAAAAAAAAGTTTTAAAAAATTGCGGCAGCTGTCAGGCATTCAGTGTCAAATTACATTAATAATATGAGCACGGGAAAAACCAACACGGCGAAAACTGAATAAAAATACTCGCATTGACCAACGGACACACAGAGACGACCCCAACGGGATGTCGGAACGGAGTGCGGGGGGAGGGGCGTCAACTGAATTAACCGCGAATTACAAATCAATTTAAATGCGCGTTTCGAGGCCAAAACTTTTGGCCACAATGAAAATTGAAAAGCGGCGCATTTTTCATTTTTCCAGCTGGTCCTTAGAAAAGCGCCGCACAAAAACTTTTAATTCAATTCTTGTCAGGCATGTCAATGAGATAGCTACGAGCAGCAGTTGCTCATTTTGGAGTTGGTTTGGAGTGCGAGGCTGCGGAATTCTCGGAATTGCTGAAATCAGGAGTTCTTTAATGCATGCGACATTTGTTCTACCGACGCGCTAATGGAAATTTTAGCTTATCACATTAAATGCGCTTTAAGTGCACGCGAACTTACTAACTATCTACCTATATAAACATATTTAACGCGGCATAAGCTGGAGTATCAGCATCTTTGTCTTCGCTTTTGCTTGTTTTTTTAGTTGTCTTAACATGCAAAATCACGTCTATGTATCTTAATAACTTTTCGTGCTTGTGCAAACAATGCGAACGTGAAAGTTGAATTGCTTTTCCCGGTTAACGTGTTGTGTTGTGGCTAAGTTTTGGTTGGATTTGGTTTTGTTTCAAGATTGGGGCACAGATAGAGCATTGGCTGCTCTCAATATGCATAAATTCCAGCTACAGATTGTAGTTGAAGTCCAAACTTTAGTTAGTTTAAGGTGCGTTTATAAATTGAACATTTACTTCTCGTAGCTGTACTGTGCTTTATATATTCAAAGGGAAATTTATGGGTTTTTTAACCTACAAGTTTTGGAGTACATAACTTATAAAACTAGCTGGTTCTATATGAATGTTGCGCAAAAACAATTTTTTGACCCTGACTTGGGTTTTTGTAAGTCATTTTATTGGTATGTAGTACCTTGAAACTTACTTAAAACGTAGTTTAGATAATTTTACTATCGAGTATAAAATCGTAAATGCCGAGTTTTTTATTAGTAAGGTAGTTTTTTTTTATTATTTTTTATTCGAATATTCTTTGCATTAAATACGGGTTTTTGATAATTTTTCAACCCCCTGATAGAAGCTACTTTTCACTTTAAGTAATGCACGTCAGATCATAAACTCTACGAAATTTTAAGGTTGTTTCTTGATTCATAAGTTTGGTAACTTTTATAAATTTGCAATTGCCTAAAATATTGATTATGTATCAGTGAGAAATTGTCCCAAATGTGACAGTCTGAAGCATAGCTTAGAGTTAAAGCCAAAATTTTCCTGCTTGCCATAAGTAAATTTTATAAACGACTTTTTTATGCATTTATTTGGCTAGTATTTTCGATTAATTTAATTGATCATATAAGTAAGTTAGTATTTATTTCTGTCAAAATTAAAGACATGCTTCCGCCGAACTTTATTTACTGTCTTATTTTTATCAGCTTCCAACTTTTTACAATAGTATCCCATTTTAAGCTTGTTTATAAAGAAAAATTAATAGTGGCTAGTTGCTTGTTAATGCATGTTGTGCTACCCGCTTTTTACACACAACCTTTCTCTCTCTCTCCCTCTCTCTTTCACTCAGCCACTCCTCGCACAGTTGCCCCACTTGCGGCCTGTTTACATGACATTGGTTTTCATGTGTATTTTTTTTTATCTGGCGTCAAGGTGCAAATGTGCATGAGTGCTGTGTATGTGTCCGTGTATGTGAGTGTGTGTGGCAACACTGTCCGGCTGTGGCCACGCGTTCGGGCAAACAATACCAATTACCAGCGCATATCAGCCATGCATCAGGATATGGCAGGATGTGCATGGTGAGGTCGTCTCTGTGTGTGCGCTTCCTGGCTCGCCGCCGGCCTTACATATTCAGATATACATATATATATATAAATATAAGTATGTGTATGTATGTATGCATATATGGCAAATATATATATGCACACACATATGGGTGCATGACTACCCGCCACGCCGATGCAGATGTCCCGTTTGTGTGTTTATTTTTGGCTATTTGCTCGTTTAACTGACATTCGTCGCTGGCCGCGATTCAGTTCCCGCCAACTTTCTGACCGAGCGCCGCGAACCCATTGTACCATTTTAATTGGCGTTTCAGTTATTGAAATGTTGCACTTGCAACGCTTTTAGAGCCCTGCCTAACAGGGTACTATGGGCTTGCTCACAGAGTTTGAGCATCTTCGAGAGTTAAACTATGTATATGTGGCAAATGAAGCATTAATTGTAATACGACAGTTCCAAGGATTGAAAAGTTTAAAATTGTATATTTACGCAAGTATAATTTATTATTATATTAAAATAGAACATGTTTTCAAGTAATATATTTAAGTTCGATATTGATTTTCTTACAACTAAATGCTTAAAGTTTAATTAAAACAACTAAGAATTGCTATTAACAGGAAATAATGGCAAGGAATTGCTTTTTGCTGCACATATTTTATCGTTCATTTAAGCCTATTCGTTGAAACTCTCTCCATTAAAGTGTATGCACACGTCGACCTCGAAGTCATATGCCTTTCTCCATTATTGTTGTGAGCTGCTCGGATATTAACAGTCAATAATGTCAGTTATTGGCCGACATATGCGGCAGTGATTTTTCATTGTGGCACCATTAAATTTGTCGGATTTTCCGTTTTCCATTGACCCAAAAAGAAGTGGAGAGTAAAATACCATTTATGGCTAAATGATTCATTGTCTTAAGGGCAAGATTGAAGCCGATTTGAAAAGAAGAGACAGCGACGCGGTCATTAATTTAAATAATTTTCGGAGTATGGTGAACTTTAACATTTGCGATATGGATTTAATTTAAATCTGTCGATGTAACCTGACAGCTGTTGTTGCATTTTGTTGTTTTTGTTTGTCATTTTGGTGTTAATAACAATGCCCGTTCAGCTGTTGTGCTTTCTCAAAATAACAACATAGAGCTGCCATCCCCGCCCAATTGCACAACCACGCCCCCACGCCCCGACGCCCCACGCCCACTGCGAATGTCTGGCAACGCACGTCGGCGTCTTGTAGGATTAACTCTGTGCTGCTCTCATGCATAAATTGTGCAAGTTATGCAACTGCGTCAGTGCCCACAAGGGTTGCCTCGTAACGATGGTTATGATGATGATAATAGTCGCAATGATGATGACAATTATTTTCGTGGGTTGTTTTATATGTTTGCAAATGCTATTGGAACTATTAGGTGAATCTATAAATTAATTATCTTCAAGTATATTCCTGATTCTAAGTTCATTACCTCTATGTAATAAAAAGAAAGGTCGTCACGCTATCAAAGAAGAATTTTATGATTCGACTAAAATCAATTTGTTGCTGGTACTTGTTCATTTTAAATCATATGTATAGTATGATTTAATTTAGTGTTATGATATTTGCAATGAATGTTTCTTAAACAAATGTTTTTATTGCTTGCTTAAAGGGTAAACAATGAGACTATAAATGTTGTTGGATTAAAATAAAGGCTAGAAGCCAGTTGCCAGTGGAAAAACATTTAACTATGGTTGATCTGATATTTGCATATATAAATAAAATAACCCTCGAAATGTTTAATCTATGCATATAAAATATAAATGAAACTCGCAAGCAACATTTAAAATTGGCATAAGAAATATTGTATTAAAATACAATTATTCCTTTGCTATTTTAATTTCACACATCTTTTATGAACATAATATAATAATTAAATACAATTTTTCCCTTTGCTTAGTGAAACCTTTTGCTGTATGAGAATTTCCTTTGACAAGTGCTGAAATCATTAGCAAACTCTGTCTCCCTTTTTTAACTGACCATTCAGCATGTTGTGCCCCTAATGAACTCTTTCTAATGACTTGCAAACAAGCCAAAAACTTACCAACTAACTTCTAATAGCAGCTTTTAGCCAGGCAACAGCAACAACAATTGCGACGGTCTGATAAAACTTAAAGCTATGCGAACATTTTGCTAATCCATAACTAAACCTCAAAAGTCAACTCAAGTTTAAAATATCTTTATATGTATGTGACAAATTGATAAACGTTTAAGGCAAGTACTGCAAAAATACTGTGGCAAGTGTTGTGGTTCGGCTTACAACATTTATTTACGATTAGTTTGCGGCTAAAAGACTTTCATAGATTTTTCCAAGCTGACTGCGGTTTTCATTTTATTGAATATTGCAACATTATTTTCACTTTCAACGTATTCTGACATTTGCAGTTGTCTCGTAAATTATGGAAAAATTCTTTGTTTATTTACAGCAGCGTTTGTCATGTGTAAACATTAGAGCTCAAATTTTATAAACAACAAAATTGTTTTATATGCGTGTGACTGTGTGTGTATATTTACTTTGATTTATTTGCTCAAAATTAAATTTTACAGATTTATGGTTAACGTAAATATTTACCTGCATGCCAGCATACAGAATGACTTCATTATTGTTGTTGCTTTTCAATTTGATGTATTAGATACAGAATAGATATATAATTTTTGCTGTTAGTTTTGAGCAGAAAATTGCGATTTATATATGTGAATGAAAATAATATTTCTACTATAAAAGAGGCTAAATAATATAATTTTTTGTGGTATAAGTTTAATTTAAAAAAAATCATAAAAATAAAGTAATTTTAAAAATCAAAATAAATTAACATTTTAAAAATAGAGATTTAATTAGACTGTGGACATGAAAATCTCTTCTGGATTTTATCGAGAACTCAAATTCACATTCTGTAAAAGAAATGTACAACGTGGCAGCTGTAACCATTAACATGCCACAAAAAGTTCCTTGGTTTGATGCAACATGGCGTATGTGCAACTTGTTGTACCTCATGTTTAAACATCAAAGCAACTTTTCAGTTCGACTCTGACGCAGTTTCAGAGCAACTGCTGTGGAAACTACAACAATTTGACGCATGTAGCTCGTCTGCGGATTTTATTCGATCATTAAAAGTTCGTAACTTTGCGGCGTATACTTAATATGAGTTTACATACTTACATTTTTATATATTTTTTGAACACGCTGGCCAAACAAATTGTGAAATGTAAGCGGGATGAAAACTTTTAATGCTCTTTATTAGTTAATACAAAAAACTAGCAGGATGTGCTCTCATTTATGCCGCCTACACAGCTTAAACATTTTCACACATTTCCCTTGGACACGCGTTCCACATTTTATTTCATTAGCACGTAAAATTCCTTTTAATTAATATATAAAAATTGCCAGCAGTCGCATAACTAGCTTTTACTCTTGTTTCCGCTATTGTTGTTGTTGTTGTTACTGTTAGAATTTCCTCGGTCAGCAGCCCCATAAAGTTAGTGGAAGTTGGGTGCTACTTGTGGTTCAATTTGCGGCCCAGACCAGACCATACCAGACCAGGGCAGACCAGACCAGCCCAGACATATAAACACGCCCCATGCATTTTATTTGTTTTTGCTCGAATATCAGAGCATAAAATGTTGAAAGCAGCCGCTGCACGTGCGCAGCATGTTTAATTATCTGTATCAAGACGTTTGAGCAAGTGTGTGTGTGTGTGTGTGTGTGTGTGTGTATTTGGGTATGTAATGGGACGTCATGTGGTGCATGTGGTCAGTGGTCCAGTTCCGGCTTAATGCCTCCCTACTGCATATGAACTTGTGCGCCAAGCTTTGCAATTTAAACGCCAAATTGAAATTAAATGGTTTCTTGGCAAATTTTGAGAATTTGGGCCTTAAAGCTTCCTCAAGTTTGATCTCAAAGTTGTTATCAAATTAAATAATAAGTAAATGGTAATTTTGAATTTTAAGTAAAGCTGGTTAGGCCTGTTTTGAATTCTTATATTACGGGATAAGAAAAAAAAATCAGATAAAGCGGATGATTAAAATGATGATGATTGAAAGAGTTTAATAAAATATTGATATGATAATTTTCAGCCTTTTTAGATGAATAAATAGAGACAGATAAATATAATGAGAAATATATAAATTGATAAAAAGATTGATAATTAAACAAAGTTGGCAAACCAACCGCCCCATAAAACTGTATTATTATTATATATTATTACTAGCGGGTATAACCCGGCCTTGCCCGTGGCACGTATGTTATAAAATCAATGTTCTCAAAAAAATTTGAAATGATTTTGAAACTGATCGGACGGTAAACAAATAACTTTCATACAAACGTTTTCCGCCAATTTACCACTGTTGCGAGTGGAATTTCCCTGAAAGACGTATTCATTACATTCTTATGTAGAGCTTTGAAAATAAGTTTGAAGCAAATCGGACACAACTTAAAACTTCGCCCAAAAAATCTTTAAATCGCATTCCCTCCGAAAAAGTTTGGATTCTGCGAAAAGTGTGAAATACGTCTCAAATGATTTTTCTTATAGATCTTTGGAAACGAATTTGAACACACAAACGTCATCCACCAAATCTTTGACCTCCATTTCCACCAAGGAGGAACGTATTTTTCGAAAAGTGTGAAACACCCCTCAAATGAATTTGAACAAAGATCTTTGAAAATAAGTTTGGGGCCGCTCGGATGGTAAACAAAAAAGTTACATACAAACGTTTTTCGCGATTTTGCCACACTTGCGGGTGGAAATTCCTGAAACCCCGTCTTAACGTGCACCTACATCACATAAGGTAGCTACAGTGAAAATTTCAGCTTCCTAGCTCTTACGGTTTGGGCTGTGCGTTGATCACCAGTCAGTCAGTCAGTCAGTCAGTCAGTCAGTCAGTCAGTCAGTCAGGACAAACAGTTTTATATATAGAGATTAATATGAATATATAGGTCTTATCTGCTCCACTCAGTTTATATTTGTATTTATAGTAAATACTTTTTGTAGAAACAAAAACAGTTTTTGACATTCTTCTAAAAAAAAATTCTGCTTTATTGCCCTTTATTTGGTTTGTATGGCCACAATAATATCATGTAGCTCAAATGTTTTTATGAAAAAAAGAGCTTATTGAATTTATTTTATTTCAAAATTATTTGTTATATATATGTGATTTAAATAAAAAAAAAATCAGTTTTGTTAGCAGTCAAAGTGAGCTTTGGCGTTTGTAAAATTTTGCAAAAAAAAAAATTGACAAGCACTTGCAATTGCCTGAGAACTCTATAAATTTAAGACTTTACCTTTGCATATAGTAAAAATGTGAAAAGCTTTAAATGTCTGCACACGCTTTAGGAAAATCATTTAAATTTAATCAAATTTGTGTAAAAGTATGTAAAGTCCATATAGTTGATAAAAGCTCTGGTCTCTTATACAATTATAAAATCCTTTAAAAACAAATTTGTATGCGAGTGTGCGTAAGGGGTTTTTTTAGCACTGTTTTTACACGGTTTTTTTTCGACCGACAATATTAATATGAATGACTGTCATGCTCCGGTGTTAGTGTGTGGGTGTGTGTAATTATGTCACTGTGTGCTGTGTGTGTTTGTGTGTGTGTGCAGCGAATCGTCAAATGTGCACGTGACAAGCGTGTAATGAGGAAGTCTTCAGTCTTCGGCCCGGTTCTCATACCAGCTTCTGTCTTCGCTCTTGGTCAATATGTAGCCCGCCTTTATACACATATACAGACACAGACACATGCACACACACACACACGTTCATGTACATATGTATATATCTACATTATGATGGTCGCAATTTTGCTGCAATGTAGCACCATGTTACGCATATATCTGCCATACATATATTTCAATCATTTTAAGTGTGTTTGTGTTACAGGCAGCCAGGAAAGCAGCAGCACAAGATTGTCCTGGCCCTGTTCGTCCTGCTCATGCCACTGCTGCTTGCTGCAGGGCATGCGACATGAAAATTGGACAATGATTTATGAGGCGTTAAGTCAAACTTCATATTAATTTCATTTCATTTTCACAGCACTTTACGTGGCGGCTTTAAAGTTTCAGGGGCAACGACCACGTAAAAATAAAAACGAAAATAATGCCAAGTCAAAGGAAATAAAATACGTCTGCCGCTCACATATTGCTAGGGCAACCTGAAACGTGTTTCGAATTTCCAAAAGCTTAAATCAGTACTTTGTGAAGATCTGATACCCTATATAAATTATTGCCACAATTATTTAATACAAATTTAGAATATTTTTTTTTGTGTTGGTTAACATTTTTTGATTTTTATTGAAAATGATTTGGTACATTCTGGGATATTATAATAAGTATGTATGTTTTTTTTTTTTGTTTTTTTTTTTAATGTTTTTTTGAGTGTTTTTTTGTAATTACAAAGTGATAATATATATTATTGAATAAATCACTATTATATACTATGAAATGAACTGAAAACAGAATTAGAATTTTTATGTAGTTACAAGAATAAGTATAAATTAGAACTTTAACACAATTTTGGGCTGAAATAAAAATGGAAAATTAAGACCCAGTTAGAATATTTTCATAAATGATTTAACCTATTTTACTATAGGATCTTGAGTGAATGTGGAGCCATTTTCAGAGTAAATAAAATATTGTTTAGAAAATGGTAATAATAAAATCTACACTCAAATTCGAGCACACACACTTTCGGTGTAAGTTTGGGCCTTGGATTGGTATCTTGGTCCTCTCACGCTGCCCACAAGCATAATCATATTTACGTCTAACAATTGTATAACATGTGTAATTCGAGCATTTTATTTCATACAAGCACTCACACACATTTAGCTGTGAAGTGTGTGTGTGTGTGTAAAATAACTTGTGGCATGCTTCGAGGTGTTGGCCAACACTGGCAGTTGGCGTTGGCGTCCTGCAAAATTTTTCTCTGTGGTTTTTGTGCTTTTGCCGCTCGGCGTGAACCAAAAATTCCCTTGGCCGTCCGCACTGCTGCGTGCCTTTCATTCGTTTATTGTTCACTGAAGCGTTAACCATGGTCAATAAAAAATTTATTTAGACAACCACAACGACAAAAACAACAACAACAATAACAAGAGCAGGAATTCAACAACAATAACATGACGTATACGAAATTTTTGCTATTCACTGATAAAAAATTTGTGACCAGGCAAAAAAAAAACACACACACACACACGCAGAACATTTTTGTTTTCCCGGCCATTTTGCTCGCTTTGATGCCGAACGTTGGCATTTGATTTATTTGTACGCTTAAATATTTCAAATAATTCATATTTTATTGACTAGACAACAGCACGAAGCAGTTAAAGTAACCAATTGATACACAGATACTCGTAGATATATTTACAGATACAGAAACGCCAAAATGCGACAACAATTAAGTTTCAACTGAGTGCTTTTCAGTTTTGTTAACTCAATTTGTTTTTGAATTTTTCAAAAGCTCATTTTTATTAGTAATTGGACTCATATTGATTGAGCGTGTGGCTATTGTTGTATTTCAAGTGGGCTTCCTGTTAAAATGGTGCAGTTTGATTGGAATTATGTGTGGAATTTGTGCGGCATAATTGACTCAAAAGAAATAAAATTGAAAGCTGCAAATAATTTAATAAAGCAAATGACCAAATGGCTGCATTTATGTACTTAAATTGTTATGGCACCGACTTTAAGAATTATATATTTTTTTATTATTGCAATTTTTTTCACATTTTCTATATAACGAACTACTCATATTCAATCACAATTACAATGAGATTTAAAGTAAAAACCGAATATTTTTGATTAGGTCTCTGTCAAAAGTTATATGCGATAAGTTGTGCTTAACATCAGTTTACCAATTCAGTCTCCAAAATATTTATTTATTTATTAATTATTAATGGTCGACAAAACTAGTGTCAAAACAAGTGTTGAGCAGATGGGAGAGAACAGAGAACATAAACTTCTAATTGCATCACCGACACAATGGAGGTATTTTATTTGCCCGCTTTTCAGAGCTTATTTGTCATTGATATTTTTAGCCGCGAATAAGTATTTTTAGATCAAAATTAAAAAAATCCCTATTAGCAATATTATTTTGGAAAATATAATAAATAAAAAAAAAAAGATAGTGATGGATTATCACTGAACGAGTGGAAGAAAGTTTTAGCCTGTCTGGTAAGCTATGTCCCTTCTCATAGCGCGGTGTGGCCAGTGAATTCGCAAAGGTATCCAGAAAGCAAAAAGTTAATTAGGGAGAGAGCAGAGAAAACGTGGTACAAGCTATTGCATCTATAATACACGACAAGAGTTGTTCATAGCCTAATTTGTCGTGCACTAAGGCAGGAATAAAGGTAGAAATAAGAATAAGATATATTATGCTCAGTAACTATAAATGTTTATATAAAATTTAATATATATGTTATCTATTTATTCAGAAGCTTTCGTTAAAAAAAAAATATAATTTGCATTGTTT
Source organism: Drosophila montana (assembly GCF_035044405.1). Classification (NCBI taxonomy): domain Eukaryota; kingdom Metazoa; phylum Arthropoda; class Insecta; order Diptera; family Drosophilidae; genus Drosophila; species Drosophila montana. Next base: position 1,247,325 of record NW_026998739.1, read on the forward strand.
TATATTAATTTTTTTTAAATGCCCAATTAAGCAACCATTTCAAATATAATTGAAATAATAATTAAATTTATTTTAAATTATATCTAAACAAAGCTTTAATTATAGCCCAAAATTAAGATAAAAGCGACAATAAAATAATTAAAATTATTTATTTAAATATAGTTATAAAATTAAACATACGTGCTAATATATGTATACATCTCATATTAGTAAAAACCTGAATATATTTTCTATGTGTCTGTTTCTAATAGTTTATATAATTTATACTCAATTTGGTTATTTAGCCTTTAATAAACATATTGATAATAAGTCCTATTACTATATATGTGGATATATGTTTATTTTAGCATCTTGTTTACCCACCAATTTAAAAACTTATATTATCGCATGTTTTAAAAAATGCACATTGATTTGTTGTCTAGATCTATACATACATACATCAATGGTTAATCTATTTAGCTTGCTGTTTAACAAATTGCAACAATCCAATTTTAAATGTTGAACAATTTAAAACTGACATCAATCAAACACAAATAACAATATTTGCAAACTTTTGTCAATTGGTTTTCAAGGGGACTACGCGTCGTTAGGGGGAGTCAACTGAATGTTCATGCTTAATTAGTTTTAATGCGTAATAAGCATATTCCAGCTGAATTAGCCAAAAGCATGACAACAACAACGACAACAACAACAAGGGCAAACAATTGCAATGGCAATTTGGAGCCTTAAAGTATGCAGTGCACATATTCAATTATTCATAGTTGAAATTGCAATGGGTAATGAAATGAAATCAAAAGCTGAATTTGCCATATGCCAAATGTAACTGGCATCATGTTACTAATGCTCCACTCTCCCCTGTCTCTCTCTCTCTCTTTCTCTCTCTCTCTGTCTCTCTTTCTCCACATATTTATAAACATATACATCTCTCTCTCTTCAATACAGCAAAATGCCTTAGAGCCAACATTGACATCATTCCAATTCATGGCTATACTCGTAATTACACTAATCTATGTATATTTTGAGCTTGTGTTTGTGTGTTTGCGTGTGTGTCTGTCAGTGCGTGTGTGTGTGTGCATCTGTGGCTATGCAAATGCATTTGAAATTGACCCTGGAGACATTTTCGGTGCCCAGAAAAGCCAAAACACATTTATTGTTTGTTCTGCTGTTGCTGTTATTGTTGTTGCTTGGCGATTCGATTTGTTGCTCGGCTTGTTTAATTGTCTACAGCTTCAAGTGTTTGCTCTAGTGTTTGTTTTATTTGTTATTTTGCTGCTCTGTTGGTTAATCAGTTGACTTGGATTGCTCGTTTAGCTGCTAAAGAGAGAAAGATATACTGAGAAGGAAAAAAGGCAATGTGGAGTATAAGAGAGAGAATGTCATCCATTCAAAATGTTTGAATGGGCGGCCAACAACAGATTGAAGAAAAAACTTATAATTATTAATATTAACTAACATCTAAATTACACAAAATTTGCAAAATTGAGCAGAAAGGAGCGTCTCCGACCCCATAGAGTAAATACATTCGTGAGTCGATCTAGCTATGTTCGTCTGTATGTATATCTATAAGATCAATAGACTTGCTGGTTTGACTTCCTATTGCCCAGATATATCTTTAGGGCTTAATAACTATGGTCACCGAATTTGACATTTAGCTTTTTTTATAGTATATACAGATCATGTATATTTTTGTTTCTTGTGTGGTATTTTTGACTAAAGCGTGAGCTTTTAACCAATTTTCTAAACTCCAATTTCTAATCTTTGCTAGATGAATAAAAATTTTCCGGCTTAATGACATCCGTTCCAATAACGATTCGTTCTAGTTTACATTGCCAATTTATTATTCTGAAAAATGATTGTTTATGTGGTTAAACAATCTTAAGGTCCAAAATATAGGTGTACACTAAAGTAAAATTTGTAATACCCTAATTGTAGTATTTAACCAAAATTTCCGTCACATACTCATAGCCCAAAAGCAGTATAGCTCCGCCTGGGCCAACACGCATAACCTGCGGCAGGAGGCCCTTGTAGAGTGCGTGAGCGCCTTCTTCTTTATATACCGTCATAAGCGTGCCATATGTCCGGGCATATTTAATTTCGCCCGGCACGGGCTGTGGTCCCTGTATCCGCGTCTTTGCCACGTCAAGGGGAATGCTGAACAAGCAACCCAAAGAGCCGGCCGAATAGGCGATCGTAAAATTGCGCAGAAACTCCATAACGGAATTATTATAAGCGGGTGTGGCCTCTCGAACACTGCAAAAGAAACCGAAGTATAGTATGTGAAAAATGAAGTTTCTCGCCATGGTCGTTGTCACGCCTTTGTAAAGTCCATTGAAACCATAGCCGCCTTCATTGATGATATTCCTCGCGACACGCATGGGATGGAGTTTCTTCTTTCGATTCGCCTGCTGTGTAACCTTGACAACCTCGAAGGGATTTTGTAGCAGCACCTCAAGGGTGCCGGCCAAACCACCAGCTAGCGCATAGGTTACGGGAGCCGGCACCGACCCAGACTGAAAATACGGCTTGGACTGCTCAAAACTCACAAACTTAATGGCACGTTTCGGCGTGTCAGACACTAGTAGAGGGCCGACGCCTCTCCAAAATGCGTTAACACCTTCCTGACGATATATTTTGGCAAAGGCATGAAGCACCCCCCTATAGTGATTGGGTCCTTTTGTCAGTGCATTGCTCTGCAGTTGAAGTCGGGTCTTAACCACATCCAGTGGCAGCATAAGAAACACCTCAACAATACTGGATGATCCGCTGGCGATAATTTGAAAAGCGACAGTCTTGAAGTGCGGGATTTTGCGCGAGAGTGGCTCATTTAAGGGTTCCACATCGGGTTGTTTGAATTTAGACATAAGGCATATGTATAGTTGTTAAAAAACTGAATCAAATTCCAAAGGTCTAGAAAGTTTCGGCAAGTCTTATATAAAATTCGTTATATTATATAATAATCAATATCAGGGACAATTTTCTTGAGTAGGACAGCGACAGGCGGGTGATTTTTGCACCCACAAGGGGAGTGTCCGTTCAACAGAGGGATAAATGTTATGACTTGATTTAAATTGAATGTCTGTTAGGAGAGGTATATATAAGAAGTAAAGCATAATCGAACATACCACTTTTAGATACTTTTGCATCCTTGAATATGTACTTTTTTTCCATTTTAGGTATGTTTGTATCAACAACAAATGCATTTATGTTTTTTATGTTATGCTTATGTTTCTCACAGATGCTTTGAATCTCACTGATTCACTTCTATTTTACAGAGAATATCTAACAAAATCCTGCTCCGATTTTTCCAGTAACTCGCAATTTTCAAATTCCTTTAAATTTATCTCACCTGTCTAAATTGTTTTTGTGACATCTCATCAAATTCGGCGAATTAAACTCTGCTACTCTCCGCACTGCAAGGATTGCTCACGTTCGATATCTGCTCTTCGTAGTTTTCTCTCTAGTTAACTAACGAATTAAGAAACTCGCTGGGACAGCAGCCTCGCCCTCACCTTAACCAGCTCTAATTGCTGACCACGTGATACCCCCTCTTCAATTGCCATACAGTTGAGTGGGCGTGTCATAGTGGAAGAAGAAGCAGCAGCAGCCAAAAATCGACCCAATGGCTGAATAAACGAATGGGAAACTATTTAGGGGCTCACTTAAAGCAGCTTCCCAAACAATTCACATAAATTAATTACAGTGCGCTTGTAAATGTGTTATATAATTGTTGTTGTTGCTGTTGTCAGTTGTCTCGTAATTGTTGTTGTCGAGCTAAACAATTAAGTGCAAATTGTTAAACATGCAGAGCTGCGGTTTGCGGCCGTGTTTGTGTTCTTGTCTCTCTTCCTGTCCCATTGCTATCTGGCTCTGTGAACCTCTCTCTCCGGTACCCCAAAACTAGCTGCGGTTTTGCATTTGACTGACTTTTAAAAGTGGAAACTTTATACAAGACTTTGTGTTCTAGTTAGTTGCTTAAGTCATTAAGTTGTTGAAACTGGGGCTTACTGGTTAAAAAAAAGTATGCCGAAAATGAAATATTCTTGCAACGGATATTCTAACATTTCCTTATAACTATAGTTAATGTTAGGTTTTTAAAAGCAAAAATAATCATATATACTATAATCATATCCAAATTAGGCCAGATAAATAAGGTATTATAAAGTATTAATGTGTATAGGTATCTTTTAAACTACATTTTACTAATATGTATGTGACTTTGTGCCTTGCCCCGTTCAATGCAGTCATTTCCCGTCCAGCGTAAATTTATATGTATATGTACTATGTTGCGCTCCAGGTTTCAAGTTATACCTTACATATCAATTTGAAAATAAGTCAAGCGAATGAAAATCTTAGAATCAACGCTAGTCACGCGGTGTGAAGTTTAAAGAAAATAGCCATGAGACCGTGCACCTTCATAACATAACTTCAGTACAGTGTGTCAGGCAGTCTGTTAATCAGAAAAAAACAGTCGTACATGTAGATATACGAATCAGTATCCGGCTGGTCTTCTTATAGACAGATGAAGATAGGCTTTGAGTACATTACAGGAGGCATTTGTTTGACCGTAACTAACCCGGGTTATTCACTGAGAAGAGTAAAGGTTACACGGGTAAAATTCTCTTGGGCGGACAGAGACAGTCTGGTAATTATTGTCCGATCGAGTCCGTTTAATGGAGGTGGCCGTTAGGTGAATTATCACTGTGTAAAGAGTAAATAGTTGAGAGATGAAAAGTTTATTGCCTAGCGCTAATTCGATATCAATTTCAGTTTTATTCTTTTCACTTAAAGACATGCTTTCTCTTCCGTACGGCAGTCATGACTAACTTCATGAAAGTCACACCTGTGAGCGCTTGCTCATAACAACAATTATGCTAATGCAGTTCAGTCCGGCGACGTCAATCCAACATAATTGCTAACAAATTAGTCATGGTCACACTGGCCCAGCTGCAGCTGCTGCAACAGCTACAAATGACTGTCTGGGCTGTCGGAGTCCATTGTGCTCCCACTTGACTTGTCGGAGGCGAAGTTTAACACGTTTCATTGTCTAGCTGTGTGTGTGTGTGTGTGTGTGTGTGTGTGTGTGTGTGTGTGTGTGTATCCCTGTGTGGATCCTGGCAATTTGCGTGTCACGCTGCACAAATGCCAGGCAGCCAGCTAGGTCCGGGTAAAAACCAACTGTGGCATTTGCCAGCCCACTTTTGCAGCCTGCTTACTGGGCCCAATGAAGCAAATGAGTTTCATTTCGTGTCCTTCAAACAGATGCTTGTCTATGTGTCCTAAGGCCTGCCCGGCAGCCGGCTAAGTTGGCCCAAAGTGCTTGCCTGGCTGGCATCAGTGCCTGCCGGTATTCTAACCGTGTTCTGAAGCGATCTCCACCCCCAACCCCGTCCACCTTCAACTGGTGTTGCCTTTCGAGTGCTCCACTTTTGATGGAGTGCGTTAAATTTATATTATAATATTAAGTAAATGAATGGGCCGGCTACTTAGGAACAGAGAAGTAGCCTTAGTTCGTGTTTGAAGCATTGTTAATATATGCGTAATCATGTCGAAGAAGGTAATGGAGTGTCTTTAAAAAGGAAGCTTGTGTCTAAGAAAGTTCCATGCTCGTATAGCTAAAGAAAACTATGCCTCGAAATATCTCTGGAAAGTATATCAGATATTAATCAAAGAGAAGTGAGATATTGATACATTTTCTACGAGTCTGTAGAATAAATGAAAACTATACGATTTATTATGTTTTATCCCAATCTTAGTTTTCTTTTTATACACTTAACCCATTATAAATGGGCAAAAAGCGTATAATGTAATTGTGCAAATGTATGTAACAGGCAGAAGAAGGTTTTTCTAGTGCCCGCGCAGCACGAGTTTGTTTCCGATAATCGATAACTTGTCACCAAACTTGACATGTAGCTTTCTGAATAGTAACATATATATGTTATATATCAAGTATCCTTCATTTGATACTACCTCCCCGCTACCACCTCATAGCTATAAATCAATTAAATACTCCAATTTACTTCCACTGTCCAGATAAGAACACATATGGATTAAATATTTTATTAATAACTCTTAACTCCAGAAAGTTGCTTAGAACTGTTTTAAGATTTCCAAAATACCCTGCATGGAGGGACGCTTATCGGGGTTCTTATCCCAACATTCTTGCATCAGAGTTTTTATTTGCTCGGGACACTCAAAAATTAAATCATTTAGAGATGGCCGTAGATCTGCATCAATTGATGTATTAATGTTAGTGTTATTCTTAAACATCTCGTATATTCAAACGCATATAATTTATAAACATACCGAGATCGTCAATTTGTGTTAAGAGTTGAATCTGTTTAAGCTCATGTTTCTCATAGTACGGCACTTTACGCGACAGAACTTCCCAGATTGTAATGCCCATGCTATACACATCACATTTCTCAGTGTATCGCTTACCATTGAAAACCTGTGTGTTGTAAAGTGCGTTAATTAAAATGATATATATCCCCGAAAATATGAAATATATGAACCTCGGGTGCCATATACAAGCAGGTACCCCGTTGGCTTGTCATTTGGGTTTGCACATTTCTGACGAACCCGAAATCGCAAATTTTCAACGTTCTTCTAGTGCCGTCTAGCAACATATTGAGGGGCTTCACATCACGGTGAATCACTGATCGCTCTGATTGCCCATGTAGATAAGCGAGCGCCTATAAATATAACATAAATAATCAAAGTTTTCATCCGCTCTGATTAAAAAGCATATGTATTATATACCTCCGCAGCCTGACGTAACCAGCTTATACCTTCTGCAAGTGTATATGGTATATCGCTCTTATGCAAGAAGGACCACAAGGATCCGCCTTCGGCATATTCCATAACTAAGTGGGTCTCTATGTTGTCGGTCGCTATACCAATTAATTTGATGATGTTCCTATGTTCGACCATTGCCAAATAATTTACCTCGCGTTCAATATCCTTCTTCTCAGTTGTCCCCTTTAAGCTTTTGATAGCAACCACATCGCCATTATAGGTTCCTTTCCAGACGACTCCAAAGGTGCCTTCTCCAATTTTCTACATAATTTGCACTCTTTTACTAATAAAAACCTTATATATATTTACCATATAAATTTACCTCTACGAAAACAAGCTGACTAAGTTGAATTTCAGCCATTTCTCTGTCAGCTTCGAACGTATAATGAAAGTACAAGTATTAACTGATATTTATTCGTACTACTTTTCGAATTGTTATCAGCTGCGATAACAAATTTCTTTATCGGCAATGCAATACCAATGATGCGATCGGGCAGCTTAGCTGCCATAGCAAACATTTTATGCAGGGGTTGTGCTTCTTCTCTGTAGGTAAGGTGTAATCACTCCTAAATAATGGGTCTCAGACTATTTGAGTAATAGTAAAAGGGTTATTATCATAAATTCATATTTCAAATTCATCCAGGTGACTTTTGAATTCCCCAAATTATTCATCAAATTAATCCATGCCAGTGATGTAGAGTTGTGCTCTGCATATAAGGATATGGACTCTTGTAATCTATTACAAGCCGACATTGATGACCTTTACTCTTGTGTCGATCCAATAAGTTTGACGTGTCTTTTAAATTTTGTCTGACTAACTATGGCTAACATGAATCGTTTAGAGTGCTCTGTGATAAGAATAACAATAACATTATTTTCTTTTAAGTTTAAGACCATAGTTTTAGTTAGAGCTCGTTGTATTTTGAAAAAAAAGAGATAAAAGAAAGTGCTATAACACGCGAAATATTTTTGCGAAACCTCGAAACTCATGTAGGGTAAACAATTTCAGGTCATATGAACATGTGAATACTTTTCGAATAAGGTCAAGTCACTAACTATTTTACACTAGATAGGCATTGCCGTATATCTCTAAAGTTTTGATTGAAGTCATTCTGAAGAGCTGAATGAATAGAAGCGTATTGTATATATAGTCAACGGTGTTTATTTTGCCAATAAGATAAGATGTTCGTATCAATAACAAATATATGTAGAATTTGTGAGTCATATTTAATATTAAAGAAAAGAACACAGTCAATATATCATTTCATTAATTTTTATTATTATAATTATTATTATTATGGTTATTATTATTAATACGGAATATAGTCACATATTATCAACTGTTCCAAAATTTTCACTTATTTGTTCTTAACTTGCGTCTTTGATATAATAAACTGAAATGGAAAAGAAAATATTATTTTTCTTTATGCCCTTCCTGTTATGCAACCTGGCTTTTTAGCTGTCAGCTCCCTTTTGATATTTGCCACCAACATTTCTGTAGCTCTCACTCGATGTCTATTCAAAGCACTCGTTCTTTTTTTCTAGTATCTGCCACAGCGAGTTGGCTGGCAGCCCTCGTTTCTTGTCATTTTAAAGCCATTTGATGTATGACAAATCAAATTTGACAAACTGCCAACAGTTGTTTTGCATCTTTGCAACATTTTTCAACGCCTTCGCATGGTGGAGGATTCGCTAGTCCCCAAGTGTGTCCAGAGAGACATGTGAAATCAACGCTGTACTTTTGCACATTAATACTTTAGCATAGATACAGAGACGCAGAGAAAGTTCGAAAGAGAGGAAGAGAGGGATAGAGAGAGAAAGAGTAAGAGAGGTAGGGAGAAAATTTACATACTCATGACATGACATGCAAAAATGCTGCTGAGGACCAGGGATTTGTTGGGGGTTGCAACGAATGTAACTTTAATACAGACAAAGGGATTGAATCCCAATATAGGGCTTGCAGACAACAATTCTAATGATGCTGTTAATGATATTGCAGAAATGTTATACCATGTCCGATTAAGCTCTTGCTAGGCTAAGCAAACCTCAAAGAAAATAACTAAACACGTACGAGCTGCCATCACATCGGTCGGTGCCTGGAATCCAAACGAAAATTGCGCCAAGGCTTCTACTGACACTTGGGAAATAAAAAGAGTTAGCCGTTGCCTTTTTTGTTTAATTTCGTGCACCACATACCCAATCCCCCACATCATGCTCTATGTTTAAAATAAAAAGTCAAGTGAAGCGCTGACTGTCTGACAGTCAAACTCGAAGCCGGGAAAACGTGCGCTCAATCAAGCGCCTCTGCAAGAACTGCTGCTGCGGCTGCTGCTGCTGAGCTTCAACTGGGGAAATTTACAAGTCACACACACTCGCAAAGAGAAAGACACAAATGCGCCAAGTGGAAACCTAAGGATATGGTCGGAGTTGGAGCAGCAATTGCAGTGGAGGCGACTCATGACTCTTGACTCTCTTGCATATCGCATAAAAAATTAAATCGCCAGCGTAAGAAATATGCAATTTGCTCGATTTGTGCATGATTTCGCATTGCTTCCATTGAAATTTTGTGTACAGGCAGCGAAATGATTATAAAGCAAACTGAAAAACCTTATTTATAATATGAATATTAACTTTTAATATGAAACAATCGATTGCTGTGTATATGGTGCCAATACATTTTTGAAATCCTGACAAAATGTGGAATCTTGCCACTACAGACCAATTTTCAACTTGTAAAATAATAGAATCTGCTGACCAGCTCCTCTTTAGATGCACGATATACGGTTCAATTAGGGGAAGATTCAGGATATTTTAACTTTTTAAATCAACCAAGGAACTACTCCTAACCAAAGAGACTATCTACCTCAAACATTTGTTTAAATTTTCACCTGAAGTCAATTTCGATATCTGAACTTTCCGTAGTTTCCGTAGCAAGTCACGTAAAATGAGAGACATCTTTCATTAGCAAATTTTAATTACGCCCGCTATAAACAATTTGGAGCTAACTGATCGATACATCTGATCGTATCTGGTCGTTGCTCAATCGATCAATTTTATAGAAAAAAAATTAAATACGAGGGAAAGAGAGAGAGAAAGAGATTTCGCTCCTTATTTTCAATTTGAAATTTAACTCTATGATATATTTAAATTATTATTATATTATATATACATATATAATATATTTATTTTATTTTATTTGTATATCATAAAAAGCTTTTTAAATACTTTTAATATAGAATTTCCCTATTTGTAGGATATCTATAGTTGCATTCGCTAAATATTTTTTCTTTAACATACTCACATTATTTTTACAATAGTTTCTTTCGCTAAGTGTACCCAAAACTCATGTATACCCCGAATACACATGATGATGAGAAGTCGTGCGTGTAGTTCCCTTTCCTTTTATAGATATATCTGAAAACAGAAGAAGAAGAAAAAAACTATTTTAGAGCACAGAGCGCTACATGTGCCGCTTCCAAAAAGTGTACCCCAAGGATATGGTGTCAGTTTGGCAAGTTATTGCATTGCATCGAACCCAAACCCAATGCCCAATGCTATTGATGGGAACGGTTTTAGGCGCCCAGTTACCAGTCGCTCTCCATTTGGTCCGCCGCCCGCCGCGGCCCGTTACCCTGTGCCGTGTGCCCTGTGGCGCCTTTGACTTCCATACGCTTTTTGATTGTTGTGCGACTGTCGCTTAACATTCGAGGCTCGGAGTCGGAGGTTCGAGCTTCCAGCTTCGACGTTTGCCGTTTGACTTCATGCATGAGTGGCTTTGAGTGGAAGTTCATATTGGGTCTAGTCATGTGCCTGGAAGGCCACCAGATCCACCCCGCCTGCTGTACCCAAAATTACTTTTGCTCTGTCGCTTTGTACATTTTATATGAAGACGAAGTTGCTCCAAAGGGATAGCCAACTGCAACGTGAATGTTACCTGGACGCAGGCTTCAACTTTCCGTTGCATCAACGTCCTGTGCATTTACTTGATGTTAATGCCGGATCTGGTCTAACCTGGGCCACTACTGGCAAAATCAAGTTATCTGCATTTGTGTTGTCGTGATGCTATGTGAAGTTTTGGGCAGAAACTTGAGACATAGACGGCAAGTAAATTAGTAATCAATATGTAGGATTTTGGAGCTCTGATGCCGCCGCCTGCAACGCTGATCCCATTAGCTGCACATGCTACTCTAGACTCAAAGCTCCCAGAGAACTTCAGGCTCCACTCCAGCTTAATCAAAAAACTTCCCAGTCTGATGGTAGCTGTTGATGAAATGCTGCTACAAGAGCTGCAACTGGAGCAGGAGGCACAACATTGCCACCATCTTGTGGTACACACACATAAAGCACTTTGTATGCATGTCGGCGACTTGTGGACGCTGGCGCCTTCGGCTCCACCAACGTCTTTTGCTTCGTCCGCGTCCTGTGTTATGAATATAAATTTATTTCCCACGTCACAACACAAACATGAGGTACACACACGCACACACACACACACGCACTCCCCATATATATACAGACATTTCACACATCGCGCATAATAATAATAATAAACGATAACGAAATTTACTTCCTAGTAAGCCACACACACATACAAGCAGACGAGCACACGCATGGCGAGATGAGTCCTAGATGGAGCGACAAAGCGCATCCTTCCTATTTCCGGCGTGTGCTCTTTATGAAATTTGATATTGCCAAACTATTACAGTGCCTTAGAATAAGTATATATACGCTTTATCCCACTCCATGGCTTATAATTTGGTTAATGCGCCTGCTTTGTGCGCTTAGTTTGTGGCGTATGTCCGTTCACAGTAAAATATTTTGGTGTTAATATTAAACATTTTCAGAACTGGTTTTAAGCGCAATTCCATTGTGGACTGAAAACGATCTGAGACTGAAAACCTTAACGGATTTTAATTTATCTATTTTAAACAAGTATGAGTTTGAACCTCCATCAGATAGGCCAATTACGGGGCAAATTATAGCTATTACTTTTCGAAGTCCATTTCTTAACTGGCCGCAGTTAGTTCAAGCAGAATAACTTGATTTGTCTGTTCGTCAAAGTGCTTCCACTTGGTAGGGGTATTCTTTTAAGCAGATCAACCTTATCACAGCGCCCTTTAAATATAGCCGGGTGCACACCAGCGACCTCTAAATTATTTAAGGAAACTCAATGGTCTTATGGTTACAATGGTTACATGTTTTACACTATGTAACAACAAATTACAATTAATTGTAAAGATACATTGTTTTGCACAAATTGATAGCAGCTTTAATCGAACCCAAATTTGTGGTGTTAATAAACTATTATTACTATTAAAAAAAAACGAATAGTCATAGAAAAATATAAAAATCAATACTACCAATATGATTACATCCAATGCAAATGCCGAAACTTGAAAAGTCTTTTAATAAATGGAACTTGAATTATTTAGAGCTAAATTTGCGGACAATTATCAAGCCATGAATAATTTCTGCAATAACTTTGAAGCGAGGCACAGATGAGGCAAGTCTGGCAGAAGAAAAAGGATAATATATAAATATACTTATAAAGGTCTATATATAAGGCAGAAAGCGCAGCTGCTTGCCATTTTTCTAATACACGTTATATTGATGTAAGTTTTCATTATGCGGGGCGACAAACGCGCCGCAAGAAGTCAGCCAGCCAGCCAGCCAGCCAGGCAGGCAGGCAGACAAGCAATCTGTCCCAGCTATATGAGTGTGCGAGGGTGTGTGAGTGTGCGTGTGTGGCGTGTGTGTGTGTGCGTGAAAGTATGTGTGTGTGTGTGTGTGTGTGGTACAACATTATGATGATGACGTTGACAAACCTACGCACAAGGCGACAAGGCAAGACGGCAGCTTAGCTTAGATTTTTTTCTTTTCTTTTTTTTTTTTTCATACCCTGTACCCATTACAAGAAGAGGGTTTAATGGTTTTATGCAAATAAATGTAACAGGCAGCAGATGGCGTTTCTCTGCTCCAATGGAATGGTCAAATTATGACTAAATAGAAATGATTAATAAACTAATTCAATAAATTAAATTTGTATTGCTTACATGAGAAAACTTAAAGCGAGGCTTGGGCTTAAGCCGTCAATTGAACTCTAAGACCTTTTTTTCTCATAGTTTTGAAGAAAGAAGGAGATCTATAAAAAGTAGCTCGAGCCCATGCTGCGGCAGCTGGGTACAGGGTATCTGCTTGCGTGCCAACCACGGCTGGGGCAATCTGATGTGTTTTTTTTTTTTTTTGGTTGTTGCTGGCACAAGGAATCGCAGGAAACTCATCTAGAAAATTGTCAAAGTGACAGCTGTGCGAAAGTATTGTGACATGTGTTTAAATGAGCTGCATTTGCGATGCCTGGAGCCTTAAAGCCACTTCGAAGTCAACTTAAATTCAGTTTGCCGCAACTTTTTTGAATGCCAAATGCAAACAGCCGAGTCGAGTAAGTCGAGCCGAACCTCACAGACGTTTGGCAAACAAACACAACAGGGCAGTAGGGGAGCAAGGAGATGGGGTGGGTGTGGGGGTATTGCTGGTGTGTCCTGTTTTGTGTTTTGTCTGCATAATTTAAACGTTGCATGCTGCAAAGTTAACTGTTTTTTCGTGTGGCGTGCCCAATGGATTCAGTGCAGCTGACCAGCTGCTATTTTTAAACAAGTTGGCAACGCTGTGTCTATCGTCGGGAACTCGCTTTGTGAGCGGCAACTAAATTATCTCCATTGTTTGCGCTTGTCGTTTGCAACTGCCACACCTCTCTCCATCCCTCCATCTCCCTCTCTCCTTTGTCGGTGTTGTTGTTGCTGTTGCTGTTTTGTGGCATTTGTTGCAATTGAAAAGGCCTCGCCGGCTCGTTTAGTGTGCCGCGGCATAAATTTCGTAGCTAAATTGTGTATTCCCGGCCTGGTTAGCTGACAGTCAAGCCATTGCGGCTGACTAGTTTATTGCGATTGCGTTGGTAACTGAAAAATACCGCCAAACAGTGAAATCAATTAACTAGAGATGAGCACGAGGCGCATACAATCTTTTTTTTTTTAATCCAGTGCATGTGAATTGATGCTAATGAAAGGCAAACATTATTGAGATTATAAAACGAGGAATATTGCGTTTAATTGAACTGGTATTGTTGATTACAAAGGCGGCGCATTTTGTGGAACACGATGAGTATTATCTTAAATAACCGCCAGTACTACTAATTCGCTGATATACGCATTCTCATTGATATATAGCTATATGGCAATGTTTAAAATATAAAATATATATAATTCTATTAAAGTAATGAAAATAATTTCTAATTTAAGTTTCCTCATTCACAACTTGTATACCCTTTGTAGATGGCTTTATCTACATCTAAAGTGTTATGAGTCTAGATCGTAAAACTCGCTACTAAGTTTATAATCTTTGAATATATTATTATTTTTGTTAGTGGCAGTTCACATTATCGGAGACGGACTTATCTTATCAGCTGATACTATGTATCATTTTTGTATGCCCTGAAAAATACCCATTGAAAATGGGTAAAAAGGGTATAATGTATTTATGCAAATGTATGTAACAGGCAATAGGAAGCATCTCTGCCCTATAAAGTATATATGTATATTCTTGATCAGCATCACAAGCCGAGTCGATCTCTATCTGTCTGACCGTATATATAAGCGCAAGGATCTCAGAACCTATAGGAGCTAGAGACTGAAATTTAAGCTGTAGGTTCTCCTAGTGCCCACGCAGATCGAGTTTATTCCTGATATTCGATGACTTGCCACGTTTTCAAGAATCGATAAAAATCGATATCGAAATCCTGTTTTTAAGCAATTTTGGTAAAAAATTAGAGCTAGAGTCACCAAACTTGACATGTAGCTTCTAGAATAGTATATATATATCAAGTATCTTTCATTTTACCACCTCCCCGCTACTACCTCATAGATAAAAATAAAAATAATAAACTAATTTATACTGCCCACCAATATAAGCCACAATTTAAATGGAATTGACTTTTTGAGAATATACAAACACTCTATAGCACAATAAGATCTACTGTAGAAAATTGCATAAAGATCGGTTAAGAAGCACGGAAGTTAATAAAGAAAATGTGCTTTAGCTGGCAGCAAGCGCAAATTGCAAGAATGTATACATGTACACACACACATTCATAAGCGTCTTTATTAAATTCTATAAACAGCTTAGAAATTGCGATTGTATTGTTTCCTGTGCTGCTAGAGCCTCTTACTTGTTTAATAATATTATAATTATCAATATAAATTTTATTATTAATTTTATTATACGTATTAATTTTGCCCTAACCTTAACTTCAATTTAATTCAGCATCCAGCTAGAACTTAAAAATTACCCTATGAGCTTTCCCCGCTTTCTGCAGTTGCCTGTTCTAACCGATATTCAACTCTTATTTCAATGTCAAAGAGTCAGAAAGGCGTCGTTGTCCTTCTGGCACTCGACTCGTTAATCATTTGCCTTCAGAAATTACGTATACGTCACGTGTAACCGGTCAGATAAGCGGCGTGGGCGTCGGCCTGGGCAAGGTTAACGTTTCCGGATGACACTTTTGCTCTAGGACAAAACACAAAAGAGCTTTTCATTTGATAAATGAATGTAGTTTTCCACATGTAGCGGGTTCAAGGTGACTAACAGCCACCTGAGTTGGCTCAGTGCCCATCTTCAAGGTGCCAACGTAAAATTATGCAAATGAGCGCACACTAAAGAGCCAAACAATTTGTCAGCCATGCAGTTTTCCGTGAAGTGAAAACTTTGCAAGACAAATCAATATAGCCAACCAGAAATTGCAATTAAAAACCTTGGCCTAAAAGTTGGCAGAGTTGAACGCGTGACTGCAGCAAAAGCCACTCGCTAATTAGGCAGAAAAATCAATAATAAGAGACCTGAGCAGCCTTATCCATTAAAATCAATCGACAATGTGATTTCACAAGCAGTTGAAGCCAGGCATTGCGCATACGACGCGTTGGATAAAAATCTATGTCGGAAATGGCGCTTACCAAAAAAAAATAAAAAATAAATAAATAAAAAGCAGGCAAAAAGTTGAGGGAAGGTGGGGGTAGGTGGTCTCAGACATTGGCTGTTGCATTTGGCTTTCTTTACGCGGCGTTGTCATTTAACTGTCAGTTTGTCTGTGTGTTTGTGTCGCGCGGCTGTCGCTTAAATGTCGCCCGGGGAGCTCAGCAAATGCGTTCGGGGAGTCACAAGCTTTTTGGGCTGCGGCATGTGGCAACCCATAAAATTGTGAAGCATATGTGGGATATGTTTGTTCTGTGTTTCTTTGCCGTCCCATGGGCTGAAATGCCGCTTAAGATTTAGCTAATCTCTATTACTCTTTACCATGAGGTTCCTTTAAAACTTTTAAGACTTATCGCACAGCTTCTAGTTCAGTTAAATACCTAAAATTCAGCTCCTCCTAAGACTTGTATATGTACAAAAATATATAGTTGGTTGCTGCCAAAGTTTGCCTCTGCTAATTACCACCAAGCATTTGGCTTTTTGTCACCTGACAAGTACTTACAGGAGCTTTAAACTTTAGCTTTCGAGAGCGCAAAAGGTTTTATAACAAACTTCAATTTAAGATAATGCTATGAACAAAAGTAGAGGAATTTCGTTATTCAAACTGGCTTGAATTTTACTCATAAAAAGTTTCTGTTTAGGTTTTCCTACTATTTATCTCTCTTAATACAAATTATAATTGATTTATTTAAATCAACATATTAAAACTTATCAGAGTTAAAGAGATATGATAGGTCAATCATTGCAATAGCTGCCAGGGCTTTCAGCTAGATAATAGTATGTAAACATAAGAAGTCTTAACAAATATTAACTATTAAACATAATTTTGTTTAGGTAAAAGGTTAAGAATTCTAATTTATATTTACATTTGTATTATTTAAATATCGATAAAGGTGATATTTTGTTTATGACTTTTATAATATATGCAACCTATATTGGTGGTTAGCAAGTAAATTGATTGAAAAATTCTTCCCCAATGATTTTTAGGGCGAAGCAGGATCAAGTTTTCAATTATTTTGGCATAGTGAGCATATAGGAAGATAATGTTTTTAAAATAACGTTTATGTCGAGATCAAGAAAATAAGTCTGTAACCGATCGGACGGTAATGAATGCTTTGATCACCAATCAGTCAGTCAGTCAATCATTTAGTCAGTCAGTCAATTATTCAGTCAATCATTCAGTCAGTCAGTTTATTTATAAAGATAGATCATGACTTTATTTTATCTGGTTAGGAATAGTGTTCAGTCTTCTCTGTCTTCTACCTAACTTTTTGGCTAGTCAATGTTAATTGGGTATCATTTGCAAATCGCAGAAAGAAGAAGAGTTATATAAATATTGCTATATGCTAGTTGCGGCACATGTTTGCCAGTCAAGTGTTGTTTAACAAGCAGTGCAAATATTTAACGATGCCGCGCACTCGAGTGGCTGCTTAAACCGGCTAAACAAGCACTCACTCTGGTGGGATGCGCACTCATATGCTCACACTTTCGGATTCATATAGTATGAGGAGCCGCAGCATTTGCACTCACCGTTAAGTAAGTGCCAGGACCTGTGCCACACTCTATAAGCAGCGATACGTAAAGCCGAAGGAAAAACTGTTACGAAATATTGTATACACTTATAGGTATAAGTATTTGGTTGTGGGTGTGTCTGTGTGTTTGTGTTGGTGTTGGTGTTGGCCTGGTTTCTCAACGTTCGACTTCGGAGCCATAAGTAGCCGGCAGCCTGTCTGCTGCAATATCGCAAGGCAGTGGCAGCAAGTGAAAATGGCAAGGATGCAGCTGCAGTTACAGATGCAGCTGACACAAAATGCCAGCTGGCTCCTTAAAGTATGCAATGCCTCAGTGCACATGTGGGAGGGTGTAAAAATATATGTATGTATAGCCCGCCAACCCGCTCTCCGCCCCTGCGTGCAGTGTTCTCTGTTGCTGTTGATTTCCATTACTTTCAATATTTTCCAGCATTTTATGTGTCTGCTTCAATTTAAACAGGCCGGGCCAACGAGCTAGACTAAAGTGGAAATTAAATTTAAAAAACAAAATTTCGTAACAATTTGCAGGCCTGCCGGCGCAAACGCTTAATCCTTTATGCCGGTTCCCTTGGTCGCAAAATATAGAAAAAGCGTAAAAGAATGTGGGGTTAAAAAAAAAAAGAAAAAAAATGGACGAAGAAGGAAACAAAGTTACCAAATACTTTGGCGCATTCCGCAGTCCTGAGCGCCGCTGGCTACACTCAAAAATGTTTGCTGGCGGCCCAATAAAATCATCAGGAAATCCGCAGCCAGAATTGCAGCTGCCAGGACAGCAACAGCAAAAGCAAAGGACGTGGCAGACA
This sequence comes from Drosophila montana, assembly GCF_035044405.1. NCBI lineage: Eukaryota > Metazoa > Arthropoda > Insecta > Diptera > Drosophilidae > Drosophila > Drosophila montana. The sequence goes on from NW_026998739.1 coordinate 1,265,476, forward strand.
CGACTGTCTTTCAATTTCTTCCCTTTGCGAAAAAATGCCTTTGCCTGCTTTGCCTGCCGCTTACCAAATTTCATTCCTTCTTTTCTTTTTATGCGTTTTCATTTTTGCACTTGAAACCTTTCCATAGCTTTAAAAAGGAAACTTCACAGACGAATTTCCATTAAATTGCTCCTGCTTCCATAGCTCAAGCGGCGGCCGTATTGCGTGTGAGCGGCGCCTTTTCTTTTTGCCAAATCAAATGAACTTATTCTTGTTATTTATTTATTTTTTTCCAGATACCTCAATTTGATCTGTCTGCAGCACTTCGGCAGCAATTGCAATAGAACATTATTTATTACGGTAAGAACTATTATATTTGTATCATATATAATTCCACTCTATTCTTTTATATTATAATACATTTTTTTTATACAGACATATAATTCATAGAAATGGGAAATAGGTTGTACAATATGTATATAACAGGAAGCAGAATTGATCGAGACCATAAAGTAGGGTTTTTAATGCTAACTTCAGTTTCAGTCAAGAATATGTAATACACCGATCAAGAATATTTTATTTCCGTTCCCATTCTCTCTCAACTATATTCTCTCCCTCTCTCGAAACATGCTGATTCTCAGATGTAATGCCTCAAACTCTTCTACATTTGGATAGAATATTAGCCTCGAGAATAGTCCATGTATATCGTGCAACATGAGTTAAAAATCTATATCTGAATTTTTAGTTTAATTAATAAGAAATCTCATTCCAGATTGTTCTGTCGCAATATATTTTATTTAAATAATTCTTATGATAAATTTATATTTTTAAAAATATAATGTGGCTCTGTGGCTCAAAATTCTCATTTACGTATTTTATAAAATTCTTTTCTATGTAAAATATTTACAGTATTTTGCTTGTACTGTTAATTCGTAGGGTCAAATCTGGTAGGCAGCCAATTAAGTTTGACAGTCGTCAGTTGAAGTTCCATTTCCGTTGCGCCAAGTTTTCTTTAGGGAGCAATCAGCTTGAATCCCTTTTTTTCACTAAACACAGTCATAAAAAGCATTCAGGGCTCTCCACTAGTTGAGTGTTAATGCAGAGGATGTGAAATTGTGTGCAAGAGAGAGAGAGAAAGATACAGACAGAGAGGGAGATAGAAAGAGAGAGAGAGAGTGTGTGTGTGTGTGTGAGTGCGGTCTAGCCTCAAAGGAAAATCCTTGCCGAATACGTGCGGCATTTTCAACGCCAATAAAATCACAAAGTCACGTACGGTACGCCTTGGCTGATGTCCATCACGGGCACCACAACTCCTTTCGTTCCTTTCATTCCTTTTGGTCCTTTCGGTCCTTCTGAGTTTGTGTCTGGTTGTGTTTTGTACCAGTGTTTTATGGATGTCCTGCGGTCGCTCTGCCCATATAAGTGTGCGTCCCATCATGTCCTTTATTATGACAAGCTGCGGTTTTTGGGCTCGCCGATTGCCTTATCGTTGAGGTCCTTGTAATAACTCTGCGTTGTGTTTGTGTTAATAGTTTTTGTTGTTGTACATATTTATGGGGCGAATTTTGTTACTTCTGTGGGGTGTGACGGTAAGGGCAAGGGGGTATATAAAAGTATTTGTGGTTGTGTGGCTAGTTATTAGAATTAATGCGAGCAAATATGCTTGACAATTGTTGCTTTTGGAAACCTAACTTTGGCTTGCGGCAAGTTTATTGTGATGGGTGTGTTTGGGAAGAAACTGAAAGATATTTCGATTAGGAAATATACTTGAGATTACTGAAGGATTATGGATAAGATAAACTGTTTTATAATGTGCGGAGATTTTCAGACAGATAAATGATTGCTAATAGAATTGTTAATTATTAAAGTGTTCCTATAATAATTATTTATTTTTTTTTATTTAAAAATAATAACGAGTACTTATAAAGATAGCATTTTTTTTCAAGCAACATGTTTGGCATACTTCTTTCTCTTGTAATATTTTCTTTACACTCAACTTCAAGTTGATCTCGTTGTGGATTAGTCAATGGCAACTTTCACTTGACTGCGTGCAAGTGGATGTCATGTTCAAATCAATGTAAAGTTTGTCTCTCTCCTGCTCGCCCCTTATGTATATCTATTCATATATATATATATATCACCCTCTTTAGCTGCGCTGTTGCACAAATACAAACGCGAAGGTTGTTGGCAATTTTTCAATGATGTCCGCTTTAAGAATTTATGAGAACGATGAAGCTGATTTCATGGTAACCGTGCCAACTATCATCTGCGAGCCAAAGCAAAAAGCAAACCAAAGCGAAACGAAACGAAACGAAACGAACGGAACGCAGCGAAACGAACCAAAGCTGGGCAAACAAACACGAACACAGTCTCAAAAACAAAGATCCTTTTCGCAGGATTGCCACAAAAGGTTGCCAATGCCATTACCACAGTCAGTGCTGCACAATCCCTGTTGTTGTTGTTGTTGTTGTTACTGTTGTTGTTCCTGTTGTTGTTGCGGTTATATCCTTGCAATGATTTTCCAACGCTGTGTTTACCCACGTTCGTCCCCCGGCTCATCTGTTTGTGCTGCGTCCTCTGCCCTTTGCTGCCTCAGCAGCTCACTGAGCTGTGCGAAAACCCGCGGCCCTGGCCGGGAATAAATTATTAAATCATACACAGTTTTAGTTTAAGGCAAGCAGCTTAAAGTTCATCTAGGTTTACCTAGGGTTGGCAGGCGGCTGGGAGGCTTCGTTGGGGGCGGCGATGTGGGCGTTGTGTGCCTGAGCCATTTATGAATATGCGGCGTTGAAATTTCACAGTCAGCGCTTTGCAAATCTGCTTATGAGCTGCCGCGCCACTCGCTCAAGCGTCTAATTGAAGTTGCGGCAAGAAAGTGTAGCATGCCACAAGCGACGCACTGGCCAACTACAGCGATAAATTGTGCCAAAGAAATCGCTGGCAATCGATAATCGCATAATTGGCCACATGAAAAACGCGTTGATGCAGTCGCTGGTACCGAGAATAGATATACAAAAACCACAATAAAAATGAGCTAACGAATTCTCAATTGCGGCGTCACGTGCGCAACGCCTAACAGACGGCAATAGAAATCGCAAATGGCTTAACTTGTGGCCTGTATGTGGCTCTGTGTATGTGTGTGGGTCTGTGTCTGTGTTGGCCAAATGATGTTAGGGCCAGTAGAAGCAGCGCGAAGACAAGAATATTATTTCCACACTTAGACGGCCGTTTTTAAGTACACTGAGCAAAATGTGAGTTTTGTTTTATTAAAATAATGTTTTCTATATTTTTTTTTCAAATTTTAATATTGCTTGAATATTTTACATGGTTATTCTTGTCTTGAATTGTAAAGAAATGAAGATAATTGTCCAAAACTAAGTCGGTTTTAAATTATTATTAAAAATATTATGAACTCATATGAAATGTGAAATTTTCAATTATTGAGCATGCAAATTTCCCAAGTGTTCTTCACATTATTTTATATGCGAATTTACAGTTCAATCAGAGTTTACATAGTTTTTATTTGTGTAAAATTCAGTGCTAGCAGAATTCGACAGTTTTTCTCTGATTTTTATGCCAGGTCATTTGCAATGCTTTTGCCCAGCATTAAAACCCCTTTGAAATGACTCGTTAAAACTTAATGTTTGCACCTTTTTATGATTGCCTGTGCTTATGGGCAACATAATTGCCAATTGCGGCGCATTTTTCAAATATTTTTTGCTGCCCCCAAAATGTATACTACGCAAACAGCTTACATATGTTGACATTTTATATGAGACTGAGCACTAAAATGCCTTCTTTTTGGTGGAGCTCTTTGAGGGTGGAGCCGTTGTAAATAAAACATTGTAAAGAGACAAAAGGCAAGTGGCATAAAATGAGCAGCGACCAACTCATAAAACAAAATGCCAAAGAGCCAAGGCACAAGCCGCAAGTGCCGTCAAGTGCGAAATTTAAATTTGCATAAATTATACAACAGCACAAAAATTGAGGGAACAAGCGAGAAAAATCAGCGTAGAAATACAAAAAATATATACATATACATATATTTAAAAATTGTTGGCGGAATATCATGAAAAATATATGATATAATCATGAGGCACACACGCAGAGGGTTTCATATTTGGGCTTGGTCAGAAGCTGACCGACCAGCTTATTGTACTTAAGACTCGTTAATATATGATTTTGGTGTTATGTTTATAACAAAATGTTGCAACAAAATAAAACAAATATAATGAAAAGCTTTAATAAGACAGCTTAGTGCGAAAGTTAATAGTTAAAACTGTAGCTATTACTTAAAGTAAATATATTAATATTTATTACATATTATGTATATATATTCTGAAACTTTTAAAAATACGAAGAGTGTTGCCTTATTAAAAACTAAAAACATTAACTCTAATTGTTAAGGCGCCCTTGTCTGTCGAGATAGCACAGCTCTAAATATATATCTATATATATATACCCGTTGCATTTATCTATACATTCATACTCACTAACTAAAATAACTTTGTCATACGCGCAGCAGTTCAACAGCATTAATTGCTCATCGTAAAATAATATGGTTCATCAATATACCAATAGATATACATATATGCAAAGAATGTAGTATTCAAAATGTTATCATTAGCATTTATATATTTATCTACTGAACATCATAGATATTTGTTTTTAACAAAGCTACATATTTAATTCTTAATATAACATTCTGTTCATAACATAAATTTTCTTACATTCTGTAAATCAAAATAAATAGTGCTGTTACGCACTATTTAGCGTGACATTTAAAATAGTTGACCAAATGTTAACTGTAGTTACCATAAGCATTAGCTGCGTCACTTTAAGGTTTACTTTCTTAATGAGCTGCCAGTTCCTGTAAATCAAAGTTGCCCCAACATCAAAGAGAGCGGGTCTCCAGTTGAATGCGGGTTTTTTAGATCTTTTTGTTTTGGGTGTTTTCTGCCTCTTCGATTAAACTCGCATTCGCTACTCAAAGAGATATATTATCTTTTGTGTGTGGCCTCTCAGCATCATCGTCATTAGGCTATGCAGTTTTTCTTCATTCGGGCTTATGTCTGGTCGGTTTTTTTTTAAATTTTTTTTTTCAACTCTTTTTTTTTTGAGCACATTGCACTCAACGGAAATCACTCACACACAATCTCACACTCGCACACACATTCGCAGATGCCGTGACGCTGCAATTTTAACACTTTGAAGTCCAGTTTGAATTTGGGCGTTGTTGCATGCTGGCTTTCTTTTTCTAGTGGCAGCTGCCCCAGAACCCAAACCCACCGGGTCCTGTGCTCCTGCGGTGCTTTGGCGCTCGTTTCCTTTTGCAACTATTTCAACAAAGCGCAGTGCAGTTACTTTTATGTTTTGTACGTGCCCCAGCAAAACGACAGCTGAGCAAAAACGCAAAAGAATCGCCGGCTATGATGATGTAGCACGTGTCAACATCAGTTGTGACTGCTGCTGTTGCTGCTGGCACCGGGACTGAAACAGCAACTGGCTCAGGCATTGGCTCTGTGTACGCTGCACAACATGACCGCCTGTCATCATAAATGTCAGAGGAGTTCAGCGTCCAGAGCGGCAACAAACACAAAAAAATAAAAACCTAAGAAATGCTAGACGGGACATGCACTGACATTTTGCTGCATATCAAAGTGAAATGGGATCTGTGTACAACCTGCCAAAAATTATATGAAATGTGTTGACAACTGATTGAGAACTGTTTAGTTAACTGCGGTGTGTGTGGGTGTGTCTGTGTGTCTGTGTTTCGCAATTAAAATATGAATGGCAGGACCTTTTTTTCGGTTTGAAGAAAGCTTTCACAGCTTTAAATGTTGTTATTAATTTGGGCATTTCTTAGGAAGCCATTTAAAAGCAATGCATTTACCACGGTTTGGTTACATTTTTTTTAATTTTTTATTCTTTTTTGTGCCTTATTATGATTATTATTATTATTTTGTATGACTTTTCTTATTAATAATAATATTCTTAATTATATCTATATGGGTATCATGAGTAATCAGATGAAATAAAAATCCGCGTTTACTTATTTATTCCTTCAAAGAAGTTTTATACAACAAATGATTCAACAAAAAATGTAGTATTTGAAATTTTAAAATATTAATCCTTTAAATAAATGATCAAATACGTTTCTTTAGCGATTTAATATTTGCTAAGCTTTGATTATCCCCCTGAACCCATTCGAGATACTTACCAATCTCCACCTGCGATTTGTTTAGACGTAATTTGTGTTTGCCACAGTTTCGACAGGCTCAGTAGGCAATGCCCAGTTGCCCGGTGGTCCAAATTAATTGGCACCATTGCGGCAATTGGGGGATTGGCAAATTTGGTGGCTGGCTGCCAAAACTGTCAGAAATTCAGTGCGCGTTGTCCCGATCAGCATAATTTCAATTAATAATCAAATCGGCAAAACGGACACGAACCACGCCCACACCTGCATGGATCCCAGGGGGGAAAGACCGCGCTGACGACTTCACAAATTGAAATTAACATCGTGTCGCGGGCGGTGGGAAGTTACAAGGGGCCAATGCAGCCACAAATGTAACCAGGTCATTTTGTGGGTGGCGCTGAAATTAGAATAAGTTTTGGGGGCTGCCAACACTGGGGTAGGCCCATCAGCAGAATTGTGTTAATGAAGGCGTCAGTGTCTGGCACAAGAATCTTTATTATTTCGTAATTAAGTGGCTTGCCAAGTGCCGCCGAGACGAACACGAGCACGGGCCTCTCCCTCCCGGGTCACTTAAAAATGCACAAAAAGAAGACGACGGCAACTCTGGCAAAGAAAATTGTGTTGATTCAATTTGAAAAGCCTCGACGGGCTGTCAAACTCTGGCAAGGAGTCGAAAAACAGACAGACAGACGGACAGACTGACTTGCTCTCGAGTGGGCGGCAGGAGTTGAGTTAGTTCAGGTCTGGGTAGCACCAAGGCAGTTGTGATGACAGCCCATTCAAGTTGTTGGCGTTTTTGTTCTCGGCCGCTTTCATTTGTATCTACGCTCTTTATATATTGTCTTAAGCCGTTGCCAGGTGACTCGCAAAAGGAGTCAACAACTTGTTGTTGGCTTTTGACCTAAGAATTGTAAACTATATTATGCCTATGAACTCGCTTTTGACAACATCAGCTTAAATAAACAACTTTACGGAATGAATTTACAATTGAAGATGGCCACGGTTGGGTTATTCTACGGAACTGGAATAATAGCTTCTGAATGAGCCATAACGAGCTAATTGTCGAAAGTCTCTTCATTTCATGCTAGTTGCGAGCATCTCGATAAAATCATTAACATTTATAAATTAAGTGATTTTTTTAACGCCACACCGCGCTTTTATGTTAATATTTATATTTAATTTCATAGATTTGCTTCCCAAGCTGCTATTATTTTTCACTTTTAAAAGATCTGAAAGATAATTTAAAACATTTATTTACATAGCACTACAGTTATTTAACAAAAATGATAATTGTTTATCTTAATTCGTGTTTTCTCTGAATTGAGATTTGGGCTAATTTATAAGAATTTTTAGTTGATAACAGAGAATATAAAAAGATATTTTTAAATTAAAATTTTCCACAATTTATAAAATTGCATGGATAAATTCCTAAACAAAAGATAAACGACAGCGCCAGAGCAAACATATCGGCATCATCAATGCCCAACCAGAAATAAAGAAACGTGCCGCCGGCATATTCTTTTTATGGAAAATCGAATGCGGGGCAACTGGAAAATTGTAAGACAAGCGAGAGGAAAAGGAAAACATGCGCGTATTTTTTGCTTCTTTTCTTATCTGTAATGATAGATGCCACGCCTACGCACGCAATGCCGCGCCTGCGGCAAAGCGAGCGACAACAATTTACAATAAATGGAGTTAAAAGTTGCAATTCAAACGGGTGTGGGCAGGGTGACGGGGGGCGTGGCACATCATCATTGTTGTTGTTGCTTTTTTAAACGTGCGATAAGCCGAAGCAATTTAATAGCAAAAATAACAATAAAATACGAGACAGACAGCCTGCTGGCAGCCAGACCGACAAGCAGACGGACGGACGGAGAGACGCAGAGTGCCTGGCAGCAGGACAACGAGACGGCAGCCAGGATCCAGGCAGCAGCCTTAGCAAACAGTCAAAAATAAATGTAGCTGCCTTGAGGGCGCCGCCCGCCCCCGCCGCCAAGGACATTGGGCGTGAAAAGTGTGTCGTCGCGCATATGTAAATATTTGCATAAAAAAACCAAGTCGGAGGCGACAGACTAATGTGGGCATAATAGCTTTCGATTATCGGAAGAGAGCAGCGAGCGCAGCACCTTAAAGCAAAGCCACTTAAAGAGCTAAAACAATGGGCAAATTAATAATACTAACCAAAATTCATAGATTTCACTATGCCACATATACACAAAGTATGTAAATAATTTATTCATCGTATTTAAAATTGCATATAAATTCGTTTCGTATTGATTTTCCCAAGATATTTTCTGTAAACATAAATATTTGTCATTCTCATTAATTTATCACTTTAAAAACGATACTAAAAACATGTCTGCTTGAATAAGATAACAAAAATACAATATTCTTGGAAATAGAAAAGGGCATTTAAATATTAACAACTAATTTTTAAGCAAATATTTTTGACAATTTTAAAAAGCCACAAAAATGTATATAGTTTTTTATACAGATATAATACGTTTTAATCTGTACATGTATTTTAATTAAGTAAGGTCTTCTAATCGTTTACCCTTCCTTTAGTAATTTATACATTGAAGCTATTGTTTTGTTTTATATATAAAGACACACAAGTAAATAGGCCTTATGTTCAGCGCAGTATGCCCAGTTAATCTTGGCAGTTGGTAGGCAATTTTCATAGCTCGCAGTTTTCCGACTTCTGCATATTTGTGCGACAAATTGCGAGCCAATTCCATAAAACAGTTGCATTCTTTTAGACGCCGCCAGAACGCAAAAAAGCAAATAACAGAATGAACAAAATTTCTATGTGCATGCCTAACAAGAGATGGGAGGCTTACCAGAGTGGGGCGTGGCATACGGAAAAAATGGAAAATGTGTGTGGCAAAGTTTTGTGCGGAACATGTTTGCCATACTTTTTATCTGCGCCCAATTCTTTATGCGAGCAGTTTATTAAAGGATGCGAACAACAGGCAAGAAGTGTCCTGCACAAAAGAAGTCCTGCGTGCCAGCACACGAGTGTGTGTGTGAGGTAAAAAGTTGTAAGTGCATTTCGCATAAATGGAAAATTGTTCAATTTATCGGCGCACAAAGGAACGGAACCCACGAGCTGGGAACGTGGCCAAGGAATAACTTGAGAAACTTTATGCAATTGAATAGATAAATATTTATGTTGGTCAACTCGTGTGAAGGGTTGCCCCCTCTCAACCCTTGAAGTCATGAATATTACGGCTCTATTTCCTTCTCACTCCCATGTACTCGCCACAAGTAATTGTCACAAATGAGGCGCATCAAATTTGATTTGATTTGAGCTTTTAAACCACAACAACAGAACAATGTTTGAAGGACAACATTTAAAGCGCTGTAAACAGCCATAAGCAGGATAAAGAGCTGCGTAAGGAGGACGATAAAAATATCAACAAGCCAGCAATAAAACATTCAACATTCAAGGAGTGCAGAGCAGAGCAGAGAAGAGCAGAGCAGCCAAGTGAACATTGGACCATTGTCGAAATGACATCAATAAAATATTAAAGGCGACAACAAAGAGAAGCAGCCACCACATTCGCATCCACGAATGGCCTTCATGCTTCAGCTAGCTCTGCCCCTGCTCCTGCTCCTGTTCCTGCTCCTGCCCCTGCCACGCCCTCACAGTTGGCAAAACAAACTCAAGGAGTGCGCTGAATGGGTAACTCCACTCGACTGGCGCCGTGGCAAACGAGCTTAACAGGATAAACCGATGAGAACTGACGAAGGGAAAGGGTTTGAGGTTGAGATTGAGACGAGACGAGAAACTCACTTCAGCAGGTTTTCACTCGTCTCGGTTTCAACTCGACTTTGAAGTGCAGCATCGGAATTTGAATTCAATCGCAATTGCAATTGCAATCGCTTCCCTCTGAGCCACAACCCAAGCCCATCTCCATAACTGGCTTTTTATTGCGGCTTCCCCTTCTGTTTTGCTATCTGTGTATTATTTGCGGCTGCTTCGTGGCAAGCGGCTTAGACTTGTTAGCAACGTCTTCCAACTGTTTACGGGTCTTAGACGAACAGAGCGGGGAGTTTGAGTGGGAGTGGGTGGAGGCAGTGGACGGAACCGAAGTTTACTCTGGAAATCGCGACTGGCAATCAGGGACAGCACAGAGAGATGGGTTGCCATCGATAGGCAAAAGACAGCAATTGGAATTGGAAACCGAATTGGGCAGTTACTTGAAATGTTGACCAAATAGCCCATAGAGTGGATATTCCCTTGGTTCGATTTCGGTTTCGGTTTCGATTTCTCATAATTTGCCTCATTATTTTGGGTGGCTGCCTCTGGAATAGGGGAAAGATAAGAACTTAAATATCTCTGAATTTTTATGAAATTTACATATTTTAATCAGCCAGCGTCGATTTCCCAGCGGCAATCAATTTGCTGGCAACGCTTCGTTTCGTTCTTCAGCTCAAAAAATCAGCTGAGATTTTATCTTTCGATTTTCTTTGATCTAATTTCGTGGGTAGTTGCAATTTCAGAGCTATGCATACATTAAGATATATACCGTGTGCCATCGCACCGCATTTAAAGCTGCATTTAAAAATATACTCTATCCAGCCGGACAAGGGCTTTGGGGTCTGTCAGGGCTGACGTCGTCGCGACTGGGGCTTAGAAATGCGACAGGAAATGATAAATGGGTGCGTTCACTGTTGCTTCGTTCAAGCATTTAACTTAAAGCGTATTTTCTAAGAATAGCTGTGCTGTTTACAATCCCACACGTTTCAAAAGTCGAGGCGGATATCAAATTACCTTTTAATGAGCCGCCTGACCACAGGGGAAAGGCGCAATGGAATTTGAGACTTAAGTGTTAATCGATGCATTAAATGTACAATTTTTAAGCAAATGTAATATAATTAGAGGACTTTAAAGGGAACAGCCTATACCAACCAATAATCTGAACGGACAAAGTTTCCCATTTGGACCCAGAGCCTGCGGAGGGAGTACGAAATGCAATTGGGACATAAATTTCCATTTTCGGTTTTATGCCCTCGAGAGCTCAGAGTAATTTAACGCTAAGTTTTTGTTGTTGTTTCTGTTGCTGTTGTTCTTGCTGTTGCTGCTGTTGTTCTTCTGGTTGGGCCAAGCCGACGCGCCGCAATAAAATAAAATAGTAAACATGCAGAGCAAGAAGAAGAAGAAATGGAAAATAAGTCGCGCAAAAAATGCGAAAAGCAACTTGGCGCTAAGTGTATCCCTGTCCTATTCTACACTCCGTTGCCGTTGTCGTTGCCGCTTCCGTGTCCTGCTCCGTGTCCTGCTCCATGCTGCCTGTTCCATCTGGTTTGGGCGCTGACCGCAAAAACTAAAATGGGCAAAAGTTTTTTGGGTACTACTTTTGGGCCGGGCTAACGAGTGGCGCCTCAATTTACGCGGCTTTGAGTGGTTTTTGTTTTGCTATTTATCTTGGCCTGGTTAGCAGTTGTCCCCCTCACCTACCCATGGCTGGGCCCTTTTGCCTTGCTCCTTTCTTATTTTGGCGGCAATTTAATGTCATCATAAATACAAATTCCATGCACAGAAGGACTTTTGCAGTTGCTTTAGTTGCGCTTGAACTTCATTTCGTGGTCCTGTTGGCTGCTGCTTTAATCCTTTGTTCCGCAACTCGTCTGCAATTCTATTAACCCAAGCCAAGCCACAAGCGAGCCTTTCTTCTGCGCTCTCCAGTTATTTTAGCCACTTGCCAGTCTCTCAATTGCCAATAAATTTTAGCCGTTATCAAGCTGGCCAGTCCCCACTTATTCATACACGTGCCAGCAGCTGCTGCATCGACTGAAACACCGCAGCCATAAAGCCGGAACTAGAACTGAAGCTGAACGGGGAACTGGGCTGGCACTGGGCCTGGGCCTGGTACTCGGCTTACATTATTTAGCAGTCTTATTTTTTGTTAGCAGCACATAAAACTAACCGAGCAAAAAATATTCCGGGCTGCATTCACTTTTGTGTGCGCTTTTTTTCGTGCTCAATTTTAAGGCCCAGTAAAATATTATCTAAATTAATTTTGAAAGGCAAATATTTAATCTTTTTGAGGTGGTTATATGAACATTTTTAAAACGTATATTAAATATTTATTTTCAAGTTTTGTTTTATTAAAAAACATTGAATTTCTTTTAAGAAAATGATTTTAAGATAACTTGCCTCAGATTTTAAATTTAACTATTAAGCTTAATTTTCAATAAAAGATTTCTTATTGTTTTTTTAAGTATTAAATATTTATTTTCAACTTTTGTTTGATTAAAATATATATTGCATTTTTTGTGAGAAAATGTTTTTGAGATAATTTGGCTCAGGTTTAAAAGTAGACTATTTAGATTTTTTATTCAATTAAAAGGTTCATTATAATTTATTTTGATTGAAGAAATAATTGATTCTCTTGACAATTTTTGTTAGTATACAATTTTATATAAAATAATATTTTTTTTATTTAAATGGTTTAAAAATATAATTTTAGGCTGTTCGTGCAATTTTTTCTGTATGTTTGTATTAAGAACAATTATTGAAGAAGACAAATGTGGCGATATTTCAGTTTGGATATAGGAAAATGAACTGTACAGTTCTAAGCTTTTGCGTACCTATTTCCCATTTGAATGCAATAAAATTTCCTTGCACCGCATACCACAAGTCTCCATTGAGTATCCTAGACTTTTCCGCGTGTCCGGAGGACGCGTCGTGTCCTTGCACTTGAGCAACAGTGGCAAATGTAATAAAAATTGTTGCGAGAGCGCGAGAAGAACAAACGGAGAACAAACCACCAGAGCACGTGCTCCAGCGGGAAATGTTTCCCGGTTGCCAGTAGCAAATGCCGACGCCCTCCACTTTCCCCTCCCCCCCTCCCCCCTAACCAACCTAGTGTGGTGGAGCTCTACAAGTGCCGACTTTGGCCGTCGTTTGTTTTGCCCGTTGAGTGCAAATTATTTATGCCACATGCGGGACTCCAAACACACCTGCCCTCCGCTCAACGGCAGCAACTGGCAATGCAATCAAAGCAGGCAGCAGGAGATAGATGTATATATATAGGGAGAGAGAGGGAGAAGAGGGCGAGCGAGAGGGAGAGGGAACAAAAGCCACATTGCCATTTTCCACTTTCCATTTTCACTCGAGTGCAATTTGGTGGCTTTGGTTTCTCTCCGTCTCGCGCCTTGGCCGGAAGTTGAAGTCTTTTGTTTTCATTTCCGTTATTTAATGCAAGTGGCATTGTTGTTGTTCTTCTGGTTCTTGTTGTTGTTTTTGTTGCGCGTGTTGCAGGTGCCGTTGCCAGCTGCCTTGACTAACATAATATATGACATTGCCCCGGCTGCGCGGCCCTCCCCTCTCGTCCCGCCTAAGCTGGGCGCCCGAGCGCTTTCAACAACTTTTAACGCCGCAAACTTGTTGGCACCTACTTGTCCTTGCTCTGGCTCCTTGCCGGGGCATCCTTTCACCACTTGGCAGCACTTTTCAGGTAGCCCATTTGCATTTCGCCGCTCCCTATGTGAGCTTGTTGGTTGGCTTTTCGACTACATCTGAAAAATGTTGCCTTCTCTTTTATTTTCTTTTGCCTTTTGCTCTAAACGAAGTTAACCAGATTCTCATGTTCAGATAATGATTTTCGCTTTATTTGCATGCGATTTTTACCAGACAGTTCTTGTTGCTGTTGTCCTTTTCTCATGAGTTTTTCTCGATTTTTGTGGCCCATTCGCGGATTCTTTGTTTTCTTGCTGCTTAAAATTTATTGCCGAATTGTGTGTTTTAAATAAACTTTATAAAGTTGCTTTAGCGAATATTTTTGAATTGTGGCCTCTGATATTTATTACTGTCCAGCTGAGAGTCAGCTGCAAATTTAAATTCTATTATATATTTGTTTTTATTTAAAGGCGATTAATAATAAAATTAATAAAACAGGCTTGTGTGGCCTTCGTCTAGGATATTACAGTAATTACATATGCTTTTTAAAATAAGAATATTCTATTAAAAAGGATATAGACCGAATAAAGTGTATATACACTTGATCAGCAGTTACTTCCGAGTCGATATGTCCGTCTGTCTGTTTAGTTGTCGCACTGACCGGAACGGGTCACTGTATCATATGGTTGCCGATCAAAAATTAGGTTTTAGCATGAATAACTTTTTTTTATTCTCAAGATATCTTCACAAAACTCGGCATTTATTAGTTTGACTATGCACCTTCCATATAATAAAAAAAAAATATATACAAATAACTCTGCAAAAGTACGTAACCCAAGTGTCAAAATTGTATTTTTAATATAAGTATGTATTGTTTTTCGCTTCAGATATTTACATTGAAGTCCATCGTACCGAAAGAATCGTCATCACTAAACCGAATTTTCGAAAGATTATTCCGTGAGCCGTGAACTAGGTAAGTCGCATAAAGTGGCAGCAGTGGAAGTCAAATTTTATGAAGGGTTTCAAGCTTTATATATTTTTTTGTTTCTAATTTAAGTTGTTTAGCCAAAGATTGGCTTACAGATTAGCTCGTATGGAGCTTGATCCATTGGTGCCCTCCCCCCTCTACCCAAACGCAATCAAAAAACAACTTTGGCGCTGCGGTATAACTTTGAGCTCAGCTGCATTTACGCTCAATCTGCCACACACTTGCCTTGACGGCCACAAATTGCTTTTTAATAACTCAACTAAGCCAAGTTGAACTAGCAGCAAAAACAACAACACCTACAACAACTGCAACAACAACAATCGTTGCTACTGTTTCAATTTACCAACTGGCAGTTAAATGAAGGCAACAAACCACAAACTATGCAAGCAAATCTGTTAACTATCCCCGCCCGGCTCTATCCGAACTTCTCGGCTTAGCTTCCTGGGCAGCCCCTCTCGCCTACGGATTGCGTAAATCTCTGTTTTTGAATAGTTTCCCCAAACCAAAAATGTTCTCTCTCAACCCTTCATGGGGCTGTCGAAACTTTAAAACTTGAGCAATTTGTAAATTTAGTGCCAAACTTTGCCTCCAGTTTTGTTTCCCCACTTTTTCATTATCGTTTGCTGTTGTTGTTGTTGGTTCCGTTGAGGCCACCTTCTCGTCAGATCCCAATTCTCATTGTTGTTGGTTGCGGTTGGCCAAATTACGATTGTTCAGTTTTTTTCGGGTAGCTAATGGCCAAGTAGATAAACTACTTTGAGAAATGTGAATATATTATATGTCCTTAATTTAAATGTCATTCACTATGGAATGGCACTCACATCCAGATTATCATATTACCAAACAGATAAGTATCCTCTGCGAAGCAGCAGCAATTGTAGGCATTACTTAAAATTATGAAAATCGCATAGAAAGGCAATCTGAGCAAGATTGCAAGTCAGAAAAATAGAGAGGTGGAGCGAGCCAAAAAACGTAGCGAGTAAAATGAAGAGTGGAAAAGAGATAGAAAAGCATAAAAAAGTGAGAGAGTTTAAAAGAGAGAAATGGAGATACAAAACAAGGTCGAGTTATATAAAGATAGATAGATAGATAGATAACATAGATAGATAGATAGTATGGCCAAGGGAAAATGGGCAGAGTGTTTACTTACAAAAGAAAGAGACTGATAAAACAGTATGTAAACCAGGTCACGTGCTAATGTTTTGGTTCATTTTAGAGCACATTCATACTTTTATATTCATATATATGTACTACTTGTTATACTTGTCCTTGACAGCTGCATCATAAATGTCAACTAAACTACTTTTCCTCTCATTTTTGTCTGCCTCACCCCGAGTCTATGTCTATTTCTGTCCATCTAACCAACACGAAATGCACACACACACGCACACACACTTCCACAAGGGTGCACACATGCAACTGCAAATGCGGACAGCTTAAAAGTATGCAACATAAAATGCAACTATTTAACAGCGACACCAACGCCAAATCGCAACAAACAGATCCAAAAAAGAAGGAGACACAGCCTGCCAGCAACAGCAACAGCAACAAAAAAAACAACAACAACAAAAACAACAGCCATGAAATGTTCCATATGCAATGCAGCAACAACATCAGGAACAACAACAACAACAACAATAAGCGGCACATTTTCTTTTTGTGGTAATAAAAACTAATTAAATCTGCACGAAAAACACGCCAACAAGCAGCAACTCCTTGTTGCTGTTGTTGTTGTTGTTGCTGCTGCTGCTTGCAGTGTGTAACATGTTTCAACACTTTGCGTCTGGTCTGGGGCCAAAAACTGCGCCAGCTACATATAGGAGAGTGTAGGGTCGGGAGGGGGAGGGGGAGGGGGCACTCAAATCCACATTGAAAATTTAATAACCAAAAATTTGCAGCCGAGTTTCGTTTTAGTTTCTCTTTCTCCTTCTCGATTTTTTTTCCGTGAGCAGCCAAATTGCAAAAGTGCGCCGAATGGCCCCCACCCTTCTTCCTCGCCCACACTTTGTATATATATTCATCTCTTTTGCTCTGTCTCTGCTCTGCATGTTTGTGTGTGACTGGCTCTAATTGTTGTTGTCGTCGCTAGTTGTTATTGTTATACCCTACTGTAATCGGCTATCGGCAGCAACGACAACTGTTTGTAAGCGAGTTATACGAGATTGACGATTAACAGCACGCTTTCTTAAGAACATTATATATATTCCTTGAAGTAAAATAAAAGTCGTCTTTAACTGTAAATTTGAGTATTTACATGCTTTAATTGCAATTTATATTAAATTAATTACTTGACACAGGGTATTTTGGTAGTCGTAACAAATTGTTGTTACTTTTTTCGTATATTCTAATTGTTGCTGTTGTTGCTGTTATTCATTTATGTTTTATGTGGCATTTGCCGTCGACTGTTTTTGGCACACGGCAACGGAGACAACGAAACTTTTTGGCAGACAGTTGCTGCTGTGATTTTTGTTGCTATTGTAATTATTATTGTTGGCACTTTGGGCTCGAGTTGTGCTCGCATAGTTGTTGCTGCTGCTGCTGCTGCTAAGTAATAAGCAACCGCAGCAGGAATAACAACAACACAAAAGTGTCGACAGACGAAAATGTAATAAAATTGTTGGCAAGTCTGCAGCACAAGGTTGAGGACGTAGTCGAGCTGCCGCCAGCGCGTTGGCTGCCAAGTGCCCAGCATCAAAGAACACACACACACACACAAACGCACACTCACACAGGCACTCCACACACATAGCATAATGGCGTTGTAATGCTCGTAAGCAGGTGTAATTGAATGGCCTTCCCCGTCCCTCGGCTCCCTGCTACCAGCTAAACTCCCAGCGGAGTTTTCACTTTTGGCACGAGATTTCAAGTGAGCTACGACGACGAGTAGCAGAAATGTCTGTGTGTGTGTGTGTGTGCGTACAGCTGTTTGAGTGTAGGTGTGGCTTTTCCGGCTGCAGGAAATATCATATGCATTGTGGCCTGGAATTAAATGTGATAAGTGTATTAATTGCCTCTCGAAATATTGTATGGTATCAATAAATTAATATATCAATATTTTATATATTATATATATCAATAAATTAAATATTTATCCTTAATTATTTATTTAAATAATCGAGTGTATTTTATTGCACAGCGAAAATTTTAACAAAAAATTTGTTTTATAGTATAAAAAAATTGTTTTCAATGTTTTTAAACAGGGTCATCGATGGATCGATTAGATCGAATCCAAGATCAGAGGCTGGAAGGATGCTGGGTAAAATAATACCCTTAATATTTCTGAAACTAACGGGACGATTCGATGTCCGTGATATTACACTGAGATATGCCCTTTACTTCTGCTGGAAGTATTTTCGTTGTTTAATTTGGTAAGTTATGTGTTTCTAGGCGAATGTTTAATCGAATCCTTAGGAATATGATTAGGCGACGACTACAAATATAATGTTCTCTTTAGAACTTAAAGTTTAACTTGCCCATATCCTGGCAGGGTTTCGAGTTTCGCACATTGATTAAATTAATCTCTAACTCTCAATCACGACTAGGTTTCAACATTTAGATGCGTCGCATTCCCAGCATTTTATATTGCACACAAATTCTGATTTCTAAACGCTCATTGGTCACAATTCGAATTTCTTGTCTGTCAATTCCTCGTACGAACGATCGTACGATTTTCTGAACGTCCTTACAAATATATAGGTTCATAGGCTCATACGAATTTTAGTGCTTCACTTCATTTGTCCGTAAATTTTCTCAATGGGAACAACTTTAATTAAACTTCCTGTCAGGTCATGACGCACGATCATAACGAATTAACAGCCGACTGCTAAAACGGCGGTGAATAACAATTTTGTGGCCCCCCCTGTAGGGTATGCAATAGATTTTTTGTGGCAGGTCAAGTAAAAACTGTATTTTTGAATGCTTATAACTCGGCCATATCCTAGTGGATTTTCGAAAGATTTGGTGCGTTATGATCGAAAAGAACAAGCGCATCGACCTGTAACAAAATATTAGGGGGTCATCTAAGAACCCTGGACTCTCATAAACTGGAAGATCGATTCTGATGTCCTTTGGCCAGATGATAGCCGAATACATTTTTTTGAGATAGGACTCGTCTTTATATTCAAGGATATAGCCGAGCTAATGCCTATTTTTTGTTTACAAAAAAAGAAAAACTCAGCTTATCGTCCTTCGGCTTGTATATATTTTTCAATGGGAGGATAGGGGCCACTTACTGCCCAAAGGTAATCGCGATAAGCCTTCAAATGGCAAAGTTAGTCTGAAGTTTTCGATTTTCTGGCTAAACCCCTTAGAAAAATTGAGGTGAAACTGTATGTCGAATCCTGGAAATCCTTGAATGACAATCGATAGTCCTGCTCCCCACGAGTTCAACAAGGTGTATTCTGCTGATATCCGTAAGATTCTGCCCAAGCTATCGCCAATAATAGAATGTCCTGTTTAAATAAAAAAGGCATATCTCAATAGTCCTTATCATCCAATTCAAAATAATTATATTAGGACGAAGGAGAAGTTATCAAAACAGCTAAGCAAACAGGACCATTTATTACACACAAATAATCATATAGCTCGGTCATATCCTTTCGTATCCTGACGATTCCCGTGACAATCAAACTGTATTGACTACGACTACCAACTGGCCAAGGGACAGCCCAGTTGTCCTTGTAGTTTTCAAGATATCAAGGATTTTGGTTTCAGTATATTTCCTAGCACATCGCGAAAATCTTACCAAGTCCATGATTCTTAGATAACCCCATAATGTTTTAATGCAGATCGATGCAGTTGGTCCCTACGATCCAAACGGACCATGTCCTTCAAAAATCTGCAAGGATATCGGCGAGCTATGGCTATTTTCCTAAAAAGGATATTTATACAAAACTGGCCATAGCTTGGGCATTTCAAAAACTTTCGGCATGTCCTTTGACTATTCAAATGTTCTTGTCTTGCCCATTCAGAAAATATAATTAAAAGGACGAAAGTCCTTCAAACAGCCAAGTTATAGGGACATAGGTTTTTGACATTGAAATAGCTACATCTCAACGGTATCCTTGCATATCCTGACAAGTCCTGTGTCAAACAACTTGTATGGACTAGGACTATAAACTGACCAAAGGACAACAAAATCGTCCTTCTGGTTGCAGAAATATGGCTACTTTTCTAAAAAAGACATTCTTTTTATAGCCATATATCGGCCATATCCTTTAGGATATCAAAAGGATATACCTTTCTGAACTCGTGAGGAGCAGGACTATCGATTGGCATTCAAAGATTTCCAGGATTCGACAAAAAATTTCACTAAAATTTTTTACAGGGGTTTAGTCAGAAAATGGCCAAAAATCGAAAAATTCGGGACTAACTTTGCCATTTGAAGGACTATCGGGATGTCCTTTGGACGGCAAGTAGTCCTTACCCTCCCATTTAAGAATATACAACCCGAAGGACGAAAGTCCTTCAAACAAAAAAGTTTTAAGGACAAATTTTAATAAAGAAAAGAGGCCATAACTCGGCTGTATCTGTATCTCGGCTACATCTCAACGGTATCCTTGCGTATCCTGTCAGGACATGTGTCAAAATAATTGTACTGACCAGGCCTACCAACTGGCCAAAGGACATCAAGATCGTCCTTGTAGTTTCGGAAATATAGCGATTTTTCTGAAATTTTGTGTTTTCAGTCAATTTTCCTTGCGGCCCGCGACTGAAAAATTACCAAGTCCAGGATTCTTAGATGACCCCCTAATTTTTTGATGCAGTTCGATGCAGTTGGTCTCTACGGTCCTAACGCACCATGTCCTTTAAAAATCTGCAAGGATATGGCCGAGTTATGGCTATTTCTTTCCTCAAAATACCCTTTTATCTCTCTTATGACATTTTTGATTCAAATGTGTTTTTATCTTTTCAGATTGAAGGATTTAAGGACTCTAATCGATTCTAAGGACTTTTACGAATCTAACGAGGCTAATCCTTCCAGGATCGGACGTATTTTAAGCCTGATATAGCCATTTGTTAAGTTAAAATCAAAAATAAAGTTAGTTCTAACAGAAATAAATAATAAATTTGAAACTATTAAACAAAAAGCCTGTAAATGAGCAGCAACTGCTGTTTAACATAACTCATTTATGCGTAACATTTTTGCCCCTTGCGGGTATGCAACAAAATTTTTTATTCGGAGATTTTCGTCGACCTTCTGGGCATTTCTGTTCGCCTGGTATTTTTGCAGAATTTGAGTACCAATGGGGGGCCCAACTGCCGATTAGGGCGCCCCTTTCGGGTATGCAACAGAAAATTTTCGGCCGCTGAAAAATTTTATCCACTTTCTGGGCATTTCTGTTCGCCTGGTATTTTAGCAGAATTTAAGAAAAATCTCGGTAGCCAGCGGCCGCCAACGGACGCCCCTTACGGGTATGCAACAGATTGCAATTCCATATCCCTTGGAAGTAAAAAAACGGGAAATTGTTTGATAATTATTTATTTTTGTTAATATTAACAAATTTGCTGTTTTATGCATGTATTTTCGTTTTTACACTTAATGACTATATCTGGCTTAAAATACGTCCAATCCTGAAGGGAATAGCCTCGTTAGATTCGTAAAAGTCCTTAGAATCGATTAGAGTCCTTAAATCCTTCAATCTGAAAAGATAAAAACACATTTGAATCAAAAATGTCATAAGAGAGATAAAAGGGTATTTTGAGGAAAGAAATAGCCATAACTCGGCCATATCCTTGCAGATTTTTAAAGGACATGGTACGTTAGGACCGTAGAGACCAACTGCATCGAACTGCATCAAAAAATTAGGGGGTCATCTAAGAATCCTGGACTTGGTAAATTTTCAGTCGCGGGCCGCAAGGAAAATTGACTGAAAACACAAAATTACAGAAAAATCGCTATATTTCCGAAACTACAAGGACGATCTTGATGTCCTTTGGCCAGTTGGTAGGCCTGGTCAGTACAATTATTTTGACACATGTCCTGACAGGATACGCAAGGAAACAGCCGAGTTATGGCCTCTTTTGTTTATTAAAATTTGTCCTTAAAACTTTTTTGTTTGAAGGACTTTCGTCCTTCGGGTTGTATATTCTTAAATGGGAGGGTAAGGACTACTTGCCGTCCAAAGGACATCCCGATAGTCCTTCAAATGGCAAAGTTAGTCCCGAATTTTTCGATTTTTGGCCATTTTCTGACTAAACCCCAGTAAAAAATTTTAGTGAAATTTTTTGTCGAATCCTGGAAATCTTTGAATGCCAATCGATAGTCCTGCTCCTCACGAGTTCAGAAAGGTATATCCTTTTGATATCCTAAAGGATATGGCCGATATATGGCTATAAAAAGAATGTCTTTTTTAGAAAAGTAGCCATATTTCTGCAACCAGAAGGACGATTTTGTTGTCCTTTGGTCAGTTTATAGTCCTAGTCCATACAAGTTGTTTGACACAGGACTTGTCAGGATATGCAAGGATACCGTTGAGATGTAGCTATTTCAATGTCAAAAACCTATGTCCCTATAACTTGGCTGTTTGAAGGACTTTCGTCCTTTTAATTACATTTTCTGAATGGGCAAGACAAGAACATTTGAATAGTCAAAGGACATGCCGAAAGTTTTCGAAATGCCCAAGTTATGGCCAGTTTTGTATTAATATCCTTTTTAGGAAAATAGCCATAGCTCGGTAATATCATTGCAAATTTTTGAAGGGCAAGGTGCGTTTGGATCGTAGAGACCAACTGCATCGATCTGCATTAAGAAATTATGAGGTCATCTAAGAATCATGGGCTTGTAAAATTCCAAACGCGGCGTAAGACAACACAATATCCCAGATATCTCGGATACTAAGTACTTAGACGCTTTTAATGTCCTTTAGCCAGCTTATAGTGCTGGTCTATGCGAGCTTTTTGGCACACGATTTGTCAGGATATGCAAGGATATGTCTGATTTTTGGCATACATAAATAACTTTTCCGCTTGGCTCCTTAAAACACAGGCGCAAAAAATAACAAAACAAAAGCCTTGATATTCTGTAAACTACTAGGATTTTTTCGATAGGATTTGGGCAGTTTACAGTTTATAGCCCATGCGAGTTGTTTGACAAAGGACTCGTCAGAATCAGCAAGGATACGGCTGAGTTATCCGAAAAAGGATTTTCAGATTAACACAAATATGAGTTCGCTTAACAAGCGTTGCTATAATTATTAGCATACAAAATTTATCGATTTCTTGAATGTGTTACGTTCTGTTAATTACGTCATACTACGGTCTAATGGGGTGAACTAACAGGAAATGAAGTTTCCATATTGCAAAGCTGACCAAAAATTGGTGCATAGCAAATACAGCAGGCGGACGATCATCAGACCAATGAGCGTTAAGCAATAAAAATTCCAGTGAGCGCAAGGCATATGTATGTGGGAGAAAGTAAGTAAGAAGAGCAAGCGAACGATCTCGAGAAGAGTTCGCACTCAACAAATAACCAATGAGCGTTAAGTATGAGAAATGCATGTGAGCAACTACACGATCAATATTCGTACCGACCAATGAGCTCTAAGCACCAAATGTTCGCATTAGAGGGATGCATATGTATGTATGTATATGAAGGGCAGCTCAGAAAATAACATATAAGTAAGATTCAAGTGCGTAAACTTGGTATGGAGGCTCTTCAATACTACAAAACTGATTAAGAATATTTTACTTTTGTCTTCGCTCGGGTACGATTCGAATCGTTCATCATTTTTAGTGTAGCTATTTAAATGAATATCCTGTTGTCCTTTGGCCAACAAACAGTGGGTCTCGCGCCTACTTAAAAAAGGTAGGCCATATTTAATTATCATAAAATAGAATGGTGGCCTTCAGAGCTTAACTAGTTTATGGCCACCATTCGAATATTGGCCCAGCAGCTTGCTATTAACCCCGGGCCAAAGGGCGACCACTTCAAAAGCCGTTCACTAAGGGCGTTACTCATTAGTCGAATGGCCCCTGGGCCGGAATGGTAATTTGATGCTTTATTGACTTGACGGAGGCACGACCTCTCAAATTGCCTGCCTATTAATAGTCGAAACACTTTAAAATTAAATGCAAATTTGCCAAAGAAGCAACAATCGAGTACGGAAAACGGGAAAACTCGTTTATCATTTCTAGCCGCAGTCGACGGCTTGACAGCCCTCTTAGATAACGCCCAGAATGGGTTAAGGTGTGGACAAAAGTTTAATTCAAATATAAAGTATTCCTCTCAATTCGTAACTACGCAACGAAATTAGATCAAAGAACAGAAAGGAAGATAAAATCTTTACAGATTCTCTGCTTGAGAGACGAAACGTAAATTGATTGCCGCTGGGAAATCGACGCTGGCTGATTAAAATATGTAAATTTCATAAAAATGCAGAAATATTTAAGTTCTTATCTTTCCCCTATTCCAGAGGCAGCCACCCAAAATAATGAGGCAAATTATGAGAAATCGAAACCGAAATCGAACCAAGGGAATATCCACTCTATGGGCTATTTGGTAAACATTTCAAGTAACTGCCCAATTCGGCTTCCAATTCCAATTGCTGTCTTTCGCCTATCGATGGCAACCCATCTCTCTGTGCTGTCCCTGATTGCCAGTCGCGATTTCCAGAGTAAACTTCGGTTCCGTCCACTGCCTCCACCCACTCCCACTCAAACTCCCCGCTCTGTTCGTCTAAGACCCGTAAACAGTTGGAAGACGTTGCTAACAAGTCTAAGCCGCTTGCCACGAAGCAGCCGCAAATAATACACAGATAGCAAAACAGAAGGGGAAGCCGCAATAAAAAGCCAGTTATGGAGATGGGCTTGGGATGTGGCTCTGAGGGAAGCGATTGCAATTGCGATTGCGATTGAATTCAAATTCCGATGTTGCACTTCAAAGTCGAGTTGAAACCGAGACGAGTGAAAACCTGCTGAAGTGAGTTTCTCGTCCGTCTCAATCTCAACCTCAAACCCTTTCCCTTCGTCAGTTCTCATCGGTTTATCCTGTTAAGCTCGTTTGCCACGGCGCCAGTCGAGTGGAGTTACCCATTCAGCGCACTCCTTGAGTTTGTTTTGCCAACTGTGAGGGCGTGGCAGAAGCAGAGGTAGCTGAAGCATGAAGGCCATTCGTGGATGCGAATGTGGTGGCTGCTTCTCTTTGTTGTCGCCTTAAATATTTCATTGATGTCATTTCGACAATGGTCCAATGTTCACTTGGCTGCTCTGCTCTGCTCTGCTCAGCTCTGCACTCCTTGAATGTTGAATGTTTTATTGCTGGCTTGTTGATATTTTTATCATCCTCCTTACGCAGCTCTTTATCCTGTTTATGGC
Source organism: Drosophila montana (assembly GCF_035044405.1). Classification (NCBI taxonomy): domain Eukaryota; kingdom Metazoa; phylum Arthropoda; class Insecta; order Diptera; family Drosophilidae; genus Drosophila; species Drosophila montana. The sequence continues at coordinate 1,290,361 of NW_026998739.1, forward strand.
TGTTTACAGCGCTTTAAATGTTGTCCTTCAAACATTGTTCTGTTGTTGTGGTTTAAAAGCTCAAATCAAATCAAATTTGATACGCCTCATTTGTGGCAATTACTTGTGGCCAGAACTTGGGAGTGAGAAGGAAATAGAGTCGTAATATTCATGACTTTAAGGGTTAAGAGGGGGAAGTCCTTCACACGAGTTGACCAACATAAATATTTATCTATTCAATTGCATAAAGTTTCTCAAGTTATTCTCTGGCCACGTTCCCAGCTCGTGGGTTCCGTTCCTTTGTGCGCCGATAAATTGAACAATTTTCCATTTATGCGAAATGCACTTACAACTTTTTACCTCACACACACACACACACACGCACTCGTGTGCTGGCACGCAGGACTTCTTTTGTGCAGGACACTTCTTGCCTGTTGTTCGCATCCTTTAATAAACTGCTTGCATAAAGAATTGGGCGCAGATAAAAAGTATGGCAAACATGTTCCACACAAAACTTTGCCATACACTGGGCCCCATTATCAAAATGCTGCCATGGTCCTGATTACGAGAATCTCTTTTAGGCTTGAGAGGCAGGCGCATGAAACTGTTCGAGAGTTTCTCATTTTGCTGCTGTTCGTTGAGAATGCAACGCGCTGCAGCTGACCAGAGAAATATGTGCAGCCGAAGGTTAATGGAAAGTAGCTGTAGTAATAGGTATTTGCTATGCATTTTTCATAAACATAATTCCATTTTTTTGCCAGTGTCCAATTCTTTGTTGCTTCCTCTTGCTAGTTCCTCTTGGGCGTAATTTATTTTTCCAGTATTTTGGCTTCATTTGTATTTGTTTGTTGACTTTGTTAACTTTGCTGTTGCTTTACATAAATTTCAGTTGAAGACTTTTTCTTGCATTGCGGAAATTGTCGTGAATAGTTCATTTCAGCATTTTACGTTTTGCGGGGATTTATTTTTGCTTGGATCTTTTTTCTACATTTCTTTTTTGGCATGGAAAACTTTGTCCAAGCAGCTGCGATTGCGATTGCCATTTAGTTGTTTGTTGTTGTATCTGTTGGCAGTTGGTAGCAAAAATAATTTCCCCTTTATGCAGATGAGTCCTGTTCGCCGTGCTCGCCATGGTCCTTTCTCGTAATGAAATTGACATCTTGTGTCGCGATTTCAAGCTGATTTTGTGCCCTTGCTTTCCCTTTATTTCTTTTACAGCGCATTCTGTGGTCCTTGTTTTCCCATCAGCATTAAAAAATAGTGCCGGTATCTTTGCATGCCTCGCAATTCAATTTCCGCATTTTGTTTAGCTCCTCGGCACGACCTTTTAATAAATGAGAAAAGAATCGCTTGATTCCCCTAATAAGCTCTATAAATGCAGGACTTTTTCTTTTTAATATAACTATTAATATATGTTGATTGGGAATTCATCATTTTGAAGTTATAATTGCAATTTTTGCAATTTTGGCCTAGGTCTGTCCTCCACACTGAAAGTTATTTTAAAGCCAATTTTATCTTTTACCCTTGTTCTTGTCTATTTTAATTTGGCACATAAAATAATTACATTTATAATTTATTGCGTGCTTTTAATTGTTAAGATTGTATTGAAAGCTAAAATTTGTTTAGTTTGATATTATGATCTTTATAAAATATATTTAATATATTACAAGATACCCTGAACTCAGCCTTCAGCCCGCTTGAATGAGCAGGATATTCTGCAACACATCAATTGACCAATTCGGCGCACAGCAAAAAGAGCAGGCACACGATCATAAGAGGCTTTCGCAGAAAAGTATTTCTTTTAGTGGCCAATGAACGTCAAGCAATGAAATGTCGTGTGAGCGAGATGCATATGCATTTGTGAGGCCGCTCAGAGAAAAGAGCAAGCATTCGATTATACGAGGAATTCGCACAGAAGCATTTCTTTTGGTGGCCAATACGCGTCACGCTTTGAAGCTCTTATCTATGCGATGCATATGTCTTTGTGAGAGGGCATAGCTGACAACAAATATTGGCTCTCTGAAAATAGAGCAAGCTCACGATCATACGAAGAGTTCGCGTAGAGACAGTTCTTGTACAATGAGAGTTAAGCATTACAAAATTGTTGTGATATCGCTTAAGCAAACTCGCACACACAAACTAGCATATTTGCGAGTAAGCGATCCAGAGAGGAATTCGTTTTATCTAATCATGCTTATGAGTGTTTGCTTGTGCGCTATCTACCTGAACTGCACCTTACTCTCACGAATAGCTAATGATTAACGCTCACAGGCCACAAAAAGAATCGCTTCTGCACAAACTACTTGCATGATCGTTGGCTTTCTCTATTTTCTGAGTACCGTCAGAAATTCATGTGCATCGCACTGTCACGCATTTTTAATGATTAACGCTCATTGGTCCGTACAATAAATTCTTGCTCTATTTTCTGAGCGCCTCACAAATACATATGCATCGTGATTACACAAAATTGTTTTGCTTAACGTTTATTGGAGAACTCCCCGTATGATCGCTTACTCTATTTTCTGAACACCGATATTTTTCGTTTGCTATGCGGCCTCACAAATATACAAATGCACTCACAACAATATTAAGGCTTAGCGCACATTGGTTCGTACAAGAAATGCTCCTGAGCAAATTTCTCGTAAGGTCGTTTGCTTGCTTTATTTGCTGGGCGCCCAGGCATCGCAATCAAAGGAATTGGTATTGCTTAATACTTGTTGTTCCCCACAAAAATTGTGAAGTGCGAAATTTTCCTATGATAGAGTTAATAAATGTTGTTAATCCACGTCAAGTTATTCGATTTGAGAAATATCAATTGTGTTATAAAGTCTGTTTCTTGCTACCTGTTCTCTACCCCATTTTGTTTCTTTCTCTCTCTTTATCGCTCCACCTCTCTCATAAACCATGGCAACACGGAAACAATGAGCGGCACTTGCATTTTTTTATTAAAAATTGAAAAACTGTAATGAAAAATGCATGAAGCAGATCGACGGCGGGCTGCGTTTGTGAACAATAATTAAATTGAAAATGACAAATTTTATTAATTATTATGCTTTTCTTTTTTGTTTTACATTCTCAATGACTCGAAAATGTTGTGTGCAATAAAAAATGAATAAATTAAATGGCATAACAAATAAAATGCGGTCGCAATATTCAGTTCAATCGTTTCGAAGTTACCTCACACTTTGTGCACCGACTAATTGTTTATTAATGTGATGCACTTTATATACTCTGTAATCTGTAAGTGGTTAAATGGGGTATAGTGGACTTCTACGATACTACAAATAAAATGAGTGCTTGGGAGGAAACGCCAAAATGTCGAAATGGTCGTGCCCGCCTCACTCTCAAAAACACGAAGAATCATTTAAAGCCGCGGACTACAATAGTTTTGATTGTATTTTTTTTCGAATATGTCGTTGTTTCTTTTTGAATGATTAAAGCTAAATTTATGCGATCGGATCTAATTTGATCAAAATTAGGGTATGACTTTCTGATATTTGCCATTAATTGTTAGTGAAATAGGAAGGTGCTTAAATATTTTTCAGTTGAGCATACAGAAATTAAACTTTTAATATTTACCTGAAAGAAAGCCACGCTCAGCACTTCATAATCATCCGATAGGGTATCTTTTAATCAAGCATTGCCGACTGGAACTTACCCCCTTGTTTTATTATGTATTGTTAATATGTGTTGTTTGTGGTGCTTGTTGTTATTGGTGTTTGTTGTTTTTTTGGTGTTGTTGTTGTTGTTGTTGTTGGTGTTGTTGTTTTTGTTGTTGGTGGTGGTGTATTTCGTATTTCAATATGGTTGGCAATTAAGCATTTCACACATATTCACGTATTTGTTGTTGATTTTTATTTTAATTTGCTCATTTCGGAGTCGGGCTTATTATATCAATTTATATGCCATTTCCTTTTTGCAGTTCCAACTCATTTCGTATGCTTAAATACAAGTTACATAGTTATATATATTTAGTGTATATATATTTTTATATATTTATATATATATATACGTATATATTTATAATTGTATATATGTAATTTTTTTTTTGTGTCGTTAGCTTTGCAATTATTCGTAACTCATTAATATATTTGATATTTAACATATTTCGTTTTGTATTGAAAGCAACACAACTTTATAGCTTAAATGTTAAACATTCTCATTAAGTATATTTTTTTTTTACACTAATATATAAGCTTTAGTTACAATTCACTTACGTTAAGGCTTAAATATTTTAACAAATAGATGAGTAAAATGAAACAAAACTATATTAAATATCCAGTTTGCGCATTCGATTGGGTTATTTAGCATTATAAGCAGGGTCTATTCAATGGCAATTATACCTGATTATATTCAGATTAAACTCTGATAAACTGAAGAATAGAGGTTATTTGGCAAAATAGTTTTTCATGGTTCCAAGGCAGAATATAATTCATTGAAATTAACTTCTGGAATGCGCTCACAGTTTTAGGCATTATTATAATGATTTCTTATGGATATTTTTTCTCTGAGGAAGTTTAAGGTATGCTGGATGTTTTGGAACATGTTTTAATAATATGACATATTAGATATCGAAGATTTCGTGACTGAAGCCTATTAACTCTACAACACATATACATTCATCTTGAGACCAGCATCAGCTATAAAGCGCTTGACCATAGACTACCTTAAACAGCCTATTTATAATACCTTCGATTCATTCCAACATATAAGAGTCTACAACTTTGCTTCAACTGAACAATGCAATTATAATTAGGTGCACCAAAACGTAAATACACACAGTCGAACATCCTTTGTTTATGTATATATTTATGTACTCTAATTTAAATGATTTTTATTCTCGATATGTTGTTGTTTTTGCTCTAACAATACTTGTATAATTCGCATTTTAATGTTGCATACCTTAAGGCATAAGCATGACAACTATCTGGTGCGTGTGTGTGTTTGTGTGAGGGTGTGTATAAAAATGCCATCAGCGTTTAACGCACAAATATATATATCATCATATAATTATTTAAACTCTTTGACTCTAATTGAGTGCATCAAATTGGTTTATATACTTTTTTGTTTTATCTTCTCATCTTTAAGCACAGCATTAAAGCAAAATTAAATTGCAATTGTTTACCCTTGTGAAAGTTTATAAATTTTAACTATACATATATATATATATTTATATATATTTACTATATATGATAAGCTAATATATTTGTTAGGTTCACACACAGGGTTGCCACATTATTATTGCAGCAAGCTCTATTTGGCTTAGTTGCGTTATGCGTTTCGGGGGCGGATCATAACTAGGGTCTTGTTGACTAGGGGCTATACGAGTAGCTTGTATTACTTAGTGTATATATATATATATATGTATCATTCATACGCTAGATGAAAGCCTTACATCAAATAGATATGTAGCTCAAAGTTAACATACACTTAAACTAAGTCTTGCACAAACCTCTCCGCGCACCGTTATTAACAATGTTGGCAGCAGAGCGAGCCACGCTATGGCGACAGCGCAGTTGGCGTCGCTGTCGGCGCTGCTGACGACGGCGGCGCCAGGGGAATTGCCATTTCCGGTTACCGCATTCTGCGTTTTATCTAGGAAGGATTTTTGTTCTGATAAACCGATTTCATTCAAATTCGATTGATAACGCGTATCTTTTTGTTAATTGTTTTTTTTTTTTGATGATGATGATTGGGACAGCACAAGAAAAAGAGAGAGTAAGATGGGAATAAAAAGAGAAACAGACAGAGATATAAAGCAAATGTTTTGTGGTAAAACAAATAAGGTGCCAGGTGATCTATTGAGTATTCTCGATGATGGGCCAAACTCCTTGGATACTTACTTTTATCCTGACCGTAATTGGAACGCGTGGCATCGGAATTGCCATAGCCGATATTATTGCTGCCGCCTTCGCCCCAATGCGATTCGCTTGTGTAGAAGCCCGAAGAGGCAGTCGTTGGCGGATAAGAAACTGTAAAGTGAATTAAGCAGTGTATTTAGTTCTTCATAGTTAATTAAGAGTTAGGGAAGTTGTTTTTACTATTAATATATGTATATAATAACAATTGCCATTCTGCTTTTAATCCATCTATCTGTCTACCTATCAATTTAGTCATCTGGTTTTTTCATAATTATAGACTTTCCTTTCTTCTCGCTCTGTGTTTCTTTTTATTCAAACTAATTTGATTGATTTCTGTCTATAAGAATTTCCCGCATATTTGTATACGACCCACTGTCAGGTCTCTCCCACATTAAGGTTTTTCTTGTCGTCGCACACATGCTCAACTTTGCATAAAATCGCACAACTTGTGGAGTTTATTTTGTTGTATTCTGTTTTTCTATTTTTTAGCATTTGTTGTTTATGATTCATTTACATATTTTTATTTTTATACATCAGACAAATGTGTTTCAATATTCTTTTGTTATTGCTTTTACTGGAATTTGCATGCAAATTGATCAATTTTAGCATTTTCAGCACGTCTCATTTCATTTGATTTTTTATGCTATTTATTTAAAATTCGTGCTGTCTGTTATTTTGCGACTCACTCCACATATTTTGTATGCCCGAGTTGATATAACAAAATGCTAATTATTTTGTATTTTCATTATGTGACAATATGCACAATTTCCAACAGCCCGGCCCTGCGCCGCCCAGCCCTACGCACCAACTGCAATTGTACATATAATTAAAGCTCTCAGCTTTCCCGGTTACATCGTCCATATTTTCAATTAAAGCATGTTTTAATTATGCCACCCAGTAACATTTTTCCGCACGTTTGTCCAAAGCGCAAATTCAGTTTTACCCCAAACTATTTTAAATATGCAAAATTATTTTGAGCGTCAAACGGTTTTTGGTCAGGATAGTACCTATTATATGAAATATTGAATATTCAGTTTACTCGGGAATCTCATTAGAAACTAATTAAAACATTGATTTCTGGCCATTCTAAATTGAATAGGATATGTTGAAATTTTAAATATATTGGCCTCTTTTCCGTGCTTGGTATTGAATATGAATAATTGATTACGCTACTTTCTATTCTCTAGCTATTATTTTGCAAATAGAGTCTACAGTAAAGGTTTTCATTATCGTACATTTTAATTCCAGTTGGAGACGAGCTAAGGGTAATGTGTTGGATCTCAGAAGGAATGACGCAACTGTTAAATTAATTAAATTGAATCTTATAATATTTGCAATAACAAAACTAGTTCAATATTTTTATTATTACTTAACTTGCACACTTAAAAGTCTAGCTGCAAGTCTAAATTTAAGCTGTTCTCTCTTTTCACTACAAATAATCTACCTAATTTTAATCCTAGTAAGTCAACAAAAATAAAATCTAGCTCACATCTAATGAGCTTTGAAGCGTAGCTTTAAGCCGAATTCAGCTAATTAAGAGATCCATATCCAAGGAGCAGGCTGAGAGAAAATACCATGTAGCCCACCCATATTGAAAAAGTGCCGCATTGGCCTTAACACGAATTGACAAATTTCAGCCATTTAGCCATTGAGGCGAAAAGCAGAACAAAGAAAATCTCAACCGCAATGGCCCAGAAAGGGTCGGACTTAATTGCCTGGCGCGCTGCTGACCAGGAACGTGAACTTTTCAGCGGAATGGGAGACTAAGACGAATGCTTAACACCTTGCAATGCCCTGCTCGGTGCTTGGCCAAAACCAAAGGCAGCGGACCTGAGCCATAATCAAGCCACTGGAAATCAAGTCACGTGCTCTGTGCCTGAGGTGTGGAATTGGCTGGGCAGGGTTGCCGGATTGTCCTGACAGAAGTTTTTACCCGTAAATGAGGGGTGGAGGAGGGGGGGGGGAGGGGGGCGTAGAGGGGCCTTGACTGAGTTTTTGACTCACACATGTGCTGCAAACCTCAGGCAAACTTAAATTTTATTTCACATGGATGGAAGGGAAAGTGTGTAACTTTTCTTTCTGCAACGCTTCAATTTTGTAGCTCAAGTTGTGAGTTAATATCACGTTTTAAGTTTAATTACGTGATGGATTTGCTGAGGGCAGCTTTAAGTTGCCGAAGGTTGAACGAAATGGCATTTCTTTGCTCCACAATTAACGAAATAATGTGCCCGAGTCTAATTATAAATAATTGTTAAATAAAGTTTAAGCGCATTAAAGCAAGTCGAAAACTGAAGATTAGGATTACAACAAGGATTTGCCAAATATTGAATAATAATTTCTAAGTATATAAGCAATTTTCTGGATCACATTATCATTATATATTAAATCGTATAAATGCCTTTCTCTTCGATCCTAACGTCAATATGCACGCCATACCCAGATAGACGGAACTCTCATTGCTTACATGAAAACAACATTTCATTCATAAAGCCATTTTCTTTTAGATAAACAAAGAAAATAGTACTCTAAAAACTTATTTAAACGCTGACTTTGCATTCCCACCATAAACTGAACCAGGCTGCGTATGCGCAACATATTTTGGTCTGCCTCGCGAGGCTTTTCCTTGTCAGTTTTCGCAACTTTTGTTTGGCAAACAATTAAAAATGCATTTGATGGCAACTTTTTGAACAAGCTGGGGAATTGCATGACGAGAGTGCTGAGTGCTTAAATGTGTCGCACAATTTTAGATGCCTCGAGTTATTTACTCACCATATAATCGTATAATGCCATCCGTTTCGCCTCTGGGATTCTTGGCCACGCATTTATAGATGCCATCATCCCCGCTGCCGACATTTATAATAGTCAGCTTCATGTGCGTTTTGTAAGCGGGCACGCCGACGCTTGATTCGACTCTGGAAATGGATGAAAATTCAAGATGAAGAATGTTAGTCCCTAATGCTTACTATGTAAAGTTTACTTAAATAATAGAGAATTTGTCGTTTACTAACTTGTATTTATACGAATCATGTATGATTGGTCCCTCGCCGCGTGTCCAGTAATTCAAGGATGTTGGATGCGCCTCCGTAAAACATTCGATGGTAACATTGAAACCTTCGGGAGCGCCAACCAATTGATGTGGTATGAGCAACATGGGCGGAACTATAAAACGAAATGCATTATTTAGAGCATTATTAATAACTTTGTCTTGACTTGCAAATATGTAATATTTTAGATATATAGATTATTTTTTAATAAAGAGTAGAAGCTTCTAACTTGGCATATCTTAACATTGTCCTGTTGTAAGATCGATCAGAAAATGTTCTATATTTTCTATTCTATAAGTTTCTATGGAGTGTGTAAATAGCGTCTATAGATTTTTAGATTTTAGAACAGCGCACCCTACACAACTACCTCGTATGCTTTGCTTGGAAGAGAAAAACGCTGCTCAAAAATGACTGGAAAAAGGCGGAAAAGGAGTTTTAAAATAATTACAACTTGGGCAGTCTACCGTAAATTTTGGAAATTTATAAGTGAATAATGGTATTTTTCGAATATCTAAGCTATTTAATTTTTTTTTTCTTTTTTTGTAACTGTATCTATAGCTAATTCTATAAGCTTTCCAATAATGTAAAACCCAGCTCAAAATACGTTCTTCAAGAATTTGTTGCGGTACAATCACTAAAAAATCGATGTTTCATCAAGCGCGGCTACTTGAATTGATTAATTGAATTTCGTTGCAGTCTATAATTTAACTATTTTAATTAAGTCATTCCATATGTTCTGTATTCTTTTAATAGAGTCCCTCAGTAAACATTGCTAACCGTATCAAATGTGTTTAGCTATATTTTAATCAAAAATTACTATTATATTTAAGCATCTTTGTAGTAAGCTAATTATGGGGAGACCGTCGGCATTGTCAACTTTCCGCATTAATTCTGACAGCTTGCAACTTTCAATGCTTTTGTTTACTGCGTTACCCAACACTACAGCGTACATAATGTCCAGTCAGCTCACTTAACCCCTTGACAAGTTAATTAAGTTGCGCATTTTGTCACACTTAAGCCGCGTGACACTTAATATCCTTTTGATTAAGGATATTAAAAAAAAAAAGCGAGAGAGTGGGAAAAGGTGTCCGACAAACCCGTCAAAAGGCAGCAATAAGCGCAGATACTTGAGGCCACTTTTCATAAACATAAAAACGACGCTAATTTGTGTCCAAGCTGATTAAAATTTCAATTGGCTTGCCACAGCAGGGAAGAAAGAGAGAGAAAGAGAGAGTGGGAGAAGTGGAAAACCCTTCAGGTTTGAGCCGCAGCTTAATTGCCAGCTCGTGGCTCGCATAAATCAACAAAAGGTAAAAGAGCCAGCGAAATGACAAGGCAAACCCAATGAATGAATGGAGGAACCATTGTGTATAGAGTCAGGACTTTTTATGCTCAGCCTAATGATGATGACAGGCTCACGGATCTCGCAGACAATAACTACAGCAAATGCAAAAAAATATTCATTAGTGGCCATTGAGGAGCAGAGAAGAAAAAAACAGCTGCTGCTCGCATTTAATATCTTAATTAAAAACATGCGCTGTAGTGCATCTGAAGTGTGGCAAAAGTTCTGTCGGGGATTCTGTACTATGTTTTTTATATGGATTTTGGGTGCACAATGACAAATTTTTGTATAGGTGTCTTTATATAATTACTAGCGAGGCGCAGGACTCAACAGATGCACACAAATCACAAATAGACTCGAAGAAACAGAAGAACAAAAAAAAACAAGCCAAACAAAATACTGAATAATGCTATTCATAAGATTTTTCATGAGCTGCGCTCGCTGAAAGAAAAATAGTTTTTCTTTTTCTCTTGTTACCCACTTTGAATCAGACTTGTGTATATCTATGTGTGTGTGTGTGTGTGTGTGTGTGTGTGTGTGTGTGCCTGTGCGAACTATGGCGAACTTTTTACTCCTGGGCAAAGAAAAGGCGTAGCCTCGTTGCCTCGTGTACTCTTGACTTGTCTTGGCTCTCAATTTAAATGAAAATCAGTTGCATAAAAAATTATACTTAAGATCTGGCTCGACTTGCATTTGCATAAACCAAAGTCAGGAAGAAAAAATGTATATATAAATATATATATGTATATATATGTTGAACGAGCGAAATAACTTGAATGCATGCATAAATTGGACTTGAAACTTTGTTTGTCAATATGCAGCAGGAAGAAACTTATAAGTTTACCGAAATGAATTAAAGAGATTGTATGGTCAAGAGAGGTCGCTAGTTATGATGAAATAAAGTTATTCAAACTGTAAACCAAATAAAATCCGCAAGTTTTTTGGACCAAATTCTAGATTGCGATTCAGTAAAGGCGACTTACCATAACGCTAAGTAGAATTACAGATATTGATTATAAAAAAAAAAATTTATAAATTTGAGTGGCACTCTGCACCCGGCTAAAAGAAACTTATATATTGAGATTTTAGAAATTGTGGAGAATTGGGAAAAAGCATTTTAAAAATTAATGATAATCTAATAGAAAGACATCCAAGTGAGCGTGAAAAAGCAGCACATAAATTGTGTAATAGAGGAAAATAACAAAACGTACTACATGCTTGAAAATCGCATAGAAAGGCGGTCTCTAGAAAAGATTGAAATTTAAAGCAATTCAAGTATACACTTCTGAGATAAGCCTCCTTTATGTCTGTGTTCAAAGAAGTTTTCCTTTGCCTCCATCGAGTTCTCTACTGCAAGCTCTTTAGCTCGTGTTTATTTTTGTTCCTGCTCACTTTTAAGAGCACATGCTGTACGCAATCCTTTTGTCCACCTTTACAGTCCATTCACCTGTCCCATTTGGCCAATCGCAATGCAATCAGCTCACTGCCATCATCTTGTCCATTTGCCATTACACTAATTCCGCAAATATTGCGCCAACATCCTTTGGTGCAATCAAGACCACCTCTTCGCCAAACAATACCGTGGTACTTGAACGGTAATCCTTGACTGAGCCCGGCCCCAAACTACGCCAACCGTAACGAGGCTTCATTAACTGCTAATTTTCAAGTTGTTTACACTCAGCAATGGCACCTTGCAATTTTCTACAATCTGCCAGACAAAACTGTCACTCAGTGTCCACTCTGACTACTGAGGCGCAGGCACCAAACCACTCGGCAACCCCCTCGCTCTCGCTGTCGCCCTCGCCCCCGCCCACTCCCTTGTCTTCGCCCGCTCTAGTCCGCACTGCCTGGCTAAATTATTGTTGACTCAAGTCCTTTTTTCATTCAGCTACCCGACTCGCTGGCCACTTAGCAGCGTCGCTTGCTGCTTTCTTGTGTTCAGCTTTTACAATATTGTCGCCACTCAATTGTAATTTAAATCAGCGCCAAGAAATGTACAGGAAATGCTGGAAATGCCTGTCCTGTCACCATGTCGAGAGTACCTAAAGTCAAGTACATTAGTGTTTTCTTTTATATGCCCTGGCATTGGGTATTATCATTTTGTAGGCCACTTGAGCTAGAAAAAAAATGGATCGTTACATCTCATTTGGTTTCCAAGATATCCCTGGATTTAAGTCTTATATTATCTAAAAAAAATCTACTTTGGGCTTCGTTCTCCGCAATTTTAAGAGTCTAGTTAAGCAGAGTATGGAATCCATTTTTGAAATCGAATGCATTCAATATTTTTATATTTCAAAGAATATTTAAATGTTTATATAAATCGGATATCTAAAAAAAGGAATAAACAACTGAATTCGAATATCTCTTTTGAATTTAGTTGTCTTTAAGGCTCAAGATATACAAAAAAAATGAATAATAAATAATAAACACGATTTTCACAACAGATTAAAATAACATAAAGCAGATGTCGATACTATCGATACTGTTAACGATAGTTTTGCAAGACTACGAATGCGTGAACGCTAGAGTTTGCCATACACAGGCTCAGTTTTTCAACTATAAAACACACTTGTCTTTTTATTGCCCATATTTAGTCAAGAGAGCCAAGCAGCATGTTGTACATCCGCACTATGATTATATCCACAAGGATATTAAGACTTCGGCTCTCAGAATTTTAGCCTTTTTTTTTTAATTTGGTTTACAGCTTCTGCATTCACTTCGTGTCTTTGGAGATTTTGTGTGCAATTAGACGGCAGCAAACTGGCTTAAATGAAAGCCAGTGCAAATCAGTCATTGGCATTTTAAAGCTCTGCTAAGCACCGACAAATTGTATAAAAAGCCAAAAGAAATAATATGAATACTGAATATCTGGATTGCATACCAAATTAGCTGCTTAAGTTGCCGATTTGGTAAACCAAACAGCGAACGTTGCCTCGAGAAATCTTTTTTTATTTTTTTTTTTTGTATTTTTTCTGAAGTGGGACAGGTTAAGGGTCGTTCGCAGCATATGTTGTCCTTATGTCCTGCTGCTGCTGCTGCTGCTGCACAAGGCAAGCAAATCAGTATGCAGTCACAAATGTAGGAAACAAACTCGTTTACACACACACAAACACACACAAGCACACGCACGCACACTCACACACACACACGAGCACACACTAACCGGAAACAGTAGCTGAATTTGTTGCTTCCTGTTTGTTAAGCAACGCACGCCACAATAAATGTACAAACATAGAACAAAATATAGTAAAAAAAGAAATAAAACTAGAAAGCCAGAGAGAGAGAGAGAGAGAAAGAGAGAGAGAGATAGCACAGTTGTGTGTGTGTGTGTCCTGGCCAAAGGACATATGCAAGCTGTCACAGTTGTTTTAACAAATTGTTTGGGGAGCTTCTGCAAACTTTTTTTTCAGTGGATTGGAAATTTCTTTTGACAATTTTTTAAAATCAACGTACGATTTTATGCTTCCAATACAAAGTATATTTATCGAGCTATATGTCTGGGTTTATTGCGAAATGAAGACCAAGTTCAGAAATTGGATTTTGTGACTGCTGCTTCACAGGCTGCATACAAATTGCGTCTAAAAGACAGCTATGTATTAGTTTCGCTAATTGTGTTTATTGAGAGTGTCTGGCTGGGCAATTTTAGGTGTATACCGATTAAAGGGTGAGCTTTATAAATTGCCTGAAATGTGTTCAAATGTTATGCATGTGCTATTTCAACCATACTTAATAGTCAGAAGACGACATACCTCGAACTGGGTCTGCTTTTTGCAACACTGTTTTATACTTTCGATTTGTTATTAAGCACGTTTTTATAACCATATATTATACATATATTATATGTCTGATATAATGTTTAAAATTTTTAACAATTAAAGTTCCAATAAACTTTATTAAGATTAAATAAATTGCAGCTCTGCACTAGATGAGAGAACAATTTATGATAAAAATGCGGTTGAATTGTTTTTGCCGCAAACTAATTTTCTAAAAGGCTGCTGCATTTCTTACAGTGTATGCAGTATCCGAAGTTTGCTTAACCAGCCCAAGCACTCCATTGTACAGCCAATCTGTTTAGTTTCGTTTTGTTTTTTTTCTGGCCATTTTGAAGAAGTTTTTTCATATTTTCTACCAAATGTTACTTCTCGCTCTACAGCCCAGTCAATGCACATTTTTTGCCGTGTACGTCTGCAGCAATCAGGCATTTCGACTTACTTTTTTATGGCTTCGCTTCGCACACGTGTAATTTGTATTGCACTTTTTGTCGCTGTCCGGGGAGTCAGTGGCTGGCAAGGGGGTGTGGGTGTGCTGGGTACTTGTTACCGGGCTGTGGGCCTTGGGTAGTGGTTCCTACGGGTGGCCAAGGGTGTTGCCTGTTGGCCTCGGGTTTTGTTTGGCTGTCGGTCGGTTTGTTGTGTTAGCTGCCCAGCGAATGTCGTGCACAAAACCAAAATAGATTTATGCTTGCGGCATTTTTAAGTGACAGCAAACGAGCAAATTTTCTGTAACGTCCCGCCTACCCGCCAGCCCAACTGGCCGCCTGCCACGCCCCTCAATTGTTGCCCACTGCCCGCTGACATGACAGCGCACGGACAACATGTGATGTGACTGACTGTCGCTTGTAATAAATCTTGAAAAGAACCGCACACTGATTTGAACTTTATTTCCTTTTTTTGAGATTTCGGAAAACTGCGGCAACAGCTACAAGTGGCGCCTCAAATTGCAACCAGCCAACGACAGTGGGATCAAAGCGGAGTGCGGAGGGATATCGGAAAATTATAAGAAAAATTATATAATGCGGTCACCTTCAAATATCATATATTCCAGAAATATTCAGACTAGCCTGAAATTAAGATTCATTTTGTCTTCTGCTAAATAAGATACAGCTAAATTTACTAACTATTCAATTTCAAATAATTTGTTACCTATTTATCAGCCTTATATATAAACTTTCTTTACTTGGGCGAAGTGTTTTGGAAATTGAGACAAAAGTGGACGTTAGCTTCGTATTGAGAAGATATGATTGCTATTTAAAAAAAAAGTCAAAATGAATGGTTCTCTACCAAAAGCATTTTATATGTTATATATTTTGTTCAGTTCACGAGCCAAAATAAGCTGGGATACTTGTTTGACATTATTACTAACTATGAATGCCATATTTTAGGTTTTTGTTTTCACAAAGAGAAGCCAAGCATTGCATAAAACATCAATGTTCAAATTATTTCTATGGCAACAGAATATAAAAAGCAGTTTACACAGAGCTCACTAATTTGTGCTCAAATTCATATACAAACCAAACTATTTTCAGCTTATTGTCAAAGCCGGGCAAACCCTACATTTTTTTTTTGTCAATAGTAAGCTGAATTATTTGAACAGTTTGAAAAAAACCGCTAATGGTTACGTCAAAATTTATTTTATTTTAATTGAAGTCTGCCAAGTTATCGCGTGGTCATTGAATTTTAAAAATTCATAGGGCCTGCATCTTTGAGAGGTTTCTACGATATTTTTTTAATTCTAAGCACCATCAGAATCGCCAATTTCTGCCACTGTGCATGTTATGTGACCCGCTATCAGATCGAGTTTAATCCTCAACCGCGAAATGGAAATATGAGTTGCCCGGGACAACAGAACAAATAACACACAAACACTTGCGTACTCAAACACCTGTACACACTCACACACACTCACACACATGCAGGACACAAGCGGATTCTATACAAATGTAGAATTGAGTTTTAGCCATCAAACGATGTTGGTCAACACGTAACGAAAAATAAATTGAAAATCGTTGGGCACGGCCCAAACGCAATGCATAAACTGTAAAAGTGTGTTTAGTTTTTGCAAAATTTCTGCAATTTTTACAAATTTCACAATTTTTAACAACTTTGAATAGTTGTTTGTGTTAACAGAACTGTTAACGCTGCAAGTGCTTGGTAAATAGTCGTCAAAAAAAAATCTGTTCAGTTGAACGTAAGAATCACTTTATCATTTTCCTGCTGACAAACAGTCAAAGAGCAATAGTGAAAAGCTAACCCGTAGCCCCCGGCCCCCTGAAAATCCCCTCTGGCAGCCATTATACTCACAGTCCACGCTGACTTTGATGCGCTTGGAAACCGTTGGGGGTACGCCATTGGATGCAATGCAGAGATATGCGCCCATGTCCAGGCGTGAGATGCGGGTTATCTCCAGCGTGTCGCCCTCCCATTCATTCACTGCAACAAGAAATCAACAGAGAGAGAGAGAGAGAGAGCGTTAGAGAGAGAGAGAGAGAGAGGAGTAGAGAAGCTAAATGATTGATGCAGGCGATGCGAATGCTTCTCCACTGTCCGTTGCGTTTGCACTTACCTATGTGATTCTTATTGATGGCTATGCGCGAATTATCATCACGTTTCCATTTGATAATGGGTCGGGGACTGCCACTGGCCCGGCATCTCAGCGAAATGTTGGCGCCCTCGCGCACGATGACATCGCTGGAGCTCAGCGAATCATCGATATTTGGTGGCACTGTAAGCATGTAGCAGGTTTTTAAAGATGAGAGAAATGTGATGAGTATTCGGGCAACATAACACGGAATTATTTATGTAAAAGTATGGCAACTCTGCTTTATAGAGTTGTTGCTAACACACAATTGTTATAGCCATAATCCGCTTAAATCACAAACAATGCCCGGCCACATGCAACTGGTTATCATAAAACCCATTTAAGATTAAAGCGCCTACATTGCGTAATATACATATATATAGCATATAGCCACATTCATAATGCACACACATACATATATAACTATTGGCACCCCAATACAATGGAACTGAGCCGAAAGAGCTGCGCATAGCGGCAGCTTAAATAGGTGATAAATTTCATTGTTTGTGGGTGTCAACTGAGTGTGTTTGTGTGTGTGTGTGTGTGTGCAGCAGGATATTGCAATTGAAATGTTTTCGGTTCCAATTTTATCAGCTTTCAATATGCATTTCGTAATTATTTCAGTTATATTGTGCAATTGATCCCAGTGCACAAAATGTGCTATATTTTTGTATATATTTATAATGCAGATGCTTAAATCGAAACTTACAGAAAATTTGGCAACAATTTCGAGCCACTTAATGAGACGGGCCATGTTTAGAATGCTTTTCTTGCTTTATGTTAACTCTTTTAATCATTTTTAATCAGTTTATCAAAGCCTACAGCATATATAGAAAAGTAAACCCGGATTCTGGGCGACATATTGCAGATTTGCGATGTATTTCTAAGCTTAGCCAGATGGCTGGTCAATTGTTCCTGTGAGATGAATATACTACATATGATAAAGTTGTGTACTGTAATGAGAAATCTTAAAACCAAATACAGTTTGAGTATAAGAATCACATTTGTCAGAGCGACGCTTTCTATGACAGATATATTTATGTGCCTCTTATATGCTTGTGCCTAAGTAAGCTTTAAATCAAGAGAGATTTACGTGAGTATGATTCCAAAATTAAAAAAAAAAGCTTTAAATCAAGATTGAGTAAGTAAGCATGAAACCAGACAGACAGACAGCCATGACTGCAGATGCTGTTTAAGGTTCAAGCCCAAGGCCTAAGATATTTTTTTCGATGGGTTAAACATTTGATGGCAAAAATATTATAAACAATGCAAAAGTACAAATTTAAGACCAGGGAATTATATGTCAAAATCTCAGCAAAAAATAGCTAAATTAAAAGCGAGTTTTATGTGGCTGATGCAGATTAGTTGATTTCAACATTATTAAATTATTTTTTAAGCAATTAAATTTTAATCTTGTTATTTTAATAAATTTTCATTTGACGTGTGATTTTATATTAATAATTCACAACCAACTTGTATTCCATTTACTAAATTTTTCATTTCTGTTCAACTTTTTTATGCACAGCCATACCTATAAAAATATTGCTCAATATAAGCATCTGTCTTGTTTATTGGTTTTATGAATATGCAAATCAATGATGCTTTTATAATAAAATTAACAACTCTTTTTTCCCTTATATTGCATTTTTTTCAGATCCAACTGACGAAGTTTTATCAATTTTGATTAGAGTATGTTTTGAGCAAAGCGAGTGCCAATATTTAAGCTGAAATCATTTTTGCACGACTTTTTTTTAATTTGTTTCGCTTTTAAGCTTTTTGCTATTTTTTTTCTTCGTATTTTTGCGCATAATTTTTTAATTAAAAATATGCGCTCCCTTTTGGCCAAATTTCGAATGCATTTTTAATAATTTGTTTTGTTTGCCAGCCAGGAAAATGATTTCGCCTGGCCGAAAGATTCACTGAACTGTACACTGGACACACACACACACATACACACACACACACGCACACATACACACCAAATTTTGCTTTTGCTTTTGGCTTCTACTGGTACCGAGTTCTGTTTCCGTATCCGTTCCCGTTGCCTTTGTTATTGTTTTTTCTCTCGCTGTGCGCGCGCTTAAAGGCGTATAAATTATTTTTTAATTCGCCGCGTATTTGTACAGGATTTTCGTGTGTTTTTTACGCCACGGCTAACGCCCACCTTTGGGGCATTTTGGCGCACTAGAGCCGCATCGCTCTGGCTGTGCCGCGTGCTGATTAGATTTAACCACATTTTTTGTAAGCTCCTGCTGCCCAACTTACCCACAACATTCAGATAGCCGAACTGCGTTTTGGCCGTCACCGTATTGATCTGGCACATGTAACGCCCCTTGTCCTCCTCGTGCACATTATTGATGTGCAGGTACCAGGTGCGATGTCTGTCGTGCTTGTCGTGCGTGACACTGATGCGTGGATTGCGCGTGATCACGTGATTGTGCACGGTGAGTATGGCTGATTGTTCAAAGTGCATCCAAGCGACCTGAAAGAAAGCAGAACAGTTGAAGTGAGAGAATTATTATAAATATATAAAAATAACTGACTCTTCAGTCTGCGCATTGCATTTTGGTTGTATTGTATAAGTAAAAAAAATTATTTGATTTAAGAAAAAGAAGGCTTAACAAGACGAAAAATCGATCAAGAGTGAAGTTTATTATCATTCCATTATAAAACAGCTTATGAACGGAAGAATATATGCATATGTCTGCAAAAAATATTAAGATCACCACTATTATTTTTTCTCATTAAATATTTTGAAATCATTAAGCAGGTTATGCTAATTATCTCTTAAAACTAATTCTTCCTAAAGAGTAAAACGTTTCATAACTTTCCTAATCGAACAAATGTAATTAAGACACTTCGAAACATTTCTTGTGAAGGTTGGGCTTGCAAATTGGGAAAATTAGGTTTATTTTGCGTTTTAATATAAATATAATAATTAATAATTGAGGTCGATGGAGTTATATAAAGTATTTTCTATCTTTGGCAAAAACAAAGAAGTAAATATCAAGAATATTATATCAAGTATAATAAAAAACATTTTCTTATAATTGGCTCCAATTTGAACAAGATTTTTGTCCTCATACTTCTAAGAAAAGCCCTATAAATGTCAAGGGGTTGAGCAAAAGGAAAAGAATGCTTTACATTCATTATTCAAATTAACGCTTCTTTGGAAAACTTCTATGAAACTGAGCTAATAAAGCGAAATCAAGCTGAAAGAGCGGCAGACCCAAGCAAAAACAAGTCGTTTCGTCTTTTCATGGCCCATTTGCATTTTTATACACTGTTGTCAACGGGATTTGGAAAATATTGGATTTAAAGAATGCTAAGTCTATCTGTCCGAATAATATTATTTTCGATAACAATAGCGGAGTCATACATTTGAAAAGTTCACTCGATTATAAAAGCAAGAAACGGACCTGTTTTTTAATCTGCAGTACATAAAGTATATTTTTTATGTGCCATATGATTCTCTGGAGAGAGAAAGGACCTTGATTCGCCTACAATTAAGAAGAAAAGCCGCATAATTCTTGTATAAGTTTCCTCACAAAACAGAGTATCTTGCAGTCGTTTCCACTGACACATTTTAACTCGTTTTTCTTGCGGTTAGTGAAAAATGGAATAGAAAAAAAGGCAAAATGATTTATTAATTAAGCAGCTTGTGAGAAATCAGCGTGTAATGAGCGATAATGATTTGATTACTCGACAAGAAAAGGGAACAAGAAACCGGATTAATGCAATTAGATAAAAGAGATAAAAGGAAGAAGCAAGGTAAATGCAAAGCGAAGCTGATTGAATAAATGCAGCAAAGATGGCAGTCAAAGTCAACTAATTAGTAGCTTACATTGCGCATACGCCATGTGAAACCAAAAAGCAAATGAGTAGTTTAAGCAGACGATGCTTTTCGATAGATGTTCACTGCAAATGCAAAGATCAAGAGCTGGCCAGGCTTAGACACATCATTACCATGGGAAATGGAGAACACGGCCATGAATATCAAAAGCACTTGAATTGCTGCAGCGACGCCTTAGAGCATCATTACCAAGCACTCAAAAAGCTGGCTCAAGTAGCTAAGCCCAAGCCAGCTTCACGGACTGGCTGACTGGCTGACTGGCTGACTGGCCGACTGACTGACAGAGGGTGAGTGTGGGAGAGGTATACCTGGCTGTGCCACCTGATATCTTGGCTGTATTTTTTGGCTTGCCATATCCAGGAAATAGAATCAAATTGAGGTGTAAATGCGAGCAACAAGAAAACGAGAGCTGACGACGACACAAGAAACGTGCAGCGCATGAAGTAAATAAAATGGCCAAATTGAAGATGGGGCTGCAGTGGGGGGTGGGGTTGGGGGGTGAGCGCAGAGCAGGTACCAAAAAGCGTACACCGATTCGGTTTAGCTGATGGCATGTCTAAGTAGCTGTGTCTGTGCGAGTCAGTGGGAGGCAACCCAACAAGCCCACCCCCCTCCCCAATGACAGCCAGCTTCTCGGTTACATGTATTGCATGCGTGTAATTCATAGCTATCATAGTGCACACACCCAAACACACACCCGCACACACGCGCACCGCAACGCACATGAAACCGGTCGAGTTTATTTTTATATGCGACACTATGATGCAATTTTCTCGCTTCCGCTTTTTGCTAGCGCTTCTGGGTTTTTTACATTTTTGTTTTTTGTTTTTTGGTTTTTTGTACCTACTTTTCCTTTTTGTGATGCTGAGCTGTGAAATTGCAGTCGTGTACGTGTGCACATTGCGGGGTGAAGTAGGAGTTAACCCTTATAGGAGCTAGTATATATAGTTGCATGTCGTTAGATGTTATTAAATAGTTTTTAAAGGGGCGAACGAGCAAAAAACCACTAAATGCGTTTATGCACGCTGCACAGGTGTGTAAAAATTTGCTTAGCACTTCGTTAAGGGAGATTCTCAAGCAGATATTGGAATAGTCGAATAGAGTGGACACGCAGTCGAAATTGGTATGGATTTAAATGTCATTTAGCTGGGATGCTTAGCTACGGGAATTCGAAGTCGTGCATGCTCGACTTTAGATCTCTTCTTATTTTCTTTGACTTATCTATTATTTTCAATTTATTTTTTTTAATTAATATATAAATATATTCCATATATTCACTTCCCATGTCTTGTATTTATTGTTGGATATGGCATTCAAATTTTCTGGTAGATTAGCACAAAATTCTCATTTGGGATCTGTCGTTTAACTCACCTTGTATGAGCCAAGATTTTTAACCGAGCAGCCCAGTTTGACATTTCTTCCAGCAGGTACAGTTACATTTTCGATGTATTCAGTAAATTCGGGTTCTTCAACAACAACTGCAAAATAAACATAATTTACTTATTATAGTTTTGTTAATATTTATATTCATCTGTTATTTTAGAATGATTGGGATGAGGTTTATATTATAATGATGTCGAAAAAAATAACACAGAAATTCGCCCGGGAAAATACGCCATAAAATGAATTAAATTGATTGTTAAAAAAATTGGTGCAGCATGAAATAATCAAATTTTATTGAATTGAAAGTGGGAATAAAAAACAAGCAGGCTGAAATGTTTACAAGGAAAATGAAACATATTTCCACACACACACACACTCGCTTTATTTGCTTTAAATATCAACAAGTTAAACATTTTCACGCTTCGAGTTTTTCGCATTTAATTTTGAGTTTTCCTAGCGGCTCTCATTAAATTATTAACGAACAAACAATTCTCTTTTTTTAACACATCAAATTGCGGCGAACAAAAATCTTGTCGGAAATGATTTTCAATTTAAGAACGAATAAATATGTTAATGAAAAACTATATCCGATAAGCCGAAGCTTAAATTCCCTTTCATTAAAAGATCAATTTTATACTATATTTTATTCAAGCTTTCAGAACTATTTTGAACTTAAGTAGGGATTGCAGTCACATTTTTTATAGAATCAATTGAACTTTATTATATTTACGATCCAAAACTGTATCTGTAAAAGTTCGAAGACTCTTCAATGAAGCCTAAAAAGAATACTCTTAGTTAAAATGGCAACAGCGGAAACGGCAATAGCAATATATTTTCACTTCCAGAAGGATATTATATCCTCCGGACACACTAATGGGCTGGCATCTCTATCAGTTTGCCAGCAATAAAGTTCATATACATTTTTCTGCATTGGCTACTGACTGCGCTTTATGTATAATAATATCTTGTACTTTTGCTTGCTTGTGTCTTGATTGCGTAATTAAATAAAATTGCCAGTGAAAACATTTATCAGACTTGTGTACGTTTGCTTAATTGAATTCAATCGCTTTGAGCCGTAATAAAATGCCGTTGCAATTAAATTGTTAGCTGTGCAATTATAAAATCACATGGCCAAAAGGCATCAATTCAAATCGAAGGTGAAAGAAATGAGTTTTAACCACAAAGCTGAGGCGGCGGCTGCTTGACAAACTCTTGCCTAAGGAATTAATAAACTTTATTCATAATTATATCAGTTTTCAAAGACGTTCGACTCAAGCTCGGATTGGTCCTCATAATTGCATATAGCTTGTATCTGGTATTGATTCCTATATATAATGAAATAGGTGGCTCGCTCTAATAACAATTTTAATCGAATTGCTCAATACGTATAATATAAATATTGATGAAATTTTCGATTGATATAGAATGTTGGGAGTTTAATATAATTTCGACGGCCACAAATATGCAACAGTTTTGGGGCCCTGCTCTAGCCTAATTAGCTATTTATAATGCCTGGCAGCCACAAGCACATAATGCACACACTCACACACAAACCCGTATTTGTGCAATATGGCATAGTGCACAAGGCAAAAGTCAATACAATTTGGTTAGCGCTGCCAATACAACTGCCCCCAGGGCTCTTTCCACACACACGCACACACACATACACTCGAGCCCAGCCAGCTGGCATTTGACACATGACATTTGCCACGCCCACTACATGCATCGGCCCATCTAATTATGAAACAGCAATAGCAAGGGGAGAGGAAAAGTCGCATAAATTAGCAGCACTTGAGGCAAATATAACCATGACATTCACTCCGCCTTTTTTTCCATTCTATGCCTCATGCACTTGAATTGAAAAACAAAAAAAGAAACAAGGAAACAACAAACAAACGGCACAAAAGTAAAAAAGTAAAATGGAAAAAAAAAAAGGAAAACTGCTGCTGCAACTCGAGCGTGCAACCTTTTTGCAGCAGCGTCAAATTCTCTGCATAATCATGGGATTTCATCCAGCTGCAATTTTCGCGCCAGAGCGCGTGTCTGCATATAAATTTTCTGAGGGCCTCGACCGCCATCGCCTCCCACAAAACATCCCCTACCCCCTCCACGCACTTGTTAAACTACAGCACCTACTCCCCAAGCAGGGGCGAGACCCAGAGCAGAGTTAGGCGACACGCCGATGACCTGTTTAATTAAATTGTTTAAATTAAATATTATTTAATGGGCAAAACTCTTTAAAGTATTTGAAACAAAGATCTTCTAAGATTGGCCTGAAGAAAACTAACTATTTACAGAATGCTCTATTTCGATATCTGAAGGACTTCAATTTTGTTTGAAATATATTTATTGTGATATTCCATTCTTCCAATTTTTTTGGATTTAATTAAAAAATAGTCTAATCGATTATTGCAATCTACTTAGTTGACATACCAATAATAAACATTAAGCAATGAGATGTGATAATAATATTCATCAATTATTATTAAATTAAATTTCCACCAAACAAATAATATAAATAAAAAGGTTTTTTTCTTCACATTCAATTCAATTATGAATTTGTAAAACAAGAAATAAGGGACTAGCCAATATTTAAAGAAAGCCTGCAATGATTTTATAGAGAGTCCCCCCGTTTCTACTGTTGTACAGCATAATATACCCAATTTCACGTCTGGCGTTGCACAAAAAGTTGGCAATGATATTGGCCAGCAGCAGTTAATGGGCTTGTCAGAGAAGGGGTGTGGGAGCTGCAGTGGTTATGGGTGCAGAAACAGAAGGGAGCGGGAACGGGAGCGGGAGCGGGTGCTGGGAGCTGGGAATGTGGTTGATGTTGCCTGTTGCGACATAAATTGCGTTGCCTGAATGAATTTTGCGCACAGTTAAGCGACATTTGTGTTGTTTTTGTTGTTTGCGTCTCGCGTGACTCCAACTGCACCTGAGAACAATGACAGCCGGCATGGGCGCCAATATTTGTGGCGAGAGGCCCACAACTCTCTCCCTCCCACTCACTTGCTGGCACTCGCTGTCACCGATATTCTTTTTTCACGCCGCGTATCTGTGCAGCTGCTAGCTTTCAATTTTTGGCATATAGCCCTGTGTATCACTTATGGCCCGCGGCTGCATTTTATCCCCCTCGGTATCTCTGTATTTCTATCTGTCTCCCTGTCAGTGTGTAAATATGATTGCCCGAGGTCGGCCGCCTACGAGCCGAGTGTTATTGATGGCATCAGACACTCGTGTCAGCCCAACGGGCAAGCCGGGCATAAAGATAACCAAGATAAGTACGCCGCATTACACTGTGCAGCAAATAACAATATCGCAAGATATTGACTGCTCCGAATAAGAACGCTATGGCTAGGCAATACTCTGTACGGCTTATAAAATTCTGTCTGTAATGGATTAAGTTTTGAACTTAAATTATAATTTAGTAGTAATATATTACTGCCTTCATAAAATAATCACGATGTATTTTCGCCTAACTGATTGAGGACAAACATTTTCTTTAGATTCTCAAGGTTCTTATTAAAAGTATAAAACACTTTATTCGTAATTTTATTTCTGATTTAATAAGCCTAGGCTAGCTCGCGAATTATGATCTTTCTAATAAATTGACTAAACCATTATTAAATAGACAATTACAAAATTCCTTTCAAACTATAAGCGAAAACTAAGTAGAAACGTTTTATTTCTCGCCATTATGAGAAATATATGTGAGATATATAATTTGATCTGGTCGATTCAAAAATATTTATTTATATTTCAATAAGCCAAGCTGCGCCAAGGTAACTTTAAGCTTTAGGACTATTCTACTAATTATAAAAAGCAGACAGATAGATAGACTCCGGTTTTAATACTGCTTATATATATATTCTATATATTCAAGTATATATTTGGGACCGAAGCGCATTAACAAAAATATACTTGTGTTAAAATTCTTTCATATATTTCTAAATAAATACTTAAAATACATCTATATATATCAATAGCAAAATTTATGAATGAGATTTTCATTTTATGATTGCAGAGGTTATCCCTACTAAATACCTACTTAAAATCTAAAAAAACAATGTAAATAAATGTTTCGAATTGTATAAATAGTAAATTTGTAATCTAAAAGAACGCGTTTTGTGGGCAGCTCTACTTACTATTTAAATTCGATGTGGGCGCATTGGGCATACCGCCGGCGACAATTACACCATTGCTGCTTAGAACGGTGTTGCCATTGGCGGTGGCGGTGGCGGTGGCGGTGGCGCCACCGCTGCCAGTTGCGGGTACCGCTGATTTGCTGCCACTGAGATGCTTGCTGCTGCCGCCGTAGGCGCCGCTGCCGCTGTTGCTGCCGCCGCCGACGCTGGCGTTGAGTATCTGCGGCAAGATGATCTTGTTGGTGGAGTCCCCCGCTGTTGCCGTGAGCACTAGGAGGGCCCCAATTAGATGCCAAGACGGGAGCAACATCAACTTGCCGTTGCCTTGCCACTTTCCCCAGCCAGGAGCACCAACGTTGGCCTCGTGGCCTGGCTTAAGTGCATCTCTCCACGCGAGTCCCCGCGAGCTGCCCTACTTAGCTCTGCTCCACTCTCTCGGCTATCAAATTTGCCTGCGGCTCGATTAAATATTGTTTGTGCGTCGCTTTTTGTTTGCTTAGCTTCTTAACACGGTTTGATTTTCCTTGACCACAACAGTTGTAAGCTTCATTTGGCTTGTGATATTTTTCAAATAATAAAAATGTTCTTCAACCTAAGTGCAATCTATTTTTATGTTTAAATTTATATATATTTTTTTAAAATTATATTTTTACTTTTATAAAGTGAACGAATTTTAGCTAATTTTAGTTTATTTAACTCAAACAATTAAATTTTCTTCTAATACTTTTATGTAGAAATCGATTTAAAAATTATATCAAAAGTTGTTTTACTAGACCGGAGTTAAGTTTCTTCAAAGTTTTCGCCAGACTTCTTTCATTCCTGATTCATTATATGAATTCTTTTAACTACAGGCACTTCATCCCTAATCTAGTTATCACTTCTGTCACACGCTCAGCAATTAAAAAATAGCCGCATAAAAAACATAAAAAATTTAGCCCAACAATTAAATTTTAATTTGCAGCCGTATAAAAACGAGCCGAGCAGAATTTATTAATTTAATTACAAGCACTTTGGCAAACTTATAAAAAGTGCATAAAATTTGTTATTTTAACTTTTTTGTTGCTGTTTGTAAATCTGTTGTTGTCTATGCCAAAACGTCATCATGTGTGTGTCGGGGCGGGACGGAACGGGGCGGGAGCGTGGCTTGTAGAAAATTGCTTAATTTCATAAGCGAGTCATAAGGGAAAAAGTTTTGTGCGTGTACCGCAAGCTGTGGACCCACACCTCCCACACCGCCCACACCGCCCATCCCTTTCTCGTTCTCTGCACCCATGAAAGAAGCGACACGCTTAAAAGCCATAAAAAAGTATGGATGCTCTAGAGAAAGTTTTTCTATATTTCTTGTATTCTGCTTTATATGTATAAATTTTGTTGTTCGAAATTTGCGCAGATCGCCAGCAACACGCACGACACATAAAATGTTTCATATATTTTTGTTAAACGCAGATAAAGTTATGCGGCGAAAGCAACTTAATAACTGACTACGTTGACAAAGTTAACCGAAACCCACTGAAAACTTAAGATAAACATAAATGAAAACAGCTTTTAAATTAATTGCCTGACATTTTGCATACGAGTTGACAATATTCCTGTCCCGTTCGCTATCTTTCTTCTGTAGCACCTGTTACTACCAGAGAAATGTAGCTGTGAGTTTTTAATTAATGACAAAAAAATATAATCTGACATAATATAACATAAGTCCAAGTGCCTTGTTCAGAAAGTATAAATGGAAAAGCAAAACTGACAGAGTGAAAGGGTTCACAATAATCCCTTAAGAACTTAAAGTTCGTTTATTAAAAAAGTGCAACACAAATGCAGAATAAATATGCCTCATAATGTGATATCTACTATATGAACTACTTTACAAGAGGTAGAAACATAAAAGATACGTAGCGCATATAGTATACTTAATATCTTTCCTTTTTCAAAGATCCATACTTTTAACCATATTTAATGTATATATTTTTACTGACTAATATGATTTGTTCTACAAATACTATTTCAGTTGCAATAAAAATGCACTTTTTTACCATCAAATTTCAATTTGTTTTTTCTTTAACTATGTTTGTAAATATACGAATTAGGTACTGCTCCCATTTCCCGGCAGAGTTGAGCAACTGCTTTCCACGGCTGCCGACTTTTGTTCTTATCTAAAAAGTAGAACAGCATTTTTATCTGCGCGCAAATCCCAAAAGAAAGTCGCACACCTTTCGCGTAGATAAACCAGACCATATATCAATTGGCCGCCAGAGGGCGCTGCAGTCGTTGCAAACAAACTCAGGGGGAAATCTTTATGACTTTTTGAGTTTCGGTCTGGCGAAAGGGTTTTCTATCTCTCTCACTTTTTCCAAATGGCTGAAACTTTTGTGCGGCACGTGCAGCAGCGACTGCAAAATGGGCGTGGCATCCAGAATATGGCGGCTTAGTCGGGCATAATATTTTGCCAAACTTTATTGAATTCCCAGTCAAATCTGCGTGGCATCTGTGAGGTTAGCCCAGGCCCGGAAGGCAAACAGAACGCACAAGTTGCTAGACACCAAACAATTGACAGGGTACAGCAGAGCGTAGGAGAGGCGGGGGGTGTTCTGTAAAGCCAAGTGCAAACCAGAGCAGTGCATTGAAAGCAAATTTATGGACGCCAAAGTCATATGGAAAACTCGAGAATTAAGCAATTTCTGCGTGCATACTTTCTGGCTTTTTTTGGGTTGCTCTACTATCTTCTTTTTTTAGGGCTAAGCAAATGGAAAACTTGTTATTAGGATATGCCAGGGTGTGGTAAAGAGATAAAAAGAAATCCTGGCTTGAACGAAAAAAATAAGAGCTAAAAGTGAATTAGTCAATGCAGAAAAAGAAAACATGGGCCCTGCAGTCGAGGATTTCAGAAGTTGAGTTAAAAGCATTTCAAAGCTTACAAGGATTCACATTCGTCAGTTGTTTGTCTTTAAAACTATATTTAATTTATTATTGCCTTTCATTTAACTTCCTCTACGTTTTGAATAAAGTTTTTTATTTATAAATTAAATCTATATATATACAATTTTCTTTTACTCTTCTAACTTTTAGTGTGTCTACTATGTAAGGAAATAAAATATCGTTTAATTTTTTTACAACACTATTTTTAAACATTTTCTAATGCAGCTATGAAATAAGCGACAGAGAAAACGACAGTCTAATAATCATTGCTCAAACACAAGTCGCCCTTTTCCCTTCACTCACTTCCATATGAAATTTAATAAATTTACTTATGCATTCTCATTTCGCTAACAAAAACTTCATGTATGTACGTTTTCCTCGAATAGAATAATTTTCTTTTGAAGTTCTCTAAAAAACTTTAAGGACCTGCTAGTAGTTCACTTATAAATTTAAATCAGTGTAGCATCAAAAAATATTTATGTGTGTAGAAATAAAACCCCATTATGCCATTATTTTTCGAAAAATAAATTACCACTCCAAACGAAGCTTTTCCCATGGGCAAATAATTTATAAACTATAATAATTTATAGTGTGAAGATTTTGTTCACCTAAGTGCTTTTTTATATTGTATGTTATCTTAATAATAAAAATAAAAATAAGCAAATAAATATGCAATGGAATGAAAAAAAAAACCCAAATTACTTTAAAAAATAGTTGTATTGTCCTTCGTTTTATTGAGTTCTACCTGTCTTAGACAACGCCTTTATAAAATCGCATCCAATTAAACAAATTGATTTAATTAGAGGCCTTTACCGAATGTCATCCTCTCGTAATATATCCTTATGAAAGGACATTGCAACAAATCTGCCTCTGTGAGTTTTTTCGGTGCTCATCAGAAATCCAAGGCAGAATGAAATCAATGCCGGGACAGAGCCCAACTTCAAATGGAAATAAAATACAGTCATACGAGTACATGTACACATTTCGTACTGTGGCCTGGACAAAGCCAGACATGTGACCAATTAGCGCGAAAATACTGAAGGACAATGGAAGGCATGGGGCGGGGCAGAGGCTGCGTTTGCCAGTCGGAAAATGTTCAGGACCAAAAAGTGGGTTCTGAGTGCAAACAGAAAGCGAATGCCGCATTGGCAGCCATTAGCTATTAGTTAGGCATTCCAGGCACACGTTTTAATTTCAGAATTTGTTGCCTCTCTTTTCTCAAGCCTAATTAAAAGCATGTGTGTCGCACATGAGAAAGAAATGGAGAAAGGGAGACAAAACATGAACATATTTAGAGTTGAATAACATTTATTTTCTCTCGCACAAAACGTCATGGATATTTTGTATTTTGTGGAGCTTCCTCAATGGCACCCAGAAAACAAACAGAAATTGTTTAAATTGTAAACAAGAGCAGGGAAAAAAAGAAAACGAAATATAATAAATATTATAATAATAAGCTGGGGCAGCTGTGGTCCGCGCCTTGACGTGCCAAATCACCAGCCCCAGCGCATTCACCCTCTGGCCTTTATTTATTTTTGTTTTGTGGCCTAAGCTACAGTCGCTAAATGCTGACAGCTTTTGGCTTTCAACGCTGCGACATTTGCTGCGGGTGTTGGCGACTGTCGGTTAAAGAGGGGCGGGGTTTAGCACGGGGCTCACATTGTTGCCCTGCCATGTTTACAATGAAAAGCCGCCGACCAACAAATTAGCATATGCTTAAGTGGGTTCTACTTTAATGTGGCTCAAACTGAAGTTTCAGGTGTCTGAAATGTTCTCTATTTTTGAAAGTGTTTACGATGAAAGTGTGAGCTAGAGAAACTAACGATAAATAATATGAAGAGAGAGATAGCGAGGATAGTAAAGGAAAAAAGAGAAAACGACCATAAGATCCCCATTTGGGAGAGGGAGAGAAAGGATAGAGAAAAGGGGATGTAAAAGTCAGAGAAAGAGAAATAGAGAGAGAATGTTGAATTAAGGAAAATAAGAGCAATCGAGGATGCAAAGAGAGGATATACGAGAGAATGGAACTGGGGATCAGTTTAAGATCGAGGATGAGACAAAACGAAAATACGAGAAAAATAGATAAATTAAGGATTTAAAAGAGACAGAAAGAGATAGAGTGAGAGAGCTAACAGAGAACTAGTTTATAACAACACTTAAGCAAAACCTATACAATTAAAATTTAAAAAAATATATAAAATGAAATAAATAAATACACACACATTTAATATTATTTCAAGTAATAATTGAGTTGGTTATTATAATTCTTTATAATCGAAATTTCAATAAATACTCCAATGTGTTCTAGACAAAAGTGCTCTTCAGACCTAAGTCCAGATTCCACCGCAAATTCTATTTATCTTATTGAAACCAAAGCTGATCCGGAAACTCACTGTAGACAGGCCAGACAAATTGCTGTCAATTTGTAGTTGGTAACAACAAGGAGCTCAATAGCATCAATGCCAATGTTACAGATATAGCCTGCAGATACAGATACAGCTACCGAGATACAGATACAAAATACAAATAAATACAGTTATTGTGCTCCATTGAGTTGCATCAATAACTTTTCACTTGTGCCTCACAATTTGTCGCACTGCGTGGTGGCAATTTAAAAGGCCAACTCGTCCCTCCGCACCATTCTCCGGCTATGCCCTGCCACCAGTCTTTGGCGGAATGGGCCCCCGTCATCATCATCAATGGCAATGGGAATGGGAGTGGGAGTGGGAATGGGAACGGGAATGGCAGCCAATGGCATCATATTTTTGCAATTTGTTTGCTTTGCTCTGCGCAATTTGTAAATTTGTTACGCCAAACGATAAACAAAAGAGACGCAAAAACTAAAGCGCAGCAGGCAAAAGTCCAAATACCAAAGAGACAACAATAAGCTGCACTGACGCTGGCTGAATAAAAAACTTTTTTCGGTAGCGCCATCTGCCATTGATCTGCATTGATGCCAGCAAGCACGCACACGCATGCAAGGAGCGAGCGAGAGAATGAGAGAGAGAGAGAGAGGCAGAGAAAGGGAGTGGGGGCAAGCGCGACAGTCATATTACGTATGCAGTTTTCAAGCTGTTTCCTGCAGACGGGCACTCTCTCCCCTTGTGTGTGTGTGTGTGTGTGTGTGTGTGTGTGTGTCTTTCTCTCTCCTCCTCTCTGTGTTTGTGCTGGGTTAATGTATTTTTAAGCTAAATTCTTTGTTTATATTTGCTTTGCTGTTTTCGTTGGTGTTTCTCTCGTTGCCGTTGCAACAACACCAACTAGGATTCCAATCTCAAATCCCCCTCTCTCTCTCTCGCTCGCTCGCACTCTTTCAATTCTATGTTACGAGTCAAGCCCCCATTTAACTTTGGTTTATTCATTTAGACATACGCCCATAAGTTTGTCTCAAGTTTTTGGCATTCAGCCTTTCAAGTTCTCTGATGACATGAGTGTTTTTGTGGTTCCTCTTATTGTTGTTGTCAATGTTTTGCTGTTCTGATTGTTC
Source organism: Drosophila montana (assembly GCF_035044405.1). Taxonomy (NCBI): domain Eukaryota; kingdom Metazoa; phylum Arthropoda; class Insecta; order Diptera; family Drosophilidae; genus Drosophila; species Drosophila montana. The sequence goes on from NW_026998739.1 coordinate 1,322,725, forward strand.
TTGTTGCTGTTTACTTTTATTGCATGAAATGTGCATTAGCTGAGAGAACTGTTAATTGTTTGCGCATGTTAAGTGCTTAACATAGTCAAAGAACTAGTTACATTCAAGTGTTTTGGCATAAGTCAATTTAGTGCTCTGCTTAAAAGTAATTTAAGATTTTGATTCAAGATTTTAAATATAAATATTTATATAATGATCGTGGACCATTACTTATTCTATTTTGCTTTGCTTGCATCTTATTAATTTGCACTTCAAGTTTAACAACTATTTTTGGCTATCAATAAATATATCAAGTCTACTTCTTTTCCATATGCCAGCATAAATATTTTTTTAAATATTTACTTTTAATGTATTTTTTAAGATGGCAAATACCAAGAAAAACTTAAAATCGCATTTACTTATGATCATTCGTATTTCCTATTATCTAAGTTTTTTTTTGTGCTATGTATATATTTTCCTTACTCTATTTCTTGGGTAATAGACCTAATATACCTAAAATTTCTAAATTTATAAATATTATAATTAGTTTCTAATAGATCGTTTTTTTTTGTTTCTAGTCAAACTGTTAAAAGTATTCATAAAATATCTCAACTGAAAAGCAAAATTATAAAAAACATTATTATAAACAATATTAAAATATTTTTATTTTTCTAATTTTTGAACCTTCTAAAATAGTTTTTTCTTTATCATTTTAGCTAGTTCTTAAAAGTTTTAAACTCAACGGAAAGCACTTTCACTTCAACACTTCATCAATATTTCGAAAACGCTCTCAAAAAAGTCAACGTAAGTTTTCAAAACACGACATTTCGTTAGAAGATCCTCCGGCTAGTGAATGCGACCAACAACTCGACGCGTCCGCTTCGTGCAGAATCCGTAGCGAAACTGATTCGTCGACTGGCGCCATACGCACACAGCACAGAGCCGGCTGGCCCCAACAACAACAACAACAACAAGGACAACAACAGCATTGAGAAGAAAATGGCAAAAGCAACGCCAACGGCAAAAAGAATAACTGACGAATGAAATAAAAAAAGAAAAATCCTAACGCTATGGCAAACGAATGATAACAGGCCAAAAGCCGAGCGGCAAGCCCGAAGCAGCTTCGGCTGGCGCCAAGCATCGTGTAGGATGCTGTTCGTTGTGGGTTGTGTTGTTTTTGTTATTGTTGGGATAGCCGGCATGCTTGTCGGTCGGCTTGTAGTCTGCGTGCAACCACAACCGCAACAACAGACCGCAAAACACGCGACAAAAATGTTAACAGAGCTTCCAACCGTAACATGCCGCCCGCAACAGCCCACCAACACCAACAAACAACATACCCTTGCCATTTACATGGCACGTAAATGACTTCCGGACTGTTGAGCACTGACTCTGTCAAGGGTTTGAGTTGTGTTTGGGCCTGGTTTGCGTCGAACCCAAGCCCGAACCGACTTGCAACAAGTTGACAAGTTCTGTTCTCTGTTCTGTTGAGGTTGAGGCATTCGCCAATGCGTATTCGGCTTAATTAAATGAATGCAAATTAAAAAATAAAACAGCAAACAGAAATCAAAACAAGTTTGTGTGATTCTGCAACTCTGCTTATTATATATTTAATTAAGCAAGTTAATTAATTTCATTTAAATGCATTTTATTTGATATGTGCGTGTGTGGCCAACTGTGAAGTAAATTTAATATGCACTTCGTGTGTCAACTAAATTGAAAATTATTTGTTGCTGAAAAAAAAATACTGCCTTTTTTGTACTCTGCCAATTTAATTTACCCACAATTAATTTAATTACGCAATTGTGGAAAATATTCAATGTTAAAAACCATTTTTTGAGTTAAGCCAACACAACAATAAGAATTGTTTAAAAATCAATTGAATGTAATAAAATTGTTTACATATATATATATAAGAAATCATATAAAAAATTGACCTAATGTATCTATTACTTTATATTTTTTAGTCCATTTGTTTAAACATTTTTAGTTTTGCATTATGTATTAATTATTATTGTACTTGATTTATTTATCAAGTATCCTCATTTTATTACCTTATTTAAATATTGAAATACCTTAAGAAGCAACTCTCATATCTTAACTAAACTCACTAACTAAAAAGTTATTAAAATGTTTATGTAGATCAATTTCTAAATATATTTCAAAATAACAGCTACATATATTTGCACGTGGTTATCTATCGGTAGTTTTAAATTAAGTATTAATTATTATTGTTTTTGATTTATTTATCGAGTATATATTCTAACTTTTTTGCCTTGCAAATATTTAAATATTTACTTAAAGAAGCAACTTTCATATCATAATTAAACTCGCTAACTGATAACATAAATAAATGCCATTAAAATTTATATGAAAATCAATTTCTATATTTATTTCAAAACTAACATCTATATATATTTGCACATGCATATCCATCTGTAGTTATATCTACTTTCATATAGATTTATTGAATATACATATATTGAAACATTTTATCTGCCCAATAATATGATTGACTACATATTTCTTTGATTTCCAGTTGGAAGTTTTTTGTAGCAAAAAAGCTTAACGTGTGCATCTCGAATCCACTTCTAATTGTTCCTTGAGACTAGCAACTCCTCAGACAGATGCCAGCTGGTGAAATATCAACAACCAGACGAAGAAGAAAGAAGAACAACAACAACAACAAGAGGAATTCCTCCCAGTTGGACGAACTAACTAACAAGCTTAATGAACTCTTTCAAATCAGAGGCATCGCTCAATGCCAGCAACATTAAAACTGACAAGGCTAGACACACGCAGCAAGATGGTCTCCAGGGGCGGGGGCGCGGGCGGGGGCGGTGGAGGGGGCAGTGAGCAGGGGGCACGCCAGTCGACCAGGACAGTACGTGCCAATGCCAACAACTACAACAACAACAACAACAGCAACAGCAACAGCAACAACAAGAACCTCAGACGCCACTTGGCATGTTCATTATGTAAGGCGCTTGCCCAGGGGACTTGGTGTGGTAGGGGAGCTGTCCCCCTTGTGTGGGCGTGGCCGACTGTTGCGCCGCGAACAGCATATTGTGCGTGTCAGTGTGTGTGTGTGTGTGTGTGTGCAGCATGTGGCGCGACGCAGAGGCCGCAAAGGTCGTTGCAACACATTTTGTTGTTGTGACGCCAAAAGTCAAGTGTGTAGTGGGGCGGGGAATGTCGGGCAGGTCCTTTGCCGGCCATTACAACACTTTGTTGGCTGCTTTGTAAAGTTGTTGGCCCTGGCAAAAAGTTTCTTTATTTTTTTCTCATTTTGTTTTTTTTTTTTTGCCGCCTCTTTGTATTTTTCACGCCGTGTCGAAAGTTTTCTTCCCCGTGGTTGTTGTTGTTGTTGTTGATTTTCTTCGACAATGAAATTTTTGACTGCTGATTGTTTGGTGTTCAATGTTATTCTTCCGGTTCAGTCTTGTTTTTTCTGTTGCCGTTCCTGACTTAAAGCAGGCGGCGCAGTGAAAAACAGCTAAGAAAATTTCTATAAACATACTTAAAAAAAAAAAAAGAAGAAAAACTTGCAGCAAATTGAAAATGGAAAGTTTTTGTTTTGCAGTGGCGCTTCGACTTTTGCAACTTTATATAACTAAACATTTTTTTTACCAACTATCTCTGTTCCTCTTGTGCTGCTGCTGTCGCTGGTCTTAAGTATGCGTCTAGTCGCAGGTCTCAGCAAATGAGGTAAAATAGTTTGGGGAATCGTATTGTACGAGCTGGCAAAACTTTTGCTCAGCGATATAAAGATTTATGCGGCAGATATTCAAGTTACTTGGCAACTGAAGAAGGCAAAAACAGCACGTGATTCCTCAGGTGTATAAGTTAAAATTAAGTAAAGGAAAGCAAAATGAAAACTGATGTATGGCATATCCTTTTCAAAATGTGGATTTTAGCATGAGGCAAATGTCTTTAAACTATTGATGCATGCAAAATTATTTAGTTGTTTTATGCGAAGTATCTGCCCAAATGATTAAATCGGTAAATACTCTTTTGAATTCCTAACTACCGTTTTAAATACAAGGTGGCAATAAGATTAGATTTACGTTTACACATTACATATTTTGTTTTGAGAAGCTGGGTAAAGCTTTAAGTTCTGAATCGCCATTTATAATTTGTTTAGCTGTAGAATATTATTATGTGGAATATGATTCATTTTTAAGTCTCTATTAGACCGTAGGAATTATTTGTCCAGATAATGGCCACAATTTTAGTTTCATTAATTGCAATTAGAAAACGATGTAGGAAATAAAAAAAAAATATATTTAAAAAAATCTCTGCAACATTTAAGAGTTTATCGCTTTTCATAAAAATAAAAAGGCGCTTTTTAAATGCCTAACTTCCACTTGATAGTAGGTACTATAAGTATGTGGAATGATTATGCAAATTGGTATTTCCTAATGCCAAAAGTTGAAATTTGTTTATTCTTTATAAAGTTGAAATTGCTTTGGGGAACAAATCGAATCACTCATCGGCAAATAGAACCAAATATTTGCTTCAACAAGCTGCCATAAATAATTCCACACTCAAAATATGCATTTAGCGTCGCAGTTCGCATCACCAGCTTCCTCTTGCTCTCGCTGCGAGATGTGCCACAACACCATAAAATGCGAATCGCAACAACATTCTGAGCCACAAGAAAAACAAACCCACAAAATGCTTGCACATATGCTTTTGCCCCGCCCTCCCTTCGACCAGTTGCTTTCATGCATAAAAAAATCAAAGTTTCAATGCATTTTCCAGCAATTTTCACACTCAAGCTGCCATGCAATGCATATGCAGCACTTCGCTACTTCCACAACTCAACTCTTCACCTCCCCTGCCCTTTCATACCCTCCATTGGCTTGACAGCTGCACTTACGCAATGTTACGCATAAGTAAACCCCGCTTCACCTCTCCCACCCAAACCAGGGCCAGCAAAAAGTATGCAACGCGTTTTTCAGCGAATTTAATAAAATGACATGCCGAAAATTGCCAGAATTCGCATACATACAGATATATGGCGAAAAGAGTTTCGTAATGCCACGCCCTCTACGCCGCCCTCGCGCATATCAAGCCAACAGCAAAAAGCATTGCATAACATCAGGCATTTTGGCGACGAACCCATGCGGAAAATGATGCTTTTAAAGTGAGATTAGAATGTGTTTTGTCATTCTGCAAAAATTTTGCATAGCCATCGGCAGTCAATAAGCAGCCCCCCCTCCCCTCTCACGACCGACCCACAGCCACCCACAGCAACCCCTGAAAAGTAGGCCGCACTTTATTAGCCGCCGTGACTAAGCGCCTGGCCAAGATAGAGTCGCGTGGCGCCCGAAAGTATGCCTCGGCATTTCAGCGGCTAATAACTCAATAAAACCAAAGAGGCAGGCGCCAGCAGCAGCATCCCCCTGCCACCACCCCCCCTGCCCCTGCCCCACCGTCAATCCACCCACTGCTAAGCCGATTTCCGCTTGTTTGCCACGCAATTACAATTTGTCAGCTTGTGGCTCAGGTTGTCGTCTCTGGCTCGTCGGCTGCCAACTGCGGCGCATATATATCAAACGCCTAATTAGGGATTATAGCGAATGGCACAACACTCACAAAGGACCAAAGGCAAGCGCCTGGGCAGGGCCAAGCTTCAGGTTGACACTTTGCCTGTCAGGATTTGAGACTTCACTTTGCCAATTGGCCAGGCCAAAGGCTATCAAATTTCTATTACTTCTTACTGACAACCCATAAATTGCATACTATTATAGGTTGAGGTAGATTATTACCCTGCGTGAGTTCTCTGACGATTTAAAGCATGAGCCTCATTTCGAATTCTGATTTAAAATAGGTGTGAAATGGTTTTAAAAAACTTGTAGATTAATTAAAATAAATGCCTGCTCTCTTTAAGGGAGTAGGATCCATACATTTCGCGACTTGTCTGACGATGTGCAACATAAGCCACATTTCGAATTATGATTTGTAGAATTTCATAATAATAATTCGATAAAATCTAAAATTTTATACCATCTCAAAGTTCTATTTCTTGTAGGGCATAATATAAATACTGATTTTAATATCATATAAGTAAAGAATTGTTGATATATTTAAGGAAACTCCATATATATGCTTAGTTAAAAGAATTTTAAATATTCGAATGACTTACTAATGTGCATCATATATTAGAGATATATCTTTTAATTAAACTATTATCAAAATACTTAAAGAGCATTGGCTGCTGTGGCTAGTGAATCGCACGCCGAACTTCGTCTTATTCACATTGAGAACTGATCTACGGAGAACTGCATTCAAAGCAAATTCATTTCGTAGTTGGTTACGCTTTTGCACACCAGTCAAAACAACCTGCCATGAGTTTTTGGGAATGTATTCTTAATATGATTACCTATTGCGTTGAAACTGTGCCATAAAGCGCAGAGTTTTAAGTTGGGCGACACGCCTACGGGGCCTAATGACCACACGTAGGACATCTTGTCCTGCGGTCACCATAAATAACGCCGGGCGCATTTGTCATACGACCCGTTGCCTCTCGAGCTGCCACAGGCCATGGGCCAGCGTGGAACTGCTGCAGTCTTGGCCCTGGCACCGACGTGTTGTTGGGCTGTAAATCAGCTCATTAGTTAAGTTGGCAGCCCATATTACCTGCCACGAGGTTTGCCTTTTGCCTGGGCGGCTCGTTAAGCTTCATTTAATCAAAACAAAAGTTTGGGCTGATGAAAAATGGCCAATCGGCCCGGCCGAAAGCGGCTAAAATGCCGCTTTGAATGCTAATAAATCTCATTTGGAGGCTTAAACTCGACCTTTGCCACTGCCAAATATAATTTAAGGCAACGAGCACAAAATCTATCCTCGTGTGTGTGAGAAAAACTTGTCGACAAGTTTCCATGTGGGGATTTCGTTTAGTGTTAATGCCCCACTCGAATCTCGGGATTTCTTTTGCTGCCACTTGATAGCCGGGCATAAGCCAAGGATTGTGGGAATTCGTTTAGAGTGTGTGTGTCTGTGTGTGAGTGTGTGTGTGCGAATGTGTGTCTGTGGGTTAATGAAGCGTTGCCAATGGGCGTGTTGTGAGTGGGCTGTTAAAGTTAACTGAAGGATTGTCCGATGCGGGGTTATGATCTTTTGCTGATTGGCCGAACACGAACTGCTTTTTGTATTCCTGTTTATCAGCGCATGCGAATTTCAGCAAAAGTTTATTTTGACAAATACCCAAAAAAAAGCAGGGTATACAAATAAGGAAACCCGAAAGGCATACGCTTTCCACTAAAGTTTCAGCAACGCGAAAAACTTTGCCGTCGAACAATAATAATTCAGAAAATAGCCCAAAGGAGCTGCACACACAACAACAGCAATTTAAACAAGTAAAAGTGCTCCATTCGAGAGTGCTGACTAGGCGATACCCTGTAGACAGATCTGTTGAGTCTTTTAGGTTAGGTTGTAGTCAAGCACAACCGCATTTTTGTATCTCTATTGCTGGGTGGATAAAGGATAAAGGCGATAGCTGAGAAGAGAGATGGAAAATAGTATGGAAAAACATACGAAAATAAATTACGGAAAAATGGAGGCCTTCAAATTATTGCCGGGAAGATAGTATAGCAATAAATAAGAAAAGATTTGGAAAAATGTATTTCAAAATAAAAAAGCAATCTAAAGAGATTTTATAAATATCCCAACTCTGCCGTTAACAAGAGATTTAGTGGAGCAATCGCTTTTATATGTCAATTGAAAAACATTTTACTTAAAATCGTATACCATACAATTTAATCGTTTTTTTTTAGATAACTCCTTCCAATACTATAATACAGATAAATTATCTATTTTGAGGCGGTTTTTAAGGATAACTCGAATATTTAAAGAGCTAGATACACCAAACTAAATATGAAGGTTCTCCTATACTATTGACAGACCAAGAAAATACGAGCGCTGTTAACATAAAAATATATTTTTATAAATGAATCTCCTAGGCGACATATGTATATTCGTTTCGTATTCACAGATTACCTTTTTCTTAAAAACGAAACTCGTTTCTATCACCTTAACGAAAGTAAAAAATCCCTATCATAAATGACTAATTATTAGAAGAAGTAATTTTTTTCAAGATGCTGTATATTTTAGATTAGACAAATTATAAAACACTTGGTCTACCGTTTGTAAAAATTGTTCTCCAATTATTTCTGTATTTATAATACGAATATAAAAAAGTGGAATATGGAGGATGAGTGGAAGTTAAACTAGATATTAAGCTAAAAGAAGCTTTGCAACCGATATAAAACTATTTTGAAAGAAACTGTCACAAGTTCAATAAAAATATAAATGTTTTGATGAGTGTTAATTCTTCTTTTCGCACAATTTATTCATGCCGTATTTTCTCATTTCCCATCTTTACAGGGTATTAGCGCAACAACAAGAGCTTAAGTAGCGACCATAACGAGGGGCTAAGTGTATTTGACTTGCAGGTATGCCAGCTATAATGACGTCAAAGTTGGCAGCCCTTTTACTCATATTGCTGCCGTTACCTCACTGTTACCTCACCGTTACCGCTACCGTTCCCGTTCCAGATACCTTTCCTCCTCTTTTCAGCTCCACTATGATAATGATAATGATGATAATGGACGAGCGCGGACCAGTGGCTGGAGCTGCGTTGATGACTTGCAGCTACTCCAAGCGCGCTAATCTTAATTACTTTTGTTTAATTACTTTGACGTTTCGGCCCTTCTCAGCCCTCGCCCCTCCCCTCTTCCACAGCCCTTGCATTGTTACAGCGCGCTATGGTGTGCCGGAAGCTATGCAACGGCTTTTCTTCTTTTAAAATAAATAATGTTTACTTATTATTTTGAGGGGGGAGCGCGCAAAGTTTACGCAGTTAACAAAAGCTTTGTGTACCTTTTTTTTGTGCTCAGCGGAAAAACCGTAACCGTAAGACAAATAAAGGCCACATGCTTTTAGGCGCTTTTCGCGGCACATTTTTTTTTTATTTTTGTAAACTAATTTAGTGATTAAAATCTGTGAAGCAGCTGCCGCTGCCGCTGCTGCGCACCTGAAACGCCGCAGGGAGTCACCTGTACGCCGAACCCCTACCCAATTAACATAATAATGTTGATTTTTATTGCTTGCCAAAAAGTTTTGTCATTGACTTGGTCGATCCCCTAATTAGGGCGTGGCCCGACCTGACTTTCCAGCCTCAATGTTAAGTTTATGTTAATTTAAAGTGCCGCCCGCTTAAATTTTTCATATTTTGCAAAGGTCTCGCTTCTCTCCGCCTCTTTAGCTTTATATGGGCCATAAAATTGTTTGATTGCTCACTAAGCGCCTGAAAGTATGCACTAAAATTTCGACAAGCACAAGTTTGTGTGCTGCAAATTATTTATGAGGCCAATGAAAATCAAAAGCCACAAGCTCAGTCACACATTCTGGACATAAAATCACCAAAAACGAACAGCAGGCAAAACTAAATGGGAGTTTTCCGAATTGCGACATTTTAATGCTCTGCATAATGATGGGATTAAATGTGAGATCGTTTATAAACAATTTTCTATTTGTGTAACTAATTTTTAAAAATATCAACACTATCTGTTTCATGGTTTATATAAGAAATTTTCTATTTAAATTCAAAGCAATTATTAAAAGGTCTACCCACTTTTATGTTCGAATTTGAAATTCGCAGTAGCAGGCCCCGACGTTGAGGGTTGCGCATCCATTTGGTGATATTTGGCCACATGCCTATTACAAGACTTTCCAATCTCATCTTGACGGCTGAAAATAAATATAATAAATAAATATAAATATAATTTATTTCGTTAAATAAAAGTATCAGCGTTCCCTTGCCATATTTTCTCCGTAATATATCCAAATATGATAGATTTAACATTAAATTAGGCACAGGGAAATACATATATATATATCGAATATTACTTAACGCTACTAGAGATTTTATATTTATATAAGTCTTAATCTATATTTATATATTTATATTTATTTTTATTTATATTTATGATTATATTTAAATTTATATTTATTTATACCGCAATCGTTTCAGCTTGCCGTCTACGCTTTCCGATGTTCCACATACTTTCTTAAATTCCATATAATTCCAGCCCACAAACTATTCGTATTTCTGGCTGCCCTCAAAAGTAGGCTATAAATGTTAAGGCCAAGCAATTGCTGTGCCGCACAGGCTTATGACGTGTTTAAAAGGCAACCGTTAGCTTCAAGCTGAGCTCCGTAAATTTCGAGAGTGTGTGTGGGCGCGTGTGTGTGTGTGTGTGTGTGTGTGTGTGTGTGTGTGTGTGTGTGTGTGTGTGTGTGTGTGTGTGTGTGTGTGTGTGTGTGTGTGTGTGTGTGTGTGTGTGTGTGTGTGTGTGTGTGTGTGTGTGTGTGTGTGTGTGTGTGTGTGTGTGTGTGTGATTGTGAGGGCATGTGCAAGTCAGTGAAGCATGAAACTGAGCCCAAAAAAAATATGCGACTGCGGCTGCTACAAAGGCGTTGAAGCAATGTGCGATGTGACAGGGTGTGTGTGTGTGTGTGTAGACTAACACCTGATTAGATTTGGCGCAATAATAATGCGAAAGCGGACAAGGACGAAAGCAAGCGCAGACGAAGTTAATGCGATTTTCCAGATACTTTGCATTTATTTATTTCCCATTTGCACTTCAAGCAGCCAGCTGAGGAGGCTGAGAAGGCTGGGAGGCGGGGCTGCGTGTAGCAGGCGCTTGTTTTCGGTTTTTTTTTTGACCCGAAACACTTTTGGAATGAATTCGAAAACCTAGCTAAATTCGAAATTAGAAGAAGGCAACGCAAAACGTGAAAAGTATACAATTTAACGATAGATTCCACGGAGATGGTTTCCCCGCCCTCAATTGTGGCCGCGACGCTGCTGCAAATGTGTGGCATCACGCTGTTCATACGCCAGCCGCAGGATCAGTGCTCGCCGGCGCCGATGCTGGCCAAGTGGCTGTTCGTGCTGACTCTGCTGCTGTTGCTGTGGAGATGCGAGATGCTGCCGAAGCGCTACACGAGCCTCTATCCGCGCATCCACATCTGTGTGGAGCTGCTGGGCACCGTCTTCATCTCGGAGCTGGCCATACTGATTGGCTGGTGCAGCTACGAGCGCCTCGTCCACCAGCTGAGCCATCTGCTCTGCCCGAACTGCCGCTGGTGCGGCTACTTTACGCTCGGAATGCTAACGCTGCTGCCGTCGGCGCTGCTGCTGTTCACCCTGGCGCCGGCACAGTGGCGCGAATTTCTGGTGCAGCTGCTCTGGCAGCTGCCCCGGCCGGAGGCAGATGAGTGCCTGCTGGCATGTGCGCGCGAGCTGTCCAACTATGTAAGGGGCATGGTGTACTTTTGTCAGCTGAGGCGCGAGGATCGGTTGCGTGCCATACGCTTGTTTCAGCTGCAGGCGGAGCGTACGGCACCGCGCGAGGAGCGGCAGCACTAAAATATTGAAATCACAATCGGAATCGGAATTGGAATCGAAATCGGAATCGGTATCGGTATTGGTATTGGTATTGGTATTGGTATCGGAATCGTAAATTGTTTATTATGCACACAAATTTATGCGAACATCTGTTGTTGTTATCTTGCCCTCTCACATTTCACAGTCTTTCTTTTCTCATCCGCAGGGGGGTGGCTTTTGGGATACGGTTTTTGTCTGCCAACTTTGTTTGCTTTTAATTTTTTGCTCGAGCTGCTGTTGTTCCTCCTTCCTCCCTCCTCTCTATATCTCTCCCTGCTATCTCACTCTCTCTCTGTCTGTACCTTCGCTCTCTTGGCCATTTTAATTTTCTTTTGCTGTCGTCGCCATGTTAGCCGCAATTGATTTGCCGTAAATTGTATTTTTAATCTGCCGACAGGCGTTCCACATTGTTACGTTCAATTCGCCTCTTGTTGTTTTTCTTTTACTCTTTTCCCTTTCTTTTTTTCGTTTTTGTTTAGAGGTGGCCTTAATGAATGTGCCAGCATGTTATTTATTTATTAGCTCACGCACTGCACAAAGGTAACGAATTTGTGTCCAAAACAATATCGTCGCAATTTCACCAATTTCACGTCGAAAATAATTGGGATCTAGACTGAGAATAGCTTGGCTACTTAAATAAAAATTTTTTAATCTCAGCTCTATTCTTGCTAGTTTTACAAGGGAATAATAGACTGAATTATACATTTTTTTTGAGATTTATCAATCTTTAGGAAAGGAAAAAATTCACCAATTTTACGTAGGATATTTTGAAAAATACCTTGCAACTATACGAATGAAAACAACAACAATTTTTAAATGAAATAAAATAAAAAAGGCGAAATAAAACAAATTATTGCTTTCGAGAAGAATAGAATTGCCTTTTTCATTTTCGAAATTTATGTGGTAAAACTTCAAAGGCAATAACGTTTTTCAAAATACCCAACTATGAGAGGAGAGGAGAACACAGTTCTTTTTTTATTTGTAGATTAACGAGCAATCGATTTAATTGCAAATTGTGACAAAGCAGACATCAAACAGCGACCCACATACAAGGCACGAAAAATAACACGAATGCAGCGCCCACATATTTTTAGGCGATGCCAATGAAAAATGATTGACAGTTGCGAAAATCGCATTAATGTCACTCATACGCCGCGTGTGCCAGTTGCTGTTGCTGTTGCTGTTCCTATTTCTGTTGAGTAATTGAATTTGTGTTTGTGTTGATTTGATGTAACCTGCTCAAAGTCGAAGTGGAAACAGTACATTTAATATATCAGCATACCCAAAGACACACAAGCAACAAATAGTATCTCCCTCCACCCCCCTGACAGTCGCAAGCAACGTGTCAAGTTTCTTGAAGGGGGTGAGACAGAGAGACAGAGAGAGAGAAAGAGAGAGAGTGTGGTGCTTGGCATTCCATCAGGCAGTGTGTGTTTTTTGTCTTAAGACATTTATTTCAATGTTTGTCTTTTGCTGGGGAATTTGATTAGCTACGAACTGCATAGAGCTTCCCAGCTTCTCCCTCCGTCTCTCTCTCTCACTCTCTCACTCTCTCTCTCGTGTGCAACATGGCGTATGCTTTATGTAAAATAATGTTAGCTCCACTTGCCACAGAGAGTCTAGTATTGCATATCGCACAATTTATATTTAACTAAAGTAACGCGTTTTTTTTTGTTGCTGTTGATGTGTAAATAAAAATCGACTTTCAAGTAGAGTTATATATGGTTTGGAGTTTCAGACAATGTTGATTAGATGTTCAAATATCTCGCAAATGTGATGACGGAAAAAGATATGCATAATTAAATCAAATGAAACATGGAAGTGTGTTACAGTTTTAAATAGATTGGGCAAAGCATTGCAAATGGAATAATGTAAAGTTAAATGATGGCAAAGAATGTCTAGAAATAATAGAATCTTTTGCAATTAAGAGAGTACCTAAATATTTAGTCGGGTAAACAATAGAAATACATAAATTGAAAGCGAGTCTCGAGCATTTCGAGGTGGAATGTTATATATATCTATCCAACAGTGGTATGAAAGACAGCCAAATTGTGTATGGATTACATGTAAGCGAAAGTATAAATATAAAATATTTAAAAACGGGTGTGCTCGGAACAGTATCTAATACAAATACATTCAAGAAAGTGCTGCACAAGTGCCAGTTTTTTAATATTATCTAGTATTTTAATAGTTATAAACTCAAATTAAAAATTATTCTTTTCGAAAAAATTCTATAAGTTGAATATATAATTACGTAGCTCGAAATTATTCTATAATTTCTTATTGCTTGAAAAAAAAAAGATTGATAATTGTAAACACAATCCTGATATTAGATTTCAATAATAAATACCTTCAATTCAGTCGAATACATCGCATTAGTTTTCTTGTAAACATTAATTTCACAATAAATACTTATTTTAAATAAACATGGTAAAAATACAAGAAAAGAATTATACGGAAAAGATGTATATGGATTTTTAAACGGATATTGATTTGAAAATATTAATCAGTATCTTATGGAATGTCTGTAAATACTACATATTTTATATATGGTATGCTGAAGAATTCCCAGAAAAATGAAACATTAACAAATAAATCAATACAAAAAGATATTTAATCAAATATACATGGTTAATTATTACATAATATAATTAATATTAAATAAATATTAATAATATTGATCACACATAACTGGCTCAAGTGGAATACCGGACCATAAGTTAGTTTTAAGTTGGGATAATGCCACTATGCAGCATTCGCAAGGCAACAACAGCTATTGTTTTGTTTATTTTATCTATTTCTCTTATTTGTTGTTGTTGTTGTTGTTGTTGTTGTTGTTGCAGTTGCAGTTGCAGTGGCCACTTGAGTTGCTTTTATTTTATTGAAGATTTGTATCAAAATGTCAACAGCTACGTATGTCAACAAGGAGAACGGCAACGGAAATAAAAGCAAAATGGCAAAGAAGTTGCTCTTTTGATGTGGATTGTGCAGTTGTCTCGAGTTGCCCCGCACATGCTGCTCGCTGCTTGCTTCTTGCTGCTGCAGCCGCTGCTCGCTTCTTTCTTGACTGCATTTTGAGAACTGTAGCAAATAAAATGTTTACTTAAAAAATTGCAGACATGCACTGCTCGCTGCTCGGCTGCTCGGCTGCCTGAAAATGTTGAAATGCGCATTTCAGTTGCTGCTACATTTGCTTTTGGGGTGTTTGGGTCTTTGGGTGTTTTGTTACCAGGAATTTACTGCAGTCACGACTACGCCCTGACACAAATACATTTAAAAATGTGCCAACATATGTTGAGCTTGCCGGGCGGAGACGCATTTAAGCACATATTTCTTTTGGGTAACAGCGTTGACAGTAGCCCAGTACGTTACGTTTGCCACTTACGTCCAGATACCAAAAAGTATTTACAGACTACGGATTGGAATTACGTTGAAATTTATGGCTATAATATAAGCCAAAGTATTTAATATTTAATGTAGATTAAAACTGGTTAGGATCTTTAAAATTATCGATAATAAAGTTGAAATGCGCAAAGAAATATATTCAGACCTGAGATCTCATACATAATCAACATAAAAAAATAATTAAAAAAACTATATAATAAATAAATAAACAGTCAATAAATTAAATAAGAAAAACTGAATGAAATGTGTTCTAATAGGAAAACAAATTGCTAAGTCGAAAGTTTTTGTGCCAATTTTACCCAAAAATATGTCGTTTTTTTAAGAGAAAAAAACATAATTTAATTCAATATAATGACTTTTTACTTAAATTTTTGTTTTTATTTAAATGCGATTTGTTTAATCCTTTATTTTTCTCGCATGTTTCCCGTCAAGCATATGGCACACAGGACAACACAACAGAACACAATACGACAGGCTGGCCAACAGGAGGAAACAACAGCAACAACAACAACAACAAAGGATCAACAATCAAGGCGCAACAAAAAGTAAAGAAGACTAGCAAAAAGTTGTTAGCCAATTTAGTAAATGTCCAGTCTATGTGTGTGTGTGTGTGTGTAGCTCGTTTGCCGCTTTGTGTACTTTTTGTGTTTCGTATTGAATAACAAATCATTTGTGGCATATGTTTAGGGGCCTCAACACAACTTGCCGACTGACAATAACAACAACAACAACTATGAAATCAAGCAGAGCCCAAAATGGGCGAACACGTTAAATGGCCAGTTAACATTTGGATAGTTGGATAGTTCGTCAAGTTGTTAGAGCCCACAAAAAGTTGTAGATCAAAGTTAATCAAATTGAGGCACACTTAAATAGCTCCATTTTCATCGATAGCTGAATTATTGGCTTTAATACCTGATATAAATGCTGCTTCACTTTGGTTAAAGTTTTGCGTTTTTTTCGTTTCCGTTTGCATTTTGGCCATGGCCTGTCACGCTTGCGGGGATTAGCAAAAGGCTCTCTGCGCTCTCTGCTACGTGAGTAATTTTTCAAAGCATGCAGCCACACACACCCACACACATAGACAGATGCGCACACAGACAATCGTAGCTTTCATGGATATAGATGCCTGCCAATCGTTATGAAGTAAAAAAAAAAAAAAAACAATGATTGAAAATTCCTATGCAATATCTACGACTCTCAGATGACCTGTAATTGTGCTTCTCGGTAATTAACTTTAAAAAATTGGTTTATTATTTTCAAAATTATTTATGTGCATTGAAAAAGATGCTCTCATCGAAATTCATCTGCGAGTTAATTTAAATATCAAATATTTGGTTAATCAATTCCTTTTTTTCGTTAAATATAATGTGAATACTCATAGTTGAAATGATTGTTTAAAAACTATTTCTTACTTCAAATTGCCGTAATTTATTTTCTTAACTTAAATTTATCCGTTAATCGATATTTAACAGCTGTCATTTGAATGTCTTGGCATTCAGTTAATATACTTCTGAATATACCCTGTACTGGGTGAACATTTTTGAGTTCTGAACGTTGGAAAGAAGACGTGGAGTATAAACCGTAATACAATTTGTAGGCTCCGCTCTCTTCATTAGGAATTTTATTTCTTTTTTGCCAGCGATAAAAAAGAATTTATTGCCGCAAGTTCAAACCATTTTGGGAAGTAACATTTTTTTTCTTTGGCCCCAATTGCCACGCTCGCTGCATTTTCAATTGCATTTAATGTATATATTTGGGGTCCGCGCATTTTCTGCTCTCTGCGATTTTCCAATTTAGTGAAAAGCTCGCACAGAGCATTTTCACATGACTTTGTTGAACTTTAGCGGCATATTTAAGACTTAGAGGACGCGCTTGAATTGCCCCCGCCGGGTGGGGTTAATTAGACCTTGTTAATTGACGGTAATTAGGTCAGTGCTAAAGGTTAGTTTGCCAGCTGCTTGATGGAGGCCGTAAATTATCCAGATTTGAGCAAAGTTTCTACTAATGAAGTTTTTGCAATGAAGCAAATGGCGATTACTCGCATAGTAATGGTTAGTGCAAATTACCAAAAATAATTGCGAATATCGATACGATCATTAATATAGGGAAAAGTGTTTAACGATATCAATTGAATTGTAACTAAAAACCAAATTTGATACTCCATGAAATACACTTGAATAGTTAGCATAAGAATAAAAAGAAGATATTACCTTGTCATATTTCTAAGTAAGATCACAAATTCAAGCGTTATTGCAAATTAACATAAATCAAAAATTAAATTTCTACATTGTGATACGCAATACAGATCTGAGCGCCAAGTGTCTTGGAATTGTACTGGATAAGAGGCTTAGCTTTTGGGCGCACATCGACGGCCTTCTTAAGCAGTGCCGCTATAAGATGGCCAAGGCCAACTGGCTACTAAACCCCAACAGCCCATTGCCACTTCGCTGCAAACGGGCAGTTTACAACGTCGTGGTGGCACCAACTTGGAGATACGGTATTCAGGTTTGGGGCATCGCATCTCGGACAAATCGAAGACGTATTCAGACACTCCAAAACTTGGCCTTGCGCCGAATTACGGGTGCTGACTGGTACGTCAGAAATTCAACCTTACACAGAGACCTCAAAATGGAGACCATAGACAGCCAAATCGGAGCATTCGCCAACCGGTACAGCGAACGCTTGCAGCGACACTGCAGCCGGGTAGCAAGAGACCTCGCTGGGAGATGTGTAGTCAGGAGGCTCAAGAGAAGATCGTTCAAAGACCTCCTCCAACCACGACATAGGAGCCGCCCCAGAGTCCCCCGACTACCTACGTGATGATGCAGCCTTACTCAAAAAGCCGCCTTTGACATTTGTCCACGATAAAGCCTGAGGACCCAAACAGGCTTGGCGTAATATCACCTAAGCCAACTGTGTTGTAATAAAAATGTATGCTATTTTTGATCCAATACAATAAACAAACAAAAAAAAAAAAAAAAAAAACAGATCTGAGATTAAACTTTTCCATCTAATCGGTAGACTCCCCTCAGGCTGGCCACCTGATAGCTCAATTGAAGAAAACATGTATTCAAAAGAAAATTCTAAATCAGTCAATTTCCTATACTATAAGAAACCCGACTACTTAATGTAACTAAATTCACATATGTAAATGGCGCATTAGGAAAAAGCGAACTTGGAAGCCGATTAATAAACAAAATATTTACAAATATATCCAAAAATAATAAAAATATATATGCTTATCCATTAATCCATACCCTACATTACCAGGCATTTTGTGGGAAAACTATTTTTTTTAGAATTTTGAGAGATATTTACTTATGGATTGTACTTATGGATTTACTTATGGATTAAGCCACTCGGCTAAAAAAAAAATGTTTAAAATTTTGTGGGAGGATTTTTTTAATAGATGTCATGAAAAAAAAATTCAAAGAAAAAAACGTACACGATTTCTTTGGGTGTTAGAATAAAAAAAAATTGTACATTATATACATTCCTCCATTTTAATTTAATGTTCTCCAAGTCGTTCGCTTTGCATCTTCTTCAGCTCAACTAAATCATATTTATTGTAACCATTTTCAAGCTCTATTCAAGCAAAATGCATTAAAACAATTTCCAAACATTTATTTCGAGACCTCTCTTTCAAAGAAATAACTTTTTATTTACCAAAGTCAGGGCAACTCATGTTCCTTCAAAATCGCATCAGTCTCCAGCCAGGTCCAGTTCCCAACTGATGTTTAATTGGGTGCTGCTTGGACTTTTATAAGGCGCCCATAGCCAATAAGAAATGAGCATTTAATTTCTAAGCTGCACAGGATTGGCGTGGGTGCCTTGGGGGTTGATGAGAGCGAAAGCTGGATGTATGACGGCGAAAGCTCAGCAGCAGAGCTTGCAAGCTTAACATAACAAGAGCTTTTTGAAGGGATAAATTGACCAGTATTTGCTGGGCAATTTAGGATGAAGCTTAAGTGTTAACAGACTGTTAGTGAACAGTAACAGTGGGGTAATTGTGTAACAGCCGTGCTTAAGAGCGTAAACATTGGCACTGCTAAGTCACTTAACAGTTATGTTAGCTTTAACATGTGAGCTAAGAGAGAGCTTCGTTTTAACAGTGCGCTGGGGAAGTCTGTTATTCAGACAGCTAAAGAGATTCAAACAGCAGTAAAGCTTGGTTAACATGGCAGCTTAAGAGATCAAAAATGTTAAATATAACTGTATTTACAGATTAACTAACAGATTTAATTAATATATTGAGTTTTACATGCCGGAAGGACACGCTGAAAAGCGCAAATAAATAGATTTAGATTCAATAATAATGCATTAATTAGTTAAGCAACTTATCGACCAGATTTTTTGGGTTAATATACCAATCATTTAGAATCACTTTAATGCTTATCTTTAAGCATTCAGCCATAACTGTATATGCACAGCTTGCAAAAGCATTTAACATTCATTCGGCGGATGCCATAAAAATATATCTTCTGCTTGTTGTTGCTTTGTGGTTAAAACAAATTAAGTGGAATTAATGCGGCTACCTCTGACTTTTCACCTGTGCAACCGCACAGATACAGGCAACACACATACACACACACACACACACTCGACTATCGCACATTTATGATTTTCGAAAAGCCCAAAAGGACTGGCAAGCCTTTGTGTAATGCGTTTTTTGGTTTCGCTGTTTTTGACATTTGAGCTCTCCTCGTGTGCATTAAATATTCAACACGGCCTGAACGCCAGTGAAAAGGCCGAGCATATTCAGTGAAAAGAGGAAGAGTCGCATTGCTAGCACGTATAAATGCCAAAGATATTTATGTAGATGTATACCAAAAAAATAGCTTTAATTGCAATTGGTGTAAATAAAAATGCAGTTGAAAATAATTAAAATAAAATAACAAGTTGGCAGAGAGCATGAAATAATTTTTGTTTTTTTTTTTTTGTTATTTTTTTATACAAAATATGAACTCACCTTTCACTTGCTGTCGCCGACAAGCCGCACTCTCTGCATATATAGAGCTACTTCTTATTTGTAGTATCTGGCCAAAAAATAAAAAACCTGAAGAAGCCGAATGCAAAAAACTTTACGCCAGACGCTCCACTTGAATTGCCCCACCTTGGCGTCGAGCCTTTTGGCCCAAGTGGGTAGAGTCCTTTCAAGTGGATTCAGCTGGGAGCACAGCGCAGACAAACGGCCCACGTGCAATTTCTGTTGCCACAGTTAAAGAAATATTTCCTTCTTCTTTTTTTTTTTTTTTGCCAAACAACTGGGCAAATATTTTTATAATTTCCTTTTTATAGAAATTTGCATTTTGGTGCCTGCCATTTCCGCTTTGCCACTTTACCATTTCCGGTTTTGACGTGCCATAATTGCGAGTCCTTTGCCTGAATTCCGATTGTGTGCTATGCGTATATGCGGTTTAATGGCATTTCGCTTGATTTTCAATTCATGTCAAATAAATTAAGCGATTTCAATTTGCTTCATATTCGCTTGAGCAAATCATTTACCATGCGTCATGTGGTCCGTCTGCTCTCTGTTACTTTGCCTGCAATGCAAGAATTTAATTTTAAATCGGACATTTTGCGAGCGTATATCGACAGTTAAAATGCAAGGTATAATAACTAATTTGAATATTTATAAACTCTTTGATGCTGCGTTTAATTTATGAACCAACACTTGGTTATTTGCATATGCTTTGGTCAGTGGGAACATTCTACAAAAAGGTAAGAGTGAAGAATGAAAATTAACCCCAAAAAAATATATTTCTACAAATAAATAAATTATAGATAAGGATATGCCTTCTTGTTACATGCATTTCGACAGCTTTAATGCATAATTTTTTGGTAGCTTAAATGCCATTTTCGACATTCATGTAAGAATTGTTTTTTCATTGCACGAAATCGCAGTCTCGACCAATTGTTTGCAAAACGGATGCTATTTCAGTGTGAGCCAAATGAATATATAATTGTAGAATATTAATAATTAAAATCAATTAACAGTCCTATTCTCTGATATTGTTACTTTATTACCCATCTGAACGAACAGAGCAGTTAAAAATTCCATTAAAATCAATCTTGCAATTTACACAAGTTTATTCATTTTACGTGGCTGCGCGTCGGTTCGACTCACACACGCATCGCGAGCTATTTGTGAAAGTCTTTAATGTTTTAATTGGCAACAATAAGTGTAATTAACATTTAAAATTATCACGGCAATATAAATTGTTTGACGGCCATAAATATGGATGAGGAGGAGCAGCATAAACAGTGCCAAAACGAAAGAACAATAAGGACACCATTCGGATGGCTCCTTTCCTTTTTCCCGTCGTAGTCGCAGTTCACATCGATGGCTCGCCGGGACTTCAGACGGCGGCGCGTGTAAGGCAAATATATCAAACCAGGAAAAGGCATAAATGTTGCATAATTTAAATAAAATTGCATTAATATGTTCTTGAAAGGGACACAGCAGAGCACAGCACACACACGCACACACACATAACTGCAAGCTGCGGCAGCAGTCGCGCCTGCCTGGGCACAGTTCCAGACTCCACAGACAGCACAGACTTCTCCTTGCTGGGGCCCATAACTCATCGCAGCCACGTTGCTGGCCACAAACACAAACACACTCGAGCCGGTTTACACTCACACACACGCACACACACTCGCACACTCGTCCTGCAAATTCACACCAAAATCAAAAAGCAATAATGATGCTCGAAAAGTGAACAAGCAGACCATTCCACATACAAGGTGTTTATGTGCATGTGTTTGTGTGTTTGGCATGCAACACAACTATGAGTGTCTGTGTGTGTGTGTGTGTGTGTGTGTGAGGGCGGGTTGGGAGCCATGTGGCTCAAAGGACGCAGGGGGAGCAAACGTGTGCTCAGCAAGTTTTGTAGTATTTGTCGTTATAAATTTGACATCAATTGGCGCAGCATGTGACCAGCAAAGGGCCAAAGGACTTAAGTGGAGACAAGGATTCGAACTTTTCTGTTGCGGTAAATAAGTGCCGTGAATTGAAATATACATAAATATCTAGGAATATATATATATATATATATATATATATTAAAGATTTATGTGCAATAAATACATTTAAAATATGTTTTTAAATTTTAAACAGCTTAACACTTACTAGACGCATTCTTACGCATTTTAGGGCTAGTTTATATGAAAAATAATAATAATAATATCAATATTTATTTGTAACTTTACTGTAAAATTCCGCAAAAAAAACTATATGCTTTTCTATTAAAGTCGGCTTTAATGCACTTTTACTTTGTTTTAATGTACATAAATTAATATACATATATGTATATATATTGATCAAAATAAAATCAATGGTAATATTATTATTATTACTGGTTAAAAGTAATAATATTTAGTAAAAAGCTAAGCACCCTTCGATTTGCGTCATAACTTAAAATTTATTATTCAATTTAAATTTCGCGGCAATAGCTCACAGACAAAGTCTCAATGTCGCACGACACGGACTTTTAAGCAGCCCTGGCATATATAAGAAAATCTGATAACATGGCTCCAGAGCCTTTTTCGATTCGCGGCAAAAAGAAAACTGCAATATTGAGAGCTATGCAAGCAGTGCAGACTGGTCTTTAAATAAGCTTAACTGTTGCCCTTAAACTGTGCTCGCATCCAAGCAGTTCACAAACTTGCCAAGCAGTGCAGTTGCACATCCTTTTCAATGCTTTTTGGCCAACTTAACCGTCTAGAAACATATTTTAAAGCAGTGTAAATTAAACTGCTTGCTGGCTAATTTTGAAATAGTGTAACGAATTTTTAAATATTCTAATACAGATATCAATAGTACATAATTAATATCTTTAATTATTTAACAATGTCTGAAGAACTTATGAGTTAATCGCTCAATGAAATAAACCTGAAAAAACAGTAATAAAACTTCTAAAAACATTAGCAAATTGTACGACAATAAGAAAAAGAACTGGCAATGAAAAGTTGATAACATTATAATGTTAGAAAGAGATTAAATAAATATGTATATGTATGTGTATATGTATATGTATATGTATGTAGTACATTACACGTGCAGTCAAGCGAACTATCTATTACCCAATTAATTACGGATATCTTGGCTTTCAGTTCTCATATTCAGCAGACAGCACTTTCTATAAATCACTTTTGTTGTACGCTAACTTATTGCAATCTTCAACCTGGTTACAGCTGCCACATGCCACTGCACATTCAGCCCCGTCAGCCTCGCAGCGAGCTAATGACGTGTGAAATTCTCCATGTAAACTGATGCTAATGCTGTCTGTCTCTGCCAACAGACTGAGCAGTCCCAGCTACTTAGCGCGCCGCAGCAAGGATCTGCTCGCGGGCTGCCGGCTGCCCACATCCTTGCTTTGAGAGCAGCCGCTTTTTCAATTTCACGCGGCTCGCCAAAGGACATAAACAAAAGTGCAAGCGTTTCATGTCGGCGCATTGCAAACGACTCCACGCAGGGGAGTTCAGGTGCATAGCTAGCAAGGGGCAGGGCGGCTAAGCGTGGGGTGCGGGAGAGGGTTAGACTGGCAGGACGACGTCAACCCCGCAATTGGAAATGCGCGTCACGTTTTTAGCCACTTTTTGGGCGACAGACGACGACGACGGCGCCCCGCGATTCGCGTGCAGACAAAACCCTAAAGCGGCGCACGTGTGTGCATGTGCAAATGCCACGCCCCCTTAAAAAAGGCGCCGTCGACATATTCAAGTGCATTTTAAAATTGCAAATAATTTTTTATAATATTGTGCACATTTTCTCTTTTTGCAGTTAGAAGCGCTCCGATGGGTTATTATTCAATCAGCAATTCAAGTGTGGCCACAGCTACAGTGGAGCCTCGCTAAGTAGAACAGCTAACTATATCATTTTGCAACCTTTTAGGTAAATTGAAATTGTTAGCCTATAATTAAACGGATAACGAATTGACAGCACAAGCTCCCAGCATAATTTGTACATTTTATGTGCACGTTCCATGCAGAAAAGACTGTAGCTAATTACGTTTATTGTACCGACACATAATTACAATTGGCGCATTTTATTGTTTACTTTATGTCCAAAGTTTCTACCTCATTGCGACTTTTCGGCTGCTCTTTCAGCCTGTTGAAGTTTTTCCTTCCTTTTTTTTTTTGGCACAGCTCTAGGAAAACTTTTCACATTTGGGCCAACAATTTCATGTGGAGTTTATTTTTTCTATTTCTTTAGCAAATTTATGCTGACAGTTGTAAAAATTATGCAAATTTTGTATTTGTTTTTTGGCACGCAGACTTCTAGGCGTTTTACTGCCTGCAAACTGGATATAAAGCTAATAATAATATTTTTAAAATCATAATACATAAAATCAGATAAATTATGTTGATTAAATATTTTAGAGCATGACAAAAGGTTGTTAAATATCTATATATTTAAAATAGAGAAAAAGAATAATAAAAGCAATTAAAAAAATATTGCTTTTGAAAGGCATTATAATTTCGTCATGAAATATGTAACGCCTAGAAGAAGACGTCTCCGACCCAATTAATTATATATATTCTTTATCACCATTAATTATACATACTAAAAGTCGAGTAGATATAGCCATGTCTGTCTGTCTGTCCCTTTGTCTGTTTCTATGCGAACTAGTCTCCGCACTCCTTTGTGTATCAATATATCTTCACCAAACTCAGAATTGATTTGTTTCAGTTTGCTCCACATATAAATGCAAAATCACAAGCCGGGGATAATGTATAGCTAATATTATAAAAAAACAAATTTTCTATAATGCCATTATTTTATTATGAGTGCAGCCTTAGGTAAAATAATTCCACTACAAAATCTACTGTGTCCTCTTCTTATTTCATTAAAATGAAATCCTTGACTTCAGCGTGACTTCTACTCATTGGGTTTATTAATCCCAAAATTGTATTTAGTAAGTCTTGTCTGCTGCTTTTCTAACTAATGCGTTCTTCTAGGCTACTACAATTTGTCTATAAAAAATAATATTAGCTTTTGTTGTCTAATTGATGGATAGAATTTCTTTATTAAGCTGAATGTACTTTTATGTTCCGCGTTCCAAATAGGATTAAAATTTCAATAATTAAATAAATTTAATAAAAACTTTAGTTGAAAATTTTGAACAGCCAGATTATGTTTAGAAAAAAAAGTCTATTAAATACTCTCAAGGGTTTACTTCTTATTTTCTTATTAAATAAAATACTATATATTTTTGTCAAAAACTACAACGAAAAAGAAAACTGCTGCAAATACTTTAAAATCGAGCAGCAAGAAACAAGAAACAGGGAACAGAGAACAGGCTCGATTGAAATATAAAAACCACAAAATACGAAAAGCAACAAAGCAGACAGAGCGGGTCCTGGGTTCAAAGGACAACACACTTAGAAACAGGCAAATTTTATTTGCATGCGGCTTTTCAATTCGTCTAAGAACATAAAACGAGCCAAAAGGAACAACGTTTTTGGGGAACCCTTTCGATGATGCAAAATAAAATAAAGCTGTAAAAATAGAAAAATAGAACAGAGCAACAGCGCGACGGAGAGGGAGAAGGGGACGGGGAGTTAAGGGATGGGGGCGAGTGAGCGGAGGCGCGGCGTCTTAACAATTTCCTGCCAACTTCTGCTTCATTGCATATTTCCGTTTCCGTCCGTGTTTGTCTGTCTGTCTGTCTGTCTGTCCCTCTCTCTCTCCCTGTCTCTCTCTCTCGCTCGCTCTCTTGCTGTCTGACATCGTCTGGCAGCACACATGAGTACTGTGAACTGGGAATCGAGTACTGAGTAGTGAACAGCGACGACAGCCTCAACAAATTTTTTTCTTTTTACGATTTGCAATTATTTTTGCTCATTTCAGCAGAAGCAAACATGCCCGCAATTCCTTGAGGACAACTAAAGGACCAGACGCGCCTCCCACATAGTGGCCACTATGCCAGAGGGAGACAGGGGCAGCGAGAGTAAGAGAGAGAGAGAGGGCGAACTGCAAAATTCTTACAGCTGTCCCTCACATTACAATTTACATAAGTTGATGTACTCAGCAGTTGATATTTTTCGACTTGTTTCCTTAGACCCCCATCCCCATTCCCACGACCCCTTCCCTCTGCTCATCTCTCTGTGTTCGGTTATTTGTCCGCTTGAGCAAAGTTCTTGAGCAACGCTCTGAGCAGTTTACATGAAAAGCATTTTAACTGCAACGAGGCGAACGACATAAATCGGCATTGGCAACATCTTCCATCCCCCCTCCCCTCTTCCGTTATCCACCCACTACGCTGAAGGTTGTTGCTGAGAAATGCAAGGACTCGCAGCCAATTGTCTTTGCCCAGCATGCTGTACATAAGTAGTTGCTTTTCAGGAGTGGGAACAGCTGTTTTCATTTGTTATCCAACCGAATATCTTTATTTAAAGAGATGCACCAGACAAAAAGTCAACATTTTTGCTTGGGTTTCGATTTCCAAAAGGAAGTATTTCCATTTCAAGGTTTATTTATTAACCCCATGCAACACAAGCTTTAACAAATATGTTACTTTAAAAGAAGAAATAAATTGATTTCTAATTAATAAATTGGTTTTATAAGCTTGTGTTTTAACTGATAGCAAAATAGTGTCTAATTTTTTGGGTTTTAGGTATACAATAAATTGTTTTTATGAAGTTTGTATGCAAACTTACCGATTCTAATTTGGCATGCAGCCAGGAAAGGCAGGTAAACAAAGATAAGTGCGGACTAGTTTTGGTATGTGGGTGAGGAAGTCAATTGAAATTCCAGATGAGCTTATCCAAACCCATATCTCAGGACTCAACTGTTAGAATACGGCACCAACAAGAAGACCTTTAAGAAATTGGAAATCATTTATTAAACACTTTCCTTTTCTTTTGCCTGTTATAGAGGCCGGTTACACATACGAAAATAGATCAAACAAAAAAATATTAAAACAAATAAAATATAAAATTATTTCTTCAAAGAACTCATAAAAAATGTTTAAACATCTATAATATAAAACAGCTTTTTTAAAACATAGATGTTAAAATTGTTTTACAAATTATTTTATGTAATTTAATCCTGAGTCCTGTATTTTTATGTACATTTAATTGAACTAACTATATTTACTTGCAAAGCTGTCGAACAGCACTTGATTAATATAAAAATATAATAGTAAGGAACACTTTCGTAAAGTCCCTTGAATATTTCAATGGACAACTTTCTATATTTTTCTAGCAACGCGCCTTATTCAATTTTAAAGTATTTGAAAAAGCTTTCCTATCACTTGGACAAGTTTTTTTTCTGTGGGCATAATGAGCAGCGCCTGGCATGTGGCGGGTCTGGCAGGCTCTCAACATGTGGCACCTCCAACTCTGCCACCATTTCCATCTCCATTTCCGTCTTCATTCGCGTGTGTCGCTCACTTTTTGTCTCAGCTCCCCGCAAATTGGCCACGTAAAAAGCGCAAACAAAAAGCAAATCCCTTTTGCAGTGCATGGCCAAATGAAAATAGAATAAGTTGTTTTATTTGAACTGGACAGGCTCGACTATAAAATGCCCTTTTTTGACTAAATTAATATGTAGTCAAATTCAAGCGTGACTATCATCAAATATATGTTTAAGAATTAGAGAAATTATATACAAATTTTAAGAACTACGAAATAAATTTAAGAAATGCATACAAGAAGAGATGAGAATATATTAAATGAAAATTTATTTCATTAATTTTGTAATTAGTGCCATTGATTTTATTATCATTTGAAATTACTTGCATATCGTAATATTTATTGACAAATGTTGGAAATGTCACAAATTCTAGACTATATATACATATACATTTAATATATTCTTAGGGACACATGTATTAGATACGTAGTTCTTCTATGTAGTTCTCAATTGTTTGGCGAGCTCATTTTATTTATGCTCATTAATTTCTAATCAAGTATACCACACTAGGTTCAAAATTATAGGGTATATACACAAAATGTAAATTAATGAATTTATCTAAATCCTTACTCACTCTCAACTTTCTTTCATGCGCACAATTACATTAGCTGGCAGTAGCTTAGAATACCCCACCTGCTTTGGCAAAACAGGGTATGCATATATATATATATATATGGTTAGAAGCGGCAAACATTTGCCTTTGAAGTGCCATCCGTTGCCTTTCCCTCCCCGCCAGCCGATCCGTTGCGAAATGTTTCGAACGCGTGCAGAAAATCAAAATAAAACGTTTTTCGTTTCATTTGCAATGAAATTCGCAAGTGCTGTCTTTTGTTTTGTTATTTCTATACTCGTATCTCTCGCTCTCTCTCTCTCTCTCTCTCTCTCTCTCGCTCGGTTTGTTTGTTTGTCTGTTTGTTTGTTTGTAGCTGAGACTCAAATCGTTTTCCAATATACCGGGACGCCTCTCGATGGGCATTTTCTATGCACACGGCATGTGGGCAATCGGCAATCAGCGGCCCGCTTCCGTGTCCGGGTGTCATTTCCATGCTAAAAACTGTATATGTGTGGGCATCTTTGTGTGTGTGTGTGTGTGCGTGTGTGTGTGTGGAGGGTTCAAGCGTTTCTGTTTTCTGTTTTATTTCTCGCCATGGATAACTGGGGGCCCATGAATATTTAACTGGCTACAATTGACTATGATTGTTATGTTTTTTGCTTAGTTCTCGACAGCATCCAGTCCACATTTTACAATTAGATTGGTAGAGGGTTGCAGGAGCGGGGGGGTGGGGTGTGCCCTTTCATTTATCAATTTGCTTAACATTTTTACCATCTTGAAGGCGGCTTCGCATTTGCTTTGAGCGAGCGAGAAAAAATTGCAATTTTAACGCATGACGGCGCATTTTCAATGCGCTCCCGAGGCACAAAAAAAAAGCAAGAATAAGAAAAGAAAAGTGCTTCAGATTTTTCCGACTCCTACTTAGACATCGTCGCGTAATCGAATATAAATTGAATTTTTTACAACAAATGGATTTTGCCAAAGGTTTTTGCTCTGCTTTGCCTTACAGCTGCCTCTTAACTTCATTCAAACGAAATAAGCGTCAGATTAATATATGCATTAAAAAATATAAGCAAAGCAAATATTATAGAGAAAACTGAAGTTGTGAATCGACTCTAAGCCAGGCCTTTGTGTGTGCTTTTATTGCAGTCTAGCCCATTTGATGACTTGGCCAAGCGGCTTGCCAGTTGCCATAATCGAAAATGTTTTGGCAACATCAACAGACAAACCCAACAACCCACTTATAAGCTAATTTCGACTCCACTTTTCGCTGCTCATATGATTTGTTTGTCTCCGCCTCAACCACGCCCCCTTATTTTATTTTCATCGTTTTAATTAAATATTTGTTTGGCTCTGTGCCATTTGCGTGTCTGTCAATAGCTGTTTAGAGCAAAATTGTGGTAAAACTGTTTGTGTCTTGTCTCCTACTTGACTACAAATTTATTGGGACGGGTCAGGCGCACATTAATCAGTCACGATATCATGGACTTGGACATGGACTTAGTTAAAAGACTCAGATAATTAAAAACTAAGCAAAGTTTTAAGCTATATGTAATTATTTATTATAAAAAGTACATTAAAATTGGCAAAGGATATATATATATATATATAATTTTCGAAAGCTTTCCTCGCTCTATACTTACAGCAAATTCAGAAAAGGATAACCTAATTTAATCAAGATTAATACAAAACCTATGTGATTTGTACGAGTATATTTTGTACATAATTTAATAAATATAATGAAAACAATAAAGTTAGGTTATCTTCGACAATTCCATTTTGCTGAATAGGGAAGCTCGCAACTGCTGAGTTTTTTGGAAATGTCTCAAACAGAATAATTTGTCATAGCCGAACCTACTTTTCGGCCGATTGTTTCTATGGCAGCCATATGATATAGTCGTTCGATCAGGCCGGTTCCGCAAGAAAGATGGACCCAAGGCGATAGCCTTAAAACTGAGAGACTAGTTCGCATAAAAAACATACAGACGGACAGACTAATATGCCTTTATCAATTCGGCTGTTGATCCTGATGTAGAATATATATACTTTCTGAAGTTACACATTTTATAAAAAAATATATAGTACCGTCTGTAGGAGTATAATAATCAATTATCTGTGCCCAATAAAAGCTGCGGCATACATTTTTGTTCAGCTGAACCAGTTCAAAAGGAACAGTTTGCTTTGGCACGGAACGTTTTGAACGTTGTGCATCTCTGACTTCTTCGTACATCAGTTATGAAATTGGCTTCAACTGGGCTCGATACATTTTCACATTTTTTGCACGCATATTTTCCACTTGCCCCCGCGGCTTCAATCCCCCTTTGCACACGCTGCTGTCTGATTGTCTGATTGAATATTTTTTCGTATTCATTTTTGGCGTTCACTTTTCTTGTTTCTGCTAGCGCTCGCAATTTTTGCTGCCAACCGACAACCGACACTTGAACGCCTTTTTCTATGGCATGTTTTGCACTTTATGCATATTTTTTGCATTTATTGTGGTGCCAAAACATGTAGACGAGCCGGCTCGAGGAGTGCTGGTTGCTGTATATAGACCCAGGCTAATGTATGCTCGTCACGTTTAGCCACTTGTGTCCTGCGGGCTTCAAGCTGCCGTGTCTTCACATTCACTTAGTGGCAAGTCTTGGCTAAACCTCTTTTGCATATTGATACGCTTACATATGAAATCCACTTGCTATCCTTGCCCGAACCTGTCTTTCGCTTTGTAATGGAAATTAACAGCAGTTTATGTTGGGCCATTGCAAGCACATGAAATTTACCAGCATAGATATGAGCTAATAATACGCATGGCATAAATTACGTGCAGGCAAAAACTAGAAAACATTTTAGTTTAGCTCAACAAACTTAATTTGCTTTAATAACCAAATTGAAAAACAAATCTAATCGAGTACAACCGACTCCGTGATACTCTGTTCATAGTAAATAAAAATTGAAATTCCATAGTAAGAAAAAGCATTCCATAGTTTTTCCACTTTGTGTACAGACCATAAAAAACACAGAAATTGCATTGAGAATTCTGGGATGTTCATGCACTGCTTGCAAAAAACACGGTGCGTGTTCAAGTGCAGTTTTGCACTGCTTGCTTTGCTGGCGAACTAAGCAAATTAAAAGAAACGCTTGAAAACACAAAATTTAATTGCGGCAGCAACTGCATTTAAAGACCGTTAAAACTGACCAACCCCAATTCGTGGCAAAGCGCAAACATTTTTTTGTAGAATTTTGTAGCGAAATTGTTTGCTCGCGGGCCATAAAAATGCACATAAAAAACCAAACCGAACACCAAAAAAAAATACACAGCCAACAACCCTCGGCGTAACAATTTCGCTTGGCACGCAAAGCAATTAAAGCAACAACGAAAACTTTTGGCGCCCAAATGGCGCACGAAGGCGCCTCAATGTCAGCTCATTAAAGTTTAGTGGGCGTATTTTGCATATAGGCAAAACATGCTAGACGCAAGTGCAGCCAGCGGGAGGGGGGTGAGTCCTCAACTGGCAGCTGATAGACTGTTTGTTGCTGTCACGCCCACACACGAAAAAACTTTCGCCACTTTTCAAGGCGAGCAACAAGACAGCAAGACGCAAACTTTTTTGCTAGCGATAAATCAAATTTTTTGCTGGTTAACACGTTCGCTTAAATTAAGTTGAACATTAGCACAGCCCACAGGACTGAGAGGTGTGAGAGACCTAAGAGAACGCGTCCAAAAACCGCGCTCAAATGTTATGTAATTTAAAGCATTTCCTGGCAAAAGGGGGTTCGAGAAGCAGGAAATGCCTAAATAAGGCGGCGGCGTCGGCGGCGGCGTCGCTGCTGACAGCTAATGAAAATATTTGGCAACTTTGCTCGAACGAGCCTCAAGTTTGAGCCTTGAGGTAGGTTTGGTAATTAGCGCAGTGCATATTTTAGGCGGGTTTTCGTTTTGCACCAAAGGAAAAGCGATGAAAGCAAAAGAAATGAGCTTGCAAAGTGTTTGCTCAGCTGAAATGCATAAAAATTTAGGGAAATTGGATTAGTTTGCCTTGCAATCATAATTTTTTTTGTTAAAAAGAAAAATGGCTTAATAACGGAAATATTCACAGGGAATAATTTAAGGAAGTTATACAGGAATTTGAAGGGAAATTATTTAGCCACAAATTTAAGGAATTTAAATAAAATGAGCAAAATAATAAAAATTTTAAAATGATTTTATAAATTATTTATACTTTACCTAGTATAAATTATTAAGAGACGTTACTTGTGGAAATGTGTGTAGCATATAGATTATAAATGAGCTAATTGTCCCGAGTCCAGAAGAACGTGTCTTATTTAGTTGCAGGCATTTGATATATTCTTTTAATAACCTTTGGAAAACTTGGAATGATCTACTACTTTTACCGACGTTTTATTAAAAAGTTAAGCTGCAAAACTAAAAAAAGTATATTTTGATTCTTCGCATTTTTCTGTATGTACGACAAGTAATTTTCTCTTCTAATTGTATGTTGTTCATACAGCACTATCATGACAAGAGTGTAAGAAATCACAGAAGGTTTGTATTTTGCAACACTATCATTGCAAGTTTACAGGTAACAACTAGACTAGGGTCTGGAGGACATCTTCCTATTTGTTCTATCAAAACTGACCAGGTATACTTTATATAGGCAACTGTGGAAACTACAAATTTGAAAGTTTTAAAAAATCTGTACCATTTAAACTAAACTTCGTGCATATCTTAAATAATTTTACCCTTCTTTTAAAATTTAAATTTTTAAAGTATGTGCTATCTTCTTTGAAATATTCCACTAATATTTAATTCGAGTGTCGTCACATTTTGTGGCGTTATCTAACACTACAACACACGAAGGCTGCTTTGTCCTCTGCGACCATTGGCAGGTCAACAGCCCATTTCATGTGATTACTCACAAAACGCAGCTCAGGGGGAGCATCTATCTAAACGCACACACACAAAACGACGCCCATGCAGTAGATCCCCAATCAGAGCTGATCCACACACCCAACCCACTCCCCCCTCCACACTATGAGCACCTCAGGGCGCCGCCTGCTTGTTATTGTCATTGTTATCAACAATGTCAGCGCAAACAGCAACAACTACAACAATAAATAGAGGCCCATAGCTACAGCATGGCCTGATGAGGGGTTGCGCTGGATGTGTGGGACACGTCTCATGTGGGCATATGTTAAACATTTTGACACTTTTGCGCACGGTTGAGCCTCTGCCGCCGACGCCGACGCCGATGACGACGCGGACGCCAACGCTGAACTTTGACAATCTAATGGAACTTGATGAGGGTACATTTCCGCTTTAGCCAAAATTGCAACAACAACAAGAGCTAAAGCTACCTCTTGCAGATTTATTTGAATCACAAAATAAAAGAAAAGCTAGTTGCCCAAATTTGTAACAATTTGCAGTTGTTGTTGTGGACTTCTCCACCTGTTTTCCAGCTGGGCAGGTGCATTGGTCGCCGATAATCAACGAACTGAAATCAGCGACTGTCCGAATATTGTTACGTTTTGTGTGATGCCAACTGCACTTGCAAAAGGGGGTTGGTTTTTTTGCGGGGTAGTTTAAACCAAACCGCATTAGCGGTCGTCACTGAGCTTTGCTGTGGCCTCATGCGCAGTTAACGCCAGATTGGAGTTCGCTGGCGAGCGTGGGCTCAACCGGAGCCGGGGCCTGTTGGCGGAGGGTTTTAGGAACTGCTAACGGGGCAGCAACTGAAACTTAATTAAGTGTTGGTTGAAAGCCCTTTGGGCCAGTTCCAGGGCAAATATTGCTCAGCGGTTGTCGATAAATGTTAACTGTTTTCGGTTTTTGCGGACTGCAGTTGATTTTATTGGACTTTTAACGATACAGCGAATAGGCGACTATAGACTATCTGGCTAGTAAATAAATTTAAATTCCTTTTTTTAATATACTCTTCTTTCAAACTGTTAATAGAATACCTACAGAAACCCAAATCTATTTCGGTTTTAAAGCTTTAAATTAATGAAAATTTAAGATACACATGAAAAACTGTCTGCGTCATACAAAATATAAGAGACATTTTATAATATTGTGTAATACTGTTTTAAGATTTCTTAAAGAATGGTAGATTTTTGAAAAATGTGTTCCTATTCCCAAAGGGTTTTAATGCGTATACATTTATTCCGCTAAATTCCGAATATAAATGTTACACACAGAACTCAATTATAATCAAGGCAATATATTTTTCAGTGATCCATTTATTAATCCATTTTTATTAATAACTTATGCTGTTTTAATTGCGACAGATTTTTTTTATTTTTTATAAATAATAAGACTAATCTAAAGAGGAGCAAAAGTACAAAATGTAAAGCAATCATAAGCTTGACAAGGACAAGGCTGCAAGCCAACATAATATAGAAACATCTAGGAACCACAACATGAACATACAACGTTTGCGGATAAACACCCAAATACAGACAAATAAAATAGCCTGTTACACAAAAATGGATTGCACCCTCGTTTTGTGTATGCGGGGTATAATTATGCTTGTTAAGACTTTGCCGCTAAAATACCCGCGAGACACACAGGCGCCCTATTTTATGTACTATACAACAATTCCCAAGCAGACATCCGCTGGGACAACGCATGGCAATTGGTTTAGCTGCTGGTGGGGGGGTGTGGAGCCCCCCTTTCCCCTTAGCAACGCTGCCAATTTTCGTTATCATTTTCAAATTGAAAATTTGCGTAATCACATTTTGAGTGAAAATCGTTTTACAAATGAAATTAAATCGATTTTTTTAGCCAGACACTTAAAGCGAGATACGAATCCTTGGCAAAAGTTACGCATACGCCGCGTTTGGCGTTTACATTATGGCTTCTCATATCCGCTTCCGTTGCCACTTCCACTTCCGTCTCACACAACTTTAAGTCCGCTGCACTTTTGCGTGAAATATGCGGCGACAACTTCTTCTGTCTGCTGTCTTTATATTTTTTTTAAGTGTCGACCCGATGCATTTCAAAGCCCCATCAACGTCATCAAATCGTTAGTCAAATACGCAAAAACTTTTTTGGTTTTAGAAGAAGGGAAAAGGAGTTGGATAGGACGGTGGTGGTAGGAGGTGAGGGGTATTTTACTTGGCAATAAAAATGATGAAGTGCTGTGTGAGTACTTCAAAGTGCAGCCCAGCTTACATACTTATGGAGAAACTGACTGAGCTCGAGAGTAAAAATATGAGCGTCGCCTGCAGTTGGTGTCTCTTGGATCTAATACAGGGTATATCTGTTTTGTCAGGTTTTAGTACTTAATATAGATATATATATTTTCTTTTTGCATCAAGTGAGCCTTGATTGTTCACTTAAAAGCAGTTGATTTTAACTGATAGTTTTCCAATCTGAGAAATTCCTAAAGGAATTACTATATCATGAACTACGCCCAACTACTTTGCTTTCTAGTCCTCGTTACAGGAATAATAGCTCCCTTTAATAAAATCATTCGGTCACGTAAGTAATATATTTATAATATATAATATATCAAAGTTTCAAAATTTCATTGTCTATACTTCAGCCCAATGCCTGTTTATGGCTGATAAAGGACCCTGTGATGAAAGGGTCCGAGTTTTTGGCTATGATTACCATACCAATCGCTGTGTTCATTTCTATTACGGTGGCTGTGGGGGCAATCCAAATCGTTTTGCTACAAGAAAGGAATGCATGGACAAATGCTTTGTGGAGAATGCAGAGGGACAGGACCTAGAAGAAGATGCTAAGTTTAATACGTACTACAAAGATGATTTTTAAAGTGAAAAATTCCACTGATTCGATTGAAGAACCAGAATAAAACCATATATGCAACAATTCATGTAGTTTTTGCAACTTTGTAGATATTAATATTAAATTTGACATTTTCTTAAAGGTTTTTTTTTTATTAAAAATGTATTTTATTTGTATTAGTAATATATACATATTACAATAAAGGTATATATATTAGAAATGTAAATTGAAAATATGCGATGCCCTAAAAAGATACTTAAAGGTCAATTATATTTCTTAGTTTGTTCACTATTGGGAAAAAATTTAAAAATATATTTAAGTATATATATATGTATGCTTACATTTTTGCAGTCAGATGAACCTTATTCAATAATTAATGTGGCATATGCGATTATACTTCCCTGATTATAAACGATTAATATTTTCAAGGGTATATCAGCGTCGGTTCGTCTTTTTCTGCACTTGTTACTCTACTATGATACTACTATATGTGCAATCGCATAATTTCAGTTGAACTTTCTTTTGCCCCGTCGAGTTGCAAGTAATGCGTTTTCTTTTGACGTCGACTGTCTGCATGACTCTCTGTCTCCCTCCCACTCTCTGTCTGTGTCTCGTGCTGCCACTCTGTGTAGCCGTCTGTTTGCTGCCAATCTGAGCGGCCATTAAGTCAAACAGCTCGAGCAATTTTATCTGCTGCAGCTGAGTCTTCACTGCATTCAGTGCTGCGGCGTGTTTCTAGCATCTTATTTTGCTTCAAGACCCTTGACAATTTTTGACATGTAATTTGCTCTGCTGGCGCTAAATAAGTTAACTCCAGACATAACGCGGCCATTCTTTAGCTGTTAATCAACCATTTTATTTATGAGAGATTATTTGAAATAAGAGAGCGTATTGCGTCGGTGCAAGTGAGAGAGCAAGAGTGATCGTCACGCTACATATGTGAATGTATAGTTGAACTGCTCGCGCAAGTGATCGACTCGCAAGGAGAGAGTGAGACAGCTGCAGACAGCACACTTAACGAAAGTGAGTCAATTTTATTGGTAGAGAGATATTTATTCCATGATTTAACAAGATGGCTTCAAAAACATGGCAGCCATTACTTTTTATACTCTGTTCGCAAAGTGAACATGTTTTATTAGTATTTATTAGTATTAGTATATTGATATTTTTATTATTTTTTTCTTGCTGCCAAAGCAATTAGTATGTTTGTACACGTGATCGCACAAATGGAATTAACACATTTGTATCTATTAATTATATTAATTTTTATTTATTAAGTTTGTATATTTATCACTTTTTCCTTTATGAGCTCGCCCCCAAAAACTAAAAAGTAAAAGTTTAAAATCCGCTATTTTGTATTTTAATTCCACTGTAAACAGTCGCTCCTATTGTACTGTTAACAAGCCTAAATATATTTTTATATTACATTTTTACCCCTTGAGTTACCCCTAGACTGAAAATGTTGCGTTGGCACCCAACAGCCGCAAGTTCCAAGCACCCCCAACTTGGTCACCTCAACGAGCCATTTATTTTAATTTATCGCATTTTTAACAACCCGCACATAACTTCATGCATTTTATTGGGCAGTCCAGAGACCTTCTTTCTCCATGCCATTTACCCACACCAATCCTTATAATACCAGATACACCTGATGCTGCACGAATGGGCCAAGAATTTACCTCAAGCTGCTCATTAGCCATAAAAATAGTCACATCCACACGCAGGCCAAGTGGCAATTAAATGCCGAAAAACAACATAATCAGTCATAAAAGTAAACCCTGACCCCGGCCCCAAAAGAGCAACGTGAGCGGCAAGTTAAGTAGCAGGGCGAATTGAAGTGGGATGTTGCGAATGTTGCGGAAGTGTCACATGACCAGCTGGGCATATTTGGCTAGGGTTCGCATTTAACTAGATCTCTGGGTGTGAGCGGCTTTTATGTTGCTAATTAAGCCACAAATGCCTTTCGAGCCTCTAATGAGCGAACACTCTGACAAAGAGGCGCAAATAAAGCCAACACTTTTTCCTAAAATACTTTAGCTTTAATATACTAAAATGTGGCATTTGCCAAAACTGATCCTAATTAGCAGTAAATTTAGCAATTGCCCAATTCTAGTCGCAGGTATTGCCAGCTATCTATGCAAGGGGCGAGATCCGATATTGCCCTCGCAAATCTATCACTTATTAAAAAAAATAACCGTGAGATTGACATCAATTGGCCTGCTCTGGAGTAGCGATAGACATGGGTTCCGCTTGCTCACGTAATATAAAAAGTTTCTATAAAAAGAGTAAAATATAAATTTAATCACTATTCATATACTAAATGATGAATATATAAAGAACTGGTAAAGAAGAAAGTTTACTGTTTTATTATTTCAATTTGTTTTAAAAAAATATCATTTAGAGCACAGTCAATGTTTCCAAATTTATGTAAATTAACATAATATTGAGATATAATGTGAAGAAATAATTAACTTATGCAAACTCACACCAAATGGATTAAATATTCCTCAAACTTGTATTTTCTCAAGAATCTGTGCATTACACATATAAAAAATGTCAGTTTATTAATTATGCAGAAGTAAATTATGGGAGAATATTTATCTACTGTAAGATCATATTTTCTCTTGTGTTTTTCAAGGACATAAAAACCCATTTTATTTCAATTATGATCAGTAGAAACTTATGTTTTTAATAATTTTTCTTTGAACGGAACGACCTTTTTTTCTTGACCTAATATTTTTTTATTCACTTGCTAAGCCTCAATTAAGTTCGTGATTTTTGACTGTTTAAGAATATTTTTATGATTTGAAACGTGACCCGCAGCTCAGAATTTGAAATCGAATTCCATTACGAATCATTTACATAATGCCGAGCTTCTCAGTATATGTAAATTGCCTAGAATGACATTTAAATCAGATTTGGCTTGATAATTGGTCTTAGGATGTTAAATAGACCGAAATCGAAAGCCTTTTTAGGTTTAGGATGTCTATATGGTTATCATAAATGGGATGCTGTTAAATACTTTAGTATTTTCCATTTCTATTGCAAATAGTTATTTAATTCCATGTTTAACTCAACACAACTTGTCTCAATTTCCATGAAAACTCAATTAAATCGCTTTTAATAGCCCAGTATTTACATATTTTCAGATCCAACTCAACTTCAGTCACTTAACCAACTCTACTTTATTTATTTGCGCATCAATTCGTGTCTCAATATAAGTCCAAGCTGTGAAAACTCTGACACAAAACACACGCACGCACACAGTGAAACATATTTCACAATAAATTAAATTTCATAGGCTCTTGAATTGTTGCTCAAAAAATTTAAATAGGTCAAACATGCATTTAATTTCCGCACGAATGAAATGAATTTGTCTGCTCGACCTGCCTACAGCTGTCAGCTACATAAAA
The DNA here is from genome assembly GCF_035044405.1 of Drosophila montana. Classification (NCBI taxonomy): domain Eukaryota; kingdom Metazoa; phylum Arthropoda; class Insecta; order Diptera; family Drosophilidae; genus Drosophila; species Drosophila montana. Next base: position 1,361,701 of record NW_026998739.1, read on the forward strand.
ACACACAAACACACACATACACAGACACAGGCAGCCACACCCACACTGCCCACACCGCCCACAAAGGACACGTAAGACTGGCTGATTCACCTGCTGTGTGTTTGTTGCTCGGCATTTGCACACTTAACTTCTTTGGCTCCATTAAAATCTTGCTAAATAAATATTTAATGCGTGAACAACTGGGAAATCGAGGAGCTGCTACACAAAATGTATGTATATATATAAAGACGGCCAGACCTGAAGTCGGCGCAACAGCCTGCCAGATGATTTATGAGCTACACTTGCGCCATGGGTGGAGGGGTGGGGGACCAGGGAGTCGTGGCAGCTCCTGGACCGCTTTTTGTGCCTTGGCTAATGGCTCATAATTGATTTTTATGCCTATTGTTTGGCCCTGTCCCTTTAAATGGCGCGTTGTTAATTCGACGCACTGCAGCAGCAGTTGCCATGTTGGCCATATTAGCGGGCGCAGCGGGTGGATTGGGTGGAGTATATTAAAATCTTATAATTTCAGCCACATTTGAAGTGTGCATAAATTAATGTTAATGCCACAAAATTTGCGTTTAATGATGCAGCTGCAATTGGTCAATGGCCCGAATTGCGATTTGGCTTACTCTTAAATAGTTTTGGATATGGTTATATGTAGCTCATGGCAGTGGCTATATGAAAATTTAAATATCAAAAAGACATAGTTTGTAAAGAAGATATAAAAGTAAAAATTAAATTAAGGGTCTGTTATTTTCATATTCATATTCTTATACTTATCTTTAATTTTATTCTTATTATTGACGTTATATTTTATATTTTAATATATTAATACTTTATATTATTAACTTGTAGAAGTACTCTCAGAATATCTTTTATTTTTTTATTCTCACAGAATTGTGTTTAATTTTTGCCTACATTTGCAAATGTCTCTTCTCCATCTCGTTGACTTTCCATATAACCATACAAGAGCCCCTTATCAGAAAGAACACCCCAACTTGATTTAATAATTCTAATAAGAAGCAGGGCAACAACATTCCCCACACCACCCACGCATCTCTCTCTACCCCACGAACAGTCTGTTGCCTTCAACTAAAATCTAAATAAATAAATGTCCGTTTACGACACCTATGTACGTGGCCATCTGCAGGCAGGACAGGGCAGGCTAGACCCAACCGGACCAGACCAGACTCGATTCGACCCGATCTGCACAGACTTGGACCCGGACGTAGCGCCCACCTTTGGCATGTGAAGCATCTCATGCATTCGCTTTAATAATGCGCATAAATTGGTAGACCCCTCCCTGGTCCTTTTGACTGCTTCATTCCCTTGCTCCAGACATTCGGACAGAGTTGAATGGTGGCAGCTCCTCGGACACGCGTGCGTTCATTTCATTTGGCTTTTGTTTGACTTGGCCCCGTCCATCTCTAGCTCAAACTCCAACTCCCATTCCAACGGCAGCTTCGACCCCGACTTCCCTAGCGCTGTCTGTTTAGCTGGGCATTGTTTTTGGCGCCTTCTCTTGCCACCCATCCTCCGACTGACCCCTAGCATATTTTTGCCAGCGTTTAATCTTTAATTTGCCCACTACTGTGTGGGCTACCCTTCGACCCCGTGCAGTCTGCCGCCTGCCTGTCTATCCAACTGTCGGCTGCCAGCTCCGTGGCTCGCCTTTGTCCCCCAGCTCAATTTATTTGTTTTCAGCTTAGCTTTTCGGGGGAGCGACGCATTAAATTAAATACTTAGCCGCTGGAATAGTAAAAATTATGCCAGCATTTAAGTGTTTAATATCCGTCTGAGACTTCAGCTCCGGCCGGACCCCCTTTGGGTGACTGCCGCGCCAAACAGCTCGAATATTTATTAGTTGACTTTAATGGAAAAACCAGCCAACAGTTGGGCACACCAAATTGTTTTTGGCCACTGAATTATGAGGGACCATAAAGAAATTTGGGTTGTCCCTTTTGAAGATGTCACTTTAAGGAATTAAGTTATATTTGCATGAACGCAAATTAAATGGAAATTATCATTTTTCTAAATATTTAACTAACTCAATTTAAAGTTTCAAGAAAAAGGCATTAAATATTAGTTCAAGCTCCAAAACTATTTAATTGAATGTTGCTTATTTATAGGTAATAATCGATTGAAATTTTAAAGCTATTGAATATTATAATATCCAAATTTTAATTAATTGGTACAGTTAAATATTAATAGTAAATTACACATACCTTGAATTTAGATAATTACTGTATATTTACTTAATATATTAGATTACAAAAAATCATATATTCATATATTATTCCCAATGTTTACGCCTTTTTCACTGAGGTAAATTCACGTCTTTGGGTGAAAATTCAGATTCGAATGGATAGCTTAAGCTCTAAGACAATGATTTATACTTGCTAAAATGATGTTTGTTCACTTTTTTTAAAAATATTATTGTTCTCGTATTAGTTATTTTTGTTATTGTTATTATTATTATTATAATTAATATTATTTTTATTATAATTTCTATCTTCTCTTCCTCTTTATCTCTCTGTCTGTCTATGGTTGTCTGCAACTATATTTTAACATTTCTTTATTGTCTGAATTGATCTACAATAGTTTAAAATGCCTTTAACCTATGGCGCACCTTAAACGAACTGAACCCTCAACTGAAACCCCAAAGGACATCCTCAAACTATACTCAAAGGCGCTTTAGTTGTGCAAATGCAGGAGGAGTTAGGTGTGAGGAAGCCGCACAGCAACCAAAGAGCGAACCCAATGGATTACACACTCAACTAAACTGCACTCGACCGATGGCTGCTGTTGCTGCTGCTGCTGGCAGCAATTGTTAATAAGATTTGCACATCATTTCACGTGTCCCGACCAAGTGTCTATGTGTTGTTGTGTATTTGCATGCAATAAGGCCACAAGGAGCCACACTGCAGCTCCCAACGATCCTTGGCCACAACAACTACTGAAGCCTCAACTCCAGCCTCAGTCTCGCTGGCAATTTGCATTGTCTGCTGGCATTTTATGGCAGGGCGCAGCAGTTGGTGCTACATTTGCGGATAGTTCTCCGACCTGCAACTGGCAAAATGGCCATGCTTAGTGCACGAACGGGGAATACGTACGGAAAAGTACCAATCCCTGACCCTCTCACAGCTAGTTGTGTGTATCACAGCCATTGGGCTGACCATTATTGCAATTTTTGACACAAACTTAATGGAATTTTCAAGAAATTCCCAATTCCTTGGCCTTAAATATTCGAAAAGCATTTCATTTGCCAGCGCCAAACGAGAGATGGCCCATGTAATCTGGCCATTTGTTATAAATAAATTATGTGAGCCTTAGTTGATTTAGCTACTCTTTTTCCTATTTATTTCAACAATAAATTTTGCACGCTTTATACTCTTCTCGGTGAAGAATGACTAATAAGCATTTTACTTCATAAAGACAAGCTACTTATGGAAGCGAACTTCATTTGTTTTTATATAATTTATCTCATTTGTTCTTCTATCTGTTAATTTTTACCAAGTTCCACAATGACTTTGGCATAATGTGTACAACATCTGATTACTATATCATATATCTTCCAAGGAAACAAAGTTGGACTATATAATTATATCTCACAACTGACCTAAGCCTGCAAGTGTATTAACTATTCGATACTCCTCAGCTAACTGTTTTTCTTGTTTTAAATATTTATTGCGCATCTTAACCCGAAAAAAAGGGCAAATTAAATTGCCATAAAGGAATGATTTGCTTATTTTTTCTGGGGCACGAATGATAATAAAAAAAAAAACAAAACAACATTACAAAAGGTTTTTTTTTTCAAATAAAATGCGACAAATTAATTGAAATTTATGGCGCAAAGGCGTGTTAAGCCAGGGGTGCAAATGGGGCAGCTTTCGAGGGTTGTTTTACGCTAGAAAATAAAGCCTGTATTAAGGAACAATTAGAGTGGATCTTAGAACTGCCACATGTTGAGTTGGAGCATTTTTTTCTTAAAGCAAAAAGTCGCTTATCAGATATTTACTTTATTTTATAAACGTTTTCCTTGCAGAAAAGTTCTGGTGCCTTCGGGCGATTGTTGTCTAGGAATTTTGTTCTTTTCTTTGCCTTTTCACATGCAGATATGCTTATTCGCATTTTCAGATAACCCCAACAGAAAGCCGACTTTAGAGCCCCCTCACCTGCGGTTGGGATTTACGAGCCTCAACGCAACTTTTGCCGGCTCTCAACTCATTCAAAAGCCAAATTCAATGTGACAACAGACTGGCGCCTAAAGGAATTTCGGTGTGTGTGGCGCCTCGCGTTGAGCAGAGCTCCAAAAATGACTCAATACAAAATCCATTAAAATATCAACGAAACTCAAAGATGTCGCCGACGACGACATCAAAATGTAATTTGCTGCTGGCGCACAGCTTACGCATAATAATGAGCTGATGTGCATGGAGCTTAGACCGGAAACGAGGTGGAGCATGTGTGCTGAGGTTTTTTCAGGCTTACATTTATAAGCCTTTTTACCAAGGCTAAGGCAGTTCTTCCAGGGGTTGCTGCTAATGGTAGTCTATGTGTCCTCTTTCTGACCTACTTCATACAAATTATCGTAGAGTTTGCATAAGCGAAGCAATATTAATATAGATGTGTTGTCAACTATCATATTGCCACATGCTTATAATAATGTACGCTACTTTTGCGATCATTAAAATATATTGAAATACAAAAATTTTACATTTAATATAGAGCATTTAAACTAGACTAGGCAAGTCGTTTGCCAAAAACTTTTACCCCAAATCAGTTTTCGTTTATCAACAAATTTTAATCAAAAAAAAGGAAAACAAAATTCTACATAAGTGCATTATTTTGAGCCCTTGAGTGAAATGAAACTTATTACTCATTATACAAAGAGCAAGCAATGAGAGCAGCCGTTTGGTTGAAATAGAATGGTGTTCACGCTATTTGCTCTCTATCTTGCTGTCTCGTTCCTTTGCATACGGAATTCACGCGAGACAGCAGATGATGTTAATGTACAAGTGTGAGTGTGTAATCGAAAATTAACGATCAGCGCTCAGTTCATTGGGAGAGCTCACTCACAGACAACGAGAGGGAGAGGGATAGAAAGAGTGCGTGCAATGAGAGCGAGCACAACAACAACTGGTTATCTAATAAGAATTATATGTATATGTATATATTTGACAACAACAGTGAAACTTGGCAGGCTTTTCATTCCTATTGTTTCTGTGAGATACGAATTATTATCATGCCATAAAACATTCTAGAATAGACATTTTAAGTACTTAAATTGAAGACATTTCTGGCCGCCGGTTTTGCCATTCATTAATCGAATAATTTTTTTTTAAACATTTTCTTCGAATTCTTTGCTGACTTTCCAAGCACGTTTCCCATATATTTGATGACTCAATTCCGAGCCAGACACATTTCTTTAGCGCAATTTCATTGATTTTCATTACCCAATAGCAAACGCTGCTTACGCAAGTCAACCGACAATTTCAACAACATTTCCGTTTCCTTTTCAATTCTCAACGCAAGCCCAAACTGAGTTTCAACTTTGTTGTTGCACATTTGCCAATGTCAGGGTCGCAAATGCTCTTGAAATTTAAGTTCAAGTGCAACAGGAACAACAGCCGACACGTAGCTCGTAATATCATTTATATTTATAAGTTGCTACTGAGATTTTCCCTCTACCTTCTTTGTTGTGCAACGAGTTGGCTTTAAATTTAAGCAAATTATTTCCACAATTTTCCGCACGGCAAGCGCCGGCAACTGACAGCAACTAATTGCAAGTTATTTTTGCCAGCAGCTTTCCAGCTTGTTCAGTTTTCTCTCCTGTCTCGCTTGTGGCTTGCCCTTATGGTTATTCACTTTTTCCTGCCTGCAACTAAATTTTTACATTATTCCATGCCATGTTGCCTTGTTCTGCTCACTTCCTTCCCGAGTTCTGTTCAGTTCTGAAGAGCCTTTCACCTGATTTCCCCTTGCCCCGCTTGCATATAGTGCGAATAATTTGCTGTCAACGCCGTTGTCGACGCAGGCAAGGAAATTAAAAATCGGTCGAGAGTTATTTATAATTCGTCGACCTTTACTGCAGCTTGTAATTGAAGCACTTAAAGCTACACAGGACTCTGATATATGTATCTGTCGTGTCTGTCGCAAAGAGCTGAAGATTGCTTTTTAAATAATAAATAAGGCAAAGTCAGATGACAAGAGCATACGAAAGTAGTGGAAAAATCAATTGCAAGTCAAGAATTCGACAATTTTCTAATCAACTTGCAACATTTTCTGGCACTTTAAGCCACAAGGCAGGCATTTTGCTTGTACATCGTGTGTTGCGTCTTCTTTTTCTGGTACGTGTTGCTTCATCCTCCATTTCTGGGGCACATCTCCTGCCATATCTGCCTCACTGCCAGTCATTATTAATGCGTATAATTAGCGCACTTTATAAAGATTGATTGGTGGGGCTTTGTGCCCCAGCAAAGCCAAAAGGCGCCACCAGACGTGGCACTCACGCACACCGAAACCACAGCATAAGCAAATACAGAGGCGCACACCACGAGTTGAACACGCCGCTAACATATGTGTGTATATGTATGTACAATCACAATCACATTTTCACACACACACGCACTCACGCCACTTGTTTATGTGCCACACGCATGACTTGAGCGTAATTTCTTTCTTTTTTCCCTATAATCGAATGCCAGCAGGGTATGCTCATTCACAGTGTATTTTATCATACATAGTTGTTTATATCTTATCATAGTAAATTAAATAATTTAAAAAATTTTTGTCTACCCTTCCCTTAAAGGTGTTTTCCTTAATATAGTATATATTTTTTTTATATATTTTCAATGTTTTCCTACATTTGATAATCTAAAAGGTACATTTTTATATTTCCTCAGTGCATTTTTGTTTATATATTTCTTACATTTGTTAGAATTATTAATTATTATACTTTTTTTAATAAAAAAAAGTCCTCTATATATTTCTTAATTTGATTTTTACATATACTCTAAATTAAATAATAATTAAATCACTAACTTAATAGCATAAAAAGTTTTTAATATTATTAATAAATACGGTCATTTTCTCTATATATTTTCGAATTTGATTCATTCTTCTATATGTTCTATTTATTTATATAATGGAGTTTATGATTTATTTATTATTTTAGTTGATATTTCTTTTATATTTGGATAATATATTCCAATAATATAATATAAACAGTATTAAATATGAAAGTTGTTGAAACCATTAGTTTGATAATTTTATCAGGTTCTTTAAATTTTTAATTATAATTATAATTATAAAGTATAATACATGTATACACAATATCTTTCGAAATATATACACGTATTTAGAAAAACATTTTTAATTTAAATGAATCATTATTATTCTATCATATTATTTATACGGCTGTTTCTAGGGTATCATGTAGTGCAACCCTATAATATTTACTTGCTTTAATATAAACAACGCGACGCGTTGCCTTCGCTCTCGGAAACTCGTTTCAACTGTACGGGAGGAAGTGGGATTTATTGTTTTATTAGCAATGCAGGAAGTTTTCTGAGAATGAAGCAGCTCAAGCGTTTTGTACTCGAGTAGTGTGTTATCGGCAAAAAGTGGCATTAAAGAATCAAGATTCAAGTATTATATAGCAGTCCATAAAGTCCATAACTATGCAGACCACAAATACTAGTTAAACACACTTTTCATTGAATATAAAAACTGAACATATGGGAATATTTAAATAACTGGAAGATCATAGTATTATCTATGCTTCAACTTTATACGGTTATTGCCAGTAGATGTGCGAGTAAATATCCTCATTTTATTTAATGCTCTGTCCCTGGCTAATAATTGATCCGGCTAGATCAAATTTGATGGGCCTATAAGTTGCCTTAAGGATTAGTTTTGATTTTGTAAACTTATTTAAAGTTAAATAAATATAAGTTGCCTTAAGGATTAGTTTTGATTTTGTTAACTTATTTAAAGTTAAATATGAGTTTCAATTTCATATACACTAGATGCTCTTTAATATGTCTTGTTTTCATGTCCTTATTTAATGTAGGGTATCATTTTTTCGTTTCGAGCGCTCTCCCGACCAATTTTTGCTATCTCAAGCGATTTTGTTGGACTTTAGCCAGTTTATTAGAGGCTTCATGAATGGCACAGCGTGTAAGTATTTCGTTGGCATTCAATTCAAGAACATTCGCATGTGTTTTGACCTTGTGCGTCTTATCACAAAGCCTGGTCATAACTAACTCACACACACTCACACACAAGCACACACACACAATCGCTCTCAATGGCTTGGTTTATGTGCTTGGCATTACACTAATCATGCAATTTTAGCTACATTTTGATTGGCCTTCAAACTCGGGCATTAGCCCGTTGAGTGCATGGCTAATGAGAGGAGCTGGCAAATATGTGCTGTTAGTTAACATTGAGTTAACTGTACGGCCAGCTGTAAGCCATGTTTAACTCATCCAACAACTTGGCATTTGCATTAAATTTGCATTTCAAGCCAAATTACAACAACAAGCGAAATGGAACGAAACAAAAGCTGACAATGAAAATTCCGACAACATGAAATTGAGACAATTGGCTGAATGATTGCTGTTCCCCTCCTCTGTGTCTTCTCTCTGGCCGTGTCGGCAATTGTCTCTGCCTCGGGGCCACGTAATTTGAAGCGTTCGTCAAGGCAATAGACAACCGAAAAGTTGCAGGAAGTGAAAAGTTGTACCAGAAATGTTTGAAGGATTTTCAAGCTATTGTGCAAGTGCACTGAACAGTTGATAAAGTTTTTGGCATGGTAAAGTGAGTTTTGGGTAAATTGTGAAATGTGAGAAAAAGCCCTAGCTTGCAATTTGAGATATGTCTGCTTACATAAATCACAGTATATAATTTTATCATTCATGTCATTTAAACTTTAAGACCATTTTTAAATTGTCTGCAAAAACAGCATAAATTTCCCAAAACACAAACAATTTAATCCTCACAGTCGCGTCTAAGTAACCAAATATAAAAATAATATAAAAAGACACACACACAATAGAAGTTTTTTTTTTTAAAAATTAATTAAGGTGAATTAGACTCCCATCGCAACTTTAATCCTAACCAAGTATATGAATATATCAACGAAATCATTTACGTATTATTTTTTATAGAAAATATCGAAATTTGTTAATTGTCTCTTTTTAATCGAAGTCAAGAGCATTATTAACTGAAGCAATTATCCTTCAATAATCGATAAATTCTCAATCATTGACTTTCTTTATTAGCTCATGCAAATTATATACGATTTAAGCTTAGGCAAAAAATCAAACAATGGCCGCGTCTACCTTCTAGCATAGCCCCTGCTCCAAACGCAGCCTTACCATATAAATTAAATCACGGTAAATAAAAGCAACCGCCAGCGTCACATTCAAATGGTAAACCAGTGAGGGCTCAACCCTCACCTCGGCCCTGGCTCTGCCCACAAACTTGGCGCGGCATTTCATCTAAATGTTAATAAGTCTGCCGGTCGCTGGTCTCGCTATACTCAGTTCTACTTTCTGTGTAACTCTCGGGCTTCGCTTTAACAAGGTGTCAGACGCTATGCGGAGGCATTTTCCACTTGGTCGCGCTGATTGAGCGACTCTGCCTACTTCCTTGAGCCAAGCGGGTTAAGGAGAGATGGAAGGGCGCAAAATCCCAGCAGCTGGCGGTGCCTTGAAGCTTACATCCTGTTTATTCGACTGGCTTTATTGATGAGACACAGCTTGGGCCGCCTTCCTGTTTGTTTTTACTCGCATTTTGTGTGTGGATTTGCAGGCCAAATAGTTGCGCAAAAATAAAACTGGGCCACGACTCAGGGGCGGCTCCAGTACTTGACTCTTGGACAGGGGTTTATATTGTTGATATTGATTGATTGACTTCTGATTGCCAAGGTATGTTCAGGTGGATACCTACAAAAGCTATACACCAGCGTTTTAGGGCCCGTTTCAAGTAAGAGAAAGCAAATAACGCTTTGAATAAATGATACCATGCAATCAAAAAAACAACTGAGCCACTTTAAAGTCGAAAAGCCCGATTAGGCAAGAAATGCACATTGCTTTTTGTCGAACATTCACATAACTTTTTAAAACCGGCTGCTAACAAGGCGAAATCTGTAAAAATCAATTTCATTGAAAAAAAAAGTTAGCAAATTAACGTAAGAGCCAACCTAAATACCTAAACTATTTTGTGTATATTGTTTATTTAATGGAGAACGTGATAAATCACTTCAAGAAAGTTCTCTTAAATAAATATGTAAATAAATCAACTGATTTTGATTTTAATTTAATACTTTTTTTGCAAAAAAGTAATACATATATAACACATATATCTCTGGCATTTTGTTTGCTTTTTCGTGCTATTATACATGCTAATAAAGAATTCATGTAACTAATTTAAATGCATGAGAATTCGCACACACATACCTACTCACACAGGTTGCGCGTAATAAAAAGCAATGCAATTTTTATTTCATTTATGTTTTTTAATTAAATTATACGCATAAAATATTAAATAGGCACGCAATTTGCGTAATTTTGCCGACACAAACGCAAATGCTAATGTTGTAAATTAATTAGTTGCAACAAAAAAACAACAAACGAAAGCAATTAACTGCATTTTAGTCTATTGACTATCAGCTCGCATAATACGTTTGTACGCAAATGCACTTTAAAACTTGAGCAAAATCCACATTAAATTTGTTGTAAAAACCCAAAAACTAAAGTAAATTTCTCATCATGCTAATTCATGGATCCCGAAATTTTACGCCTCGTCAACTTCACGCACCTTTCCTTCAAAGAAACAGACAAGGAGAAGGGGGTAGGGGAGGATTCAAGCCATCAATCTCTAATGCGGATCTGACATGAAAAGCAGTCGAAAAGTTTTTTGGGTTTTCCTCGCCGCCTTTTAGGCAAATTCACTTGCTGGAAAACTGTGTCAAGGCAAAGGCGGGGTCAGCTTAAAATAAACATAATTTAGGCTAAAACAAACATGCTTGGCCCACAAAAGTGCGCAGTAAACATTGAATCAGGTATTGATAGATGAGCGTGCAGTTGGAATTGCTTCGCTATTCCGATTTAGCTAAACCAGAACTAAAATGTGTATTAAAATTAAGCTGGGTTTTAGTTCTTGTCCTTTACATCCATTGAAATATATTTGAGAAAAATAGGAAAGAAAAAAGCAATACCTTTCAAAAATTATATTACCAAACGAAACTTTATTTTAGAAAACAGAAAACAAATTCTAGAAAAATTAAATTAAATAAGAAATTATTTTTCGTCCGACAACATTTTATTATCAAAAATTTTTGTTATAGTAAAAGTTCGAATTTAATTTCCTAAGTCTAAATAAGATAAGTAAGGTCTGCAAAGTTTTGTAAAGAGTATTATTAACTACAACATCGATACTGACATACGTAAAACATTCAATGAAATGCAGAAAGCGCAGAACATTTTAATGTCTTCCTCAAACCAAAACGAAAAAATCAAAAATTCTCTATCTCTATTCTCTATTATAATAGAACGAGAGGACGCTTTTCTGCGAGTTAAATAAGAAAATTAATTATTCTTGTAAATGATTGTTTTATTTAATCGAAACATGGTGAATTTAAGTACAACTAAATTCTTTTATTCCTATATTTACCAGTGTTCTTCTTCCTAAATACATTCCTCATATGCTCACATAGGAATTGCTTGCCTTGCGCTTTTGGTTTTAACAGTGGCTTATTTTGCTGCACTGGGTTTTCTTTTTCTTGTAGCTCTGTCAGATAAAAAATCTTAATCGCCAGCAATTTGTCTGACACAAGGCTCCTCTATACAAAAACCAAATCATAGCACAATGCTATAGACCCAAGCTCAAAGCAACCTTTTCCATTAGAACTCGCTGGGGCTAATACGAGGGCTGCACACACACTTGCCACACACACATGCCACACACATCAATTACAGCTGTAGACCTTTCAGGCTATGAACTTTGAACCCAGAGCCGACTCTATAAGCGTCTTTGTGTTTGCCACAAATATTTATGGGCTGGGAGAGAGGAAAAGTATATATATATATGTACTAACAGTGGTCAGAGCTTAAATGGAAGATATTTCTTTTATTAGTAGATTGCCATCTTAATTGAGTTGCAATTGTTAAATGTGAGGGTGGAAACTCTGCCAACAGCCTGCCATCATCAATCATACAATTACGAAGTAAAATAACTAAAATATGGAAAGAAACTTTTGCTTAATTAGCTGCCATTGCGTATACGCCGTGTAGCTAAGGTGTTGGCCACAGTTGCCATTATTAACGCTTGATTTGGCTTCTGGTTGCATGCTGCAATATGAAACTTTGCCGTCGGCGGCAATTTTTACAGAGCTTAAAGCCGCCTTTGTTGGCGCTTAATTTTTATGAGCGCCAATTAAAGTTTTAATTGGCCGAACGTGGCCATTAAAATGGGCGCTTCCAAAATGCATAAAGACAATTGCAAATGCCTGGCGAGCATATCTTAATGCTGCTAAAAGACATATCCAAAAAAAATATATATTCACAAAGCCCTTCGATGTGGAGCTTTAAGGGCTGTTGCCCAGGCAACCTGGCTACAACAGGAAGCAGTGAACTAACAAGCGCAGGCAAACTTGTATCTTGCAGTTTGTATCTTGTATCTTGTATCTAGCTGCACTTAATACGCGTTATGCGCCAGAGAAAAGGGCAAGGGGCGTTTATAGAATGCAAGAAACTTGCAAGTTTTTGCTAGCTGCTAAGTACGAAAATCGCTTCGAGACACAACACGAACAGCCAGACAGCCAGATATACAGATATAAAGAGGTAGAGGAAAGAGAGAGAGAGAGAGAGGGGGGGGGGGGGGAATAGAGAAGGTGCGGTTGAAAGTAAGTACGTGTCATATGACAAGTGAAATGTGCACAAAATTACTTGTTTTAGCAGCGGTTAAGACGCTTGTCGGTTTTATGCGCACATACTACATCCACTTTTATACATATTTATACATAAATATTCAGACACTCGAGTTACTTTGCACTCTTGAGGTTTGCCCCGTGGACATGCAACAAATGCAAATGCAGCGCTTAACTGTAATTTTCTAGATAAACATTTCACAATTCGTGGCATTTCGACAAATATACAAATTTGTTGCACATTTTGTGGCGAAATAAATTTGCAGACAGCAAAACTGGGCGTATACTTAATGTATGCATAAGAAATTTTATGTCAGTCTGAGGTTACATTTGCCAACATTGCTCATTATGGCTTAAGAATTTGGTATATTTTAGTGTAAAATAACAATTTACCAAATGAACTGAATACCTATATTACATCAATGTAAAGTGCGAAAAAACTCAGAATAACAATAATGACTTTTTTCCAGTATGTGTAGCTTGCATTAACGATCAGTCCATTTAGGCTTTAATTTTATTTCTCAGCACATTTTTAATTATTTTGCTAAGCAATTAACTTGAAATTGTAAAAAATGTCTTTTTCTGTGCATGGAAAAACTATTTTTGAACTTAATGCAAAATGCCTTGACTGACTTTTCTTTTTTAATATTGTTTTGTTATTTATTATATTATTAAAAACATAAAAATTATGGATCACAATTTTATTACAAATCGATAAATAATTTAGTTTTTATTGCACATTTTCCTTTTTGTTTGATCTGGTGTCTGGTGGAAAACTGCAAAAATTGCAATGTTTATTTCAGAATAATAATAATAATCACATGTGATAACGCATCCCTTTAAGAAAAGCCCTATATGCTTTCTATATTGTTGCTACTGAAGTAGCTAACATGTTTCATTAAATCTAACAAAAGGAGCAAGTTTTTTGTTGCCCTTGCGGCACCCCACTGGCAAATTACAACGCAAAGCAACAACAAGAAAAACTTGCTGCCAGTTTTCCTTTTACTTTATTTTTTATTATTATTTTCTTTTTCTTTTTGGCTGAGCTCTGCTCCGTTGTGTCACACACCTCAAGGGATGTCATTTAGAAGGCGACGAGCGCGCGTCAAGTGTAAGAATTAAGCAGCTGCGAGCTGAGCAGGCAATAAGTGAGATAAAATTACGCGGCGCGGGCCACGGGGAGGGCTGCCTCAAAAGTAATTGTAAAGTATGCGAATGGGCGTGTCCCAATGAGGCAGGCGACAAAAAAAAAGGGCGGCACACTGCCTGAAAAAAAAAGCGGAACTGGCACAAGGTCGCTGCCGAATTCAGTGTGAGATTTAAGTGGTTTGCCTTAAAAGAAATTCAAAATTTTGTAGTTTTAAAGAGTGCGCTTCGTATGCGTACTACACCTTCTATAATTTCACTTTTCATCAAATCTGCGACGTGACTGCAAAGCTGGCAACAAAAAACTTTTTCAATCTAAAATTATCAAAGTAAACATCAAAGTTACACCAAAAGAAAAAAAAGCGAATTATAATAAAAACATGTAGAAACTTGCAAATTAGCAAGACATACAAATACAGCATAGGCGAAAATTCTAAACAAAATAGCAGACGTCGCGCCGCCAAGTGTAAAAGAGATAGGCGCATGGTAAAAAGTTTTACAAGCGAGTCAACAAAAATGTTCACACCTCATGTGTAGAATTTAAATTTGCTGCTAACACACGCACACACACAAACACACACACTAGAGGGCATACTTTTGAGTGCATGTGTGGAGACATGCCTCATACGCCCCAAGAGCCGAGTAGAGTGTGGCAAGCACACACTGTGTAAAATTTCATATCAATTTCATTGGGATTAAGTTATATTTTATATTTTACTGCTTGCCAAGGTGTTGATGTGCTCTTGTTTGCTTGTGTGTGTGTGTATATGTGTGTGTGTGTGGCAAGTGTGTAGCTGAGATTTTGTGCACGTGCAGCTCCTTTGATTTAATGTGTTGTGTTTGCCGAAAAGGGATTTAATATAAGCCCAAAATAGTGATAGAGCCTTTGAGTTTGCCAAAGAGCCTGAGTAAATACTGATTCGTAGGAAACTTAAGAATAATTAATGTTGACGAGGAGAATTTGTTTGAAAGATAGAAAGAATCAAAGAAATATATAATAGCCTTTAATATCCAATAGAGATCTTAATACCCAATTTATCAGCAATTTACCTATAGGATCTTCATGATATTGTCAGTTGAATTTTATAACCTGTTATCCATTTATCAGAATCAAAGAAAAGCTTGGAATTACTGACTTTTCTCAAGATATTTTGAAAAAGTACTGCGTTTTCGGCAGATCCTTCATATAACTACTTAAAATAGTTTTGTTATCTATATGACTTATGCCACAAAAAGGAGGATCTGTGGCAAGATACATCAGGATAGCTGCAAAGCTGAACAAAGATGAATAGACAGACAGACAGGCAGGCGGATTTAACTGTTGATACACATCTCGAATATACCACTATGAAACTTTGAAGTCTCCTTCTAATTATATCGTTTGAACATAACTTGCGCTTCGATTTAAAAACAGGTAAATGAGGTATTGTATCCTAAGACAAGGTATCCGATTTCGGTAGTCAAATGGGAGTCGCAACAAATTTTTTACAAGGTGCATAAGAGTTATGTAGTCACATAATGTCTGTGAATCTAAATCATTTTTCAAAGAAGTAACGTTTTTAGCCATATATGTATGTACATATATGTTCATACATCATGGTGTACTTAATCCTATGGTATTCAGAGTTGGATGGTACCCACTCCAGTTGAATGCCCCTTTGCCGCATTGCCTGACCATTTGCTTAATTCAATGACTTCTGTGACTCGAATCAACACATTTGTGAATTGATGCTTGACACACACACACACTCTCAGCCAGACACAAACTGTGTGCAGTACAATTTCCTGTTCAAGCCGAAAAATACAAATCATAAAAGTCATGGCCCGACAGTTCATAAAAAATGCGACCCAGCGCAGCGATTGCCATACAAACAGGCGCATTACATGGCCAAAATCTACCAATCCCATGACCGGCATATAATTCAAACACGTACCGATACGAAAGACAGAGACAGCACGAGAGAAGGTAACAGAGACAGACAGAGAGAAGGATAGAGGAAGAGCAGCGGGTGGGCTGTAATCAGGCAATTTCATATGAATAAGTTAGCAGGCAATGCCGCCTGAGTGTTTGCAATAAATTTCGTTTGTATTACGAATGCGACGCTGCTTATGAAAATTTTAAAGGCGCCAAACTATGCCCCAACTGAGATTGGCTTTACCCTCGACACGCCCACAGCAACAACAACAACAACAACAAAATGGAAATTTATTACAGCAAAACGTGCACAGACCACGTCTCAGGCCAGAAAAGGTGTTTATTACTTATTTAGAGCGGCACGCCTACATAGACCCTCCAAGGTGCGAGAGATAAGATGTTGGCGCGATTTCGACGGCATACCGAATTTTTAGATACGGCTGCTTTACGCTTATAAGTTAAAGAAAGTTATTTTATCTGATCTGTTAAACAGCTATCATACAGATTAAAGGTTAGAACTAGCTTTTTGATTTGTGTTAAGGTGACTTCTCCACTTTACAAAGGAGCTTCAAACTTAAAGAACACTTCACAAAATGTATTATTTAATATTTTAATAGATTTTATCTATGTGTATAAAACAAAAAATCAAATATTTGTTTTCCCTTTTAATTTATAGTATATGAAGTGCGTCGCTGTCAAATCAAGTTATACTATTTGCTTACAAGTGAAATAAAGATCGGCAATCGTATACATCTAAGAGCTCGTGAAAATTAAACTTTGTGTGTGTAGAGATTTCTAATAATTAAAATAGCCACAAGACATTTAAATTCAAGAATATATATATATATGTAAATTTCTTATGATAAGTCACATGTTAGATTTTATCTAAATTGTGGCAACCATTGTTTACAAAGATTTTGCTGTAATAATTATGATTGAGCTCACCGATTATCTTGCCTCTCTGCAAAGCAGCATAGTTAATGTGCCCTGTTCGAGGGTATCACAACAATGTGGGAGGTTGTTCACTCGGCTGCTCACAGCGGGCGACCGGCAGCCACTTGGCCGCTTGGTCGTGCTGTGTAGTACTACGTGCCTGAGGCTTAGCGCCATCAAGTGGCAATTGGGGAGTGCCGCCTGGTCTCGCCAGCCACTAAACATTTTAATTAGAAAATTTCGCACAGCCAGTTGAGCCGACCGCAAATCCAATTATCAAGTAATTATGCATTTAATTTGGCGCATAGGAGCAACGGACTGATGTGCATTATCGACAGGCGGCCAGATCCTTAATACGACTGCCCAACAGAGAGAGCAACAAATCAACACGAGTATCTCTCACAGACGCATATGCAAAAAGCAAAACTTTTCGCTGAATAACTTTGGGCGCCAAGGCGGGCTGGATTTCAATTTCAAGCGTTGCCAGTTGTCTGGCTGCCCGAAAACAGTTGGCAAACAAACAGGAAGACAAACACACACATCTACTCACACAAGACCATGTATATGCCACGCCCATCATTCTTTATGTTGTGCTGTCTGCGTGTTGCAATTAAAAGTTTGCCGACGCTTATTACAAATGTCGAGACCGCAGTCAGAGTATCAAAGAGGTCAAGTGTAGGGTCTGCACAAGTTGCATAGTGTTGCGTAGGACAAGCATTTAAATGTCCACTGACCAGCACTGGTAATTGGCCACTGTCATGTTGCAGAACACATTAAAGGCTTTTTAAGCTATCTATTTGAACACGTTTGCAAATTCGACTTTAACCATATAATTGCCAAAACAGCTTTTTCATTATGCTCAAAGTTGTTGTTTTTTTTTTCTGCACACACTGAAGAAGTTGTTATCGTACTTGTGCTCCTTATCAGGCCGCAATTCCCAGCAGGTTGATAAAGAATATTATCATGTCTATTTTGAGGACTCTTTTTAATATTCTAGCCCCTTTACAATAACTGACTAAACCATCATAGATTTTCATACCCCAGACATCACAAAAGACTTAAAAAATCATAGTATATTTGATCATATTTCTTCATAATTCAATAAAAAAAATTAATTATAAAAATGAGTAGCACTTGTATAGCACAGACAGACACATGCGACATGCAGATGCAATTTTCGTCTACAAACATAATTACATACACAATTAAGTCTATTATTCTCCGAAATTCTTCAGCTTAAATTGTATATTATTGAATTTTGTATTTCTCACTAGCTGACATGGAATGTTGCGTGAGCATCGATTGAAACCAAATCTGAATTACTCAATCCGCTAATACGCAAATAAAGAGAAATATATTGAATGAAATGGTTTGAGTTTTTGACTAATGTTAAAGCTTTGAATCGACAGAGAATATCTATAATTATGTAAGAAAACATTTCTGAAATAGACTCTATATTATCTAAGAATAAAAAAACTTGAGATTGTATATAAAGCCGTTGGTCAGCCTATAATGGATACAAAAACCTTTCAATTACACAATGATTAAATTCTAGAATTCGTTAATGCATCTGTATCTTCAACTTTTAATTGATCCGAAACAGAAAAGAAATTAATGCATTGTCCACGACTATCAATAAATCCATTAAATACAATTTTTAAAATTAATTTGACATTCCCAGAGCTATGCAAGTCATTTAAAGCAAGAGCCCATTGAAAATTTTAATAAAATATATCTATAATATCTACCTATAATTTTTACACTTACGTTTTAATTAGCCTGGACCTATGCCAAGTAATTAATGGTATCAAATTTGAATCGACACATAACTTTAAATTTGGTGAAAAGCTCTTACAAAAAATTGCTGTTAAAAGCAGGCAATTACAGTCCTTCTTAAGTAATAAAAATTGAGCTAGTGACAGTCACACAAAATGAAATGCTTCAGACCTTTAATTAGGCCCTGACAAGCCAATTAACACCCGCCTACACATCATATCCATAGCACAGCTAATAATTAGTCGCTAATAATGACACCACGCAATCACAGGAAACACAATCATGAAACCCAGCGTCAAGTATATAAAAGTAGCTTCAACGCCAGCCGCGTAGTTTCTAGCTCGAGGAGCGTCTTTGGCTTAACATGGACGATGTACAGACGATGTCCACCCCAGAGATGCCAATTTTTGGCCAAACGCTGCACCTGATGAAGTTCTGGTCATTACTATTCGTTCATAATTGGCGACGCTATGTGGCTCTGACGCCCTTTGCCCTCATCAATGTTACCCAATACGTGGACATCTACCTAAGCTCCGAATCCTTGGATTTTATCATTCGCAACGTCTATCTGGCGGTCCTCTTTACCAATACATTTATTCGGGGTGTTCAGCTGTGTGTGCACCGCAAGCGTTACGAGCGATTTCTGGAACTGCTCAAGGGCTACTATCTTCAGCTTCTGGTGAGTTTAATACGAATTAGAGTGAACAGTCGTTTTAACGTTGCCCTAGATTAAGTATATATATATATCACATACATATAGAACACATATATAAGCGGATTCAATTTCTTGCTAAATTGTTAAATTCGTTCAAAACGCCGCTTGCAAGCACATTAGTCGATTTACTTTACCCAAAGAGCCGTCTGGAATAAAATCAACATAAAAATTAAAATCAAAAATTCAGCATTACAAAGGAGCAGCAGCTGGCAAATTTTTTTTTGTTTTCGTTCCGCTTGCAACTAATTTTCAAGAATCTATATTAAAGGTTTCTTTTTATTTTATTTGATATAATTCATAAATTCGGTATATTTTTGATATTTGATATTTGATATTTGATTTTTTTATAAGGAGTTACATTTAAAATGATAGCTGACTCAGTTCACCCCTCATACGGACAGTTTCATCAGATTGTTTCTCTATGAACTCGATCAACTGTCCGGGATCGTTATTAAGGCTTGCCCAGTTAATTTTTGATCCCTGCAAATAGATCTTCAAATTTCGTTGTTCTGGTTTTTCAGTCTGCCAAGCTCGTGCGTCACGCACAAACATATCTGTTATCGATGAACAGTCTCGCAAATTCAAGGTATGCAAATGGGGTAACTTTTTTACAAGTTCCATTAGCTGTTCATTTGTGATGGAAGGCATTCCAATATGTAGCGACTCCAGTTTTTGTAGTTTCAGCAAGGCTTCTAGGGGCACTTCTTCACAGGATACACAAAGGGCCGTAAGGCTGGTAATGCCACAGATGCGTTCAACCTGATTTATGGGTATAGCTTTTCCCTTTATGGAAAGACTCTGCATTACTACTCCTGGTTTTCTTTCAAGAGCTTCCAAGAACTCCGTTCGCAGCGGGCCCGCAGTCCAAATGTACAGATGTTTAAGTTTGGTCAATCCGCAAACAATTTCGTATTTCACACCATTAGTAAGTTTTTTGCCATATTCGAAGCTTTCTAAATTTTTGCAATGATTAACAGGCAACTCGAAATCTTTCTTATAATCTTCTGTTAAATTATCTACAAGAAACAATGACCAATGAGCTCCCTGAAAATGTCCGGAATGATCGGGATTCGAAACGTTTTGAGGATTTTCCAACTCTTGTAGTTTATTGTCCACATAATTGCTGACACGGGGCGATGCATATACTATCACATAAGGGCCAATCTCTAGAAACACTTCATTCCTTGTTGTTAAGTCCAAATGTGTGGCAAAATAGTTTGGTGAAGATGTGTCGATCCATTTATAATGACAACTTGCGTACTGGTCGAAAAGCGTTTTATTGGTATAACTTTCCTTTGACAATTTTATTTGAGCCCGTATATCAAGATAAGAATACATTCGCTCCGACTCGTCATCGATTGGGGCTTGGACAACCTCGATATTCATTTCGTGTGCACTTATCAAAACCCAAAGGCATACTGAATGTTATCTACAGCAAAGCATGGCAAGTAAGCTTGACCGTAACAAGAGATCGAGAGATTGCTCTCTCTTAATATCTATTCGGTCTTATGCGTTGCGACAGAATGAGTTTTCACATTGAATAAGAGAGGGTGTAGAGTCATCTCACCAAAGACCCGTTGAGTAATAAACATACAGATATGAAAGTCACTCTGAGCTTGAGCAAAAGCAAAACAAAAACAAATTAAGCTCATTTACCATACGAAGCAACAACAAATCACTTGCAAAACAACGACAGTGCGCATGAAATCCCATTTTTTTTTCGTCGTCCGTCTTGATCACCATGATGTTTGTGACCGATGACAAGGACATAGGAAACTCGGTGCAAAGAAAAGGAACAAATCGATGTATGAACAACTTTTTTTGTTTAGCAAGATATCTTGACCAAACTCGGCATTTATTAGTTTTACTATACTCCCCGTATATATACAAAATCCTATCATCATCGGACTACTATATCATATAGCTTCCATAGAAACGATCGGTCGAAAATTAGGTTTTTGTATGGCAAAATATCCCCTACGACAGCTATATGATATAGTAGTCCGATCAGCTGATTCCGACATGTGTACAGAAAAACGGACGGATCAAATTAGTTCAAAAATGAGCTTATGTTTGCCAAAATATTTTGTTTTCCACAATATTTTTATCGCACTCAGCATTTATGAGCTTTACTATTCGCACACGTCTGCAAAACCATAAATGTTCGGCGTGTCGAAGAGTCCTGATTTTCTCGATTTTAACTATAAATTATTGATACCTTTGTCGTTGCCTTAAAAATTAAATCTTATTTCAGAACAGCTCGGATCTGCATATTGGTCGGTTGGTGGCTGACGCCACGCGACTTTCTCAATACATTGGCCGCATTAATTTGCTAATGGGAACCTGCACCTGTGTTGGTTTTGTGACCTATCCCATTTTTGGCTCGGAGCGTGGTAGGCGAACTGCACAATCTCGATGTAATTTCTGTGCACATTGGTAATTGTATTTGTATTTGCAGTTCTGCCCTATGGCATGTATGTGCCTGGTATTGACAAATACGCCAGCCCCTACTATGAGGTCTTCTTTGTGGTGCAGGTCATCATGGCGCCTATGGGCTGCTGCATGTACATACCCTACACCAATCTGGTGGTTACCTTCACACTGTTTGCTATACTCATGTGCCGAGTGCTCCAGCACAAGCTGCGCACCTTACAGCAACTGCGAGGCATACAAGTGCGTCACGAAATTATATGGTGCATACGTTATCAGGTCAAGTTGGCAGGGTGAGCTATTTACCTACAATTTACCCATGAACTAACTACTCAAGTCTCCCATACAGACTAGTGGATGCCATAAATGAACTGACGACCAATTTGCATTTGTTAGAGTTTCTGTGCTTCGGCGCGATGCTTTGTGTGTTGCTCTTCTCGTTGATCATTGTAAGTTTCAAACTTAAAAATTAATATTTTCATTATAATTAATATGATTTTATTATTTGTAATTTAATTATTATTATTTTTATTATTATTATTGTTTATGTTTAATTATTCAATTATTTTTTATTTTTTTAAATTGATCGATATAGATAAGAACACAAAATAAAAACCTCAAGTTAAAAGCGATAAAAATTACTATCTGAAAAAAGGACCTATGCAAAGTTTAAAGACAAGAGATACATTTAAGAGTGAGAAAACAAAGAAACAAACAAATGGATAAATGGACATAGCTATATCAACTCGGCTGTTGATGCTGACCATATAATTTATGTGATCGGCGATGTCATCTTCTATGAGTTACACAATTCGTGACAATATTATAATACCCTCCAGAAGGCTATAGTACAAGCAGTATAGCTTCTATATTTGGGCACACTCTGAACAAGCCTCACGGTTCGCGTTTTGGCATTCATCAGATACACTTTTCGCACGAAAAGAAATCTGCATTTAAATCACCTTCATTTTTTGGCCGCGTGCTGTGTTTATAAATGCAGTTATTATCCAAAAATGTATTAATTTTTCTTTTATATATGGATACATATCAAGCCTTTTATTTTTGGCGCTTCGGAACGAGGCAATTCGAATTCAATTCATTGATCATTCACTTTTCTGTGAATGCCTTTTGAAAATTTAAGGCATATAATACACATCCGGCGAAATGAGGAATTCTTTCTGCTTGTTTTGTTCTTTGTTTTTTGTTCTTTTTTCTTTGTTTTTTTTTTTTGTTAAATATTCTGAACGCACTGTAAATGGATTAAAAAGAGTAGAATAGTTTTGTGCCCATAATCAGCATCAACAACCAAATCGCTCAAGCCATGACGATTAGTTTATCTGGGCTCAGATTAGTTGCTATCTTCATGAAACCTTGTCTATGTTCTTCTTTTTGTCGCAGTCAGTGCAGATATCGGAACTGGCCGCATTGGGAGACTATAACATATAGCAGTGATAGGAACGATAGTTCGAAGACTAAGTTCGCTCAAAACGCTCTTTACATATAGGCAAAACCCTATTAACGTCGGATCTTTATATCGAATAGCTCAAATAGGACCGAGAGGTCGAAAAGTAGGTTCCCAAAGGAAAAACGTGTTGCTTATTAAGATTAGCCTGTCGTTTTTTTTCCGACTCGGAGTCAAATTAAGAAAAATTAGTTTGTCTGTTTTATTTTATCAACTAAAATGTCATTTGTGACTGACTGTTTAAGGTAGATCGAGCAAAAATAAAAACATCTGAAAGTTGAAGAAGGTTATGCCTAGAAAGTACACGCTAGTAACTATTTTCCCATCTTTATTATGATTACTCGGAAAAATCAAATTTTTAAGTGATTGCTACGTTTAGTCGGTATAATTCGTAATATTTTCCATTTTCTTTTTACATAGGCACAAACTATTGCCCAGACTATTATAGTCATTTTCTATATGGTCATGATATTTGCCAACAGCGTTGTGCTCTATTACGTGGCCAATGAGCTTTATTTTCAGGTGGGTCCACATAAAATATATTCTACCGACAAGTTGAAAATTTAAATGTCATTTCTTTAGAGTTTCTATACATCTATTGCCGCGTATGAAAGTAATTGGATAGATTTGGATATTGAGACGCAGAAAATTTTAAAGTTTCTAATCATGCGCTCGCAAAAGCCACTGGCGGTAAGAAAACCTTGAAGTTCCTATAACATTTCGATATTTACTTATATATATGTAAATGATTCATATCTGGATATCTCTTTAGATACTCGTTGGCGGTGCTTATCCAATGAACCTGAAGATGCTGCAATCGCTGCTGAACTTCATTTATTCCGTTTTCACGTTGCTGCGACGCGTCTATGGCTGAGTTGTTTTTAAAGTTAGACCACATTTATCCTTTGTAGCTCGGACAATTGTAAAATTGATTGCATTTAGCTTTTGGGCCAATAAACGTTATCCGCAATTCGATTGGCCAATGCATCCGGAATTGCATTTTAACGTTTTAGAGCCAAAAATGGTACAAAAGCCAGAGAAAATAAACTATAATAAAAATGCGTCTGGGCTGGTCCATTGTCTCCCTCCACGTTAGCACCCAGGGAGCTGGGCACTGAGTACTGGCCAGGGCTTTCTTTTGTTGTGTTGGCCCTGTTGGCTATGCCCGGCACGTGCCACTTAGATAACTTCTATTTAAGCAAATATAAATCTAAAGTGTGTTAAATTAGATTAAAATGTTCTCGTAAAGTAAAAGCTGTGGCAGCAGCAGGTAAGGCATGGGAGCGTCCAGTCTCATGTTGTTTTTCGTATTGCTTACAAATTTAACACAATGTTTCGAAATTGTCTCCTTGCCATTCAGTTAAATAATGTGGAAATTGGAAGCTGAGCTGTTTACAAGTGTGTACACACTTATATTCCGAACGGGAATATTGAGCAGTTTGTGTACATAAACTTTTTGCATAGCCTTAAGCTAAACCACAGTAAATTTAATTGCCAAACTGCTTTTTGTGATATGTATATGTTCTTCTTGGGCTTAGAAAAGCCACAAGCTATGGATGCAGTTTATATGAAAATTATTTGTGGTTTGCTTTGTCAGGCTCTGTTTATTGAAAGTTATTCTTCGTTTTAATTTGCCTTGAGAAGCCATAAATAAAAGAAGCTGCCTGTTATAAATTTATTTAACAACCATAAATCGACTTAGTCGGTAGCTTAACCAAAGTGCAAAGCTTATGAGTTTTTTCCAGCTAACGACAAGTTCTTAGTATACTTAATTTCAATAAAAAATTCAGAATTTGTCCATTTTCTTTGGAGGCCTGATTAAAATAGAAAAATTACAATAATGTAAATAGAGTAATGATTGTTATAAATTGTAATGACAATGATAATAATAACGATGATAAATATATATAATAAAATTAAAATAAAAAAAAATTATTGAAATAATAATAAAAATAATAATAATAGAAATAATATTAATAAAAATAATAATAATCAAAATAATAGAAAAAATAATAATAATAATAATAAAAATAATAATAGTACAAATTATAATGGTAAAAATAATAATAATAAATAATAATAATAAATAATGATAACAAGAATTATATTAATAATAATAGTAAACATATTAGCGCTATAGTTTTATGTTCTATTATAGTTACTTTTGATTTAGTTCAATCTAAGTATCTGTTGATACTACTTACTTTGTCAGCTCTCTAATGATTTTTCGAGATAATAATAATTAAAATAATAATAATAATAATAATAATAATAATAATAATAATAATAATAATAATAATAATAATAATAATAATAATAATAATAATAATAATAATAATAATAATTATAATAATAATAATAATAATAATAATAATACGAATAAGAATTATATAAACAGTAATAGTATGCATGTTAGCGCAATTGTTTAATTAATTATATTATTAAATAGTTATTACGTATATTCTTTGCTCTATTATATTCACATTTTATTAAATTTAATACACGACGCACTTTCTGTTGCTACTACTTTTTAAGCTCTTTAATTGCTTTGCAAGTTGTTCTTGACATTTATTTTTCAGCTCAGACTCCGCACATTATCGTTTCATTTTCCTAATCAGCATTAAGTTTCACTTCAGTTAAGACCCATGCCGCAGTCTCAGACATTTCGCACATTCAACGAGTCGTCAAATTGACTTTAATTCAAGAATTTTTTATATGCTCTACACACACACGCACGCACAGAAACATACATACACACACATGCGAGCTTCCTCTCTAAAGACCTACAAAAGGAATTGCTGCCTATGTCCCAGTCTGCTGCCTAATGGCATTCCATTGCTCGCTGCTGTCTGTTTCCCAGTTCTCTCCGCTTCCACCTTCTACAAACTAAGCAATGACTCGCCGTTTTACTGCATACTTTTCGGAGCCTGGCAGCAGCAGCAAAAACGCTGATGCGACAATTATAGTTATTGTCTGCCTAACCAACCGGGGAACCTCCTGCCATCCCATTTCCTCCCACTGCCGCTGACTGGTTTCGCGTACGTGAGACAGCACAAATACCTCCCAGCTGGCTGGCTGTGTGGCAAGTGGGCGTGGCAGCAGTTGCAGCCAGCTTCAATTTTAGAAGCAGCTTCTTTCATTGCTAATGTAAACATGTATTGTTGTTGCTTTGGTACCCTGTTCATTAGCAGCGGAAGAGTATAGGTTGCGTTGCGCTACAGAAAATCTTAACAACTTGTTGGGCTGTCAGTGTGGAGTTGACAACAATGTTAATAATATATTTATAGAAATATAACTTATCATAACAATTATAGACCAAGACTTTTTATTTAAAAAAGAAAAGGTTGTCAGAATAATGAAAATAGCATAGAACGGCAAAAAGCTTCTTTTTTTATAAATACCACTTGTATTCACTTAAGAAAATGCATTCTAATGATCGAAAAGAAATTTTCTATTTAGTCTAGCTTTGCTGCAGGGTATTCGAAAAGTACCAGGCATTATTATATATGGTTTTGTGTTATTGTTGCCGCTGTCTGTCAATGTCTTTGACGCCAAATTGACACATTTTGTAGTCGCCCCGTGGATCTGCTCAGCACTCCTTAAATAGTGTGCTAAAATGTGGTACGTGTTCCCTGTGTCGAGAGTTGGGGGGCGGTGGCGAAGTCTTATCTCGGTGGGTGGCTCAGCTGCTGCCAGGCAATGTTTAATTTCAATGGCAGGTGGTGGCATGAATCGTGAGGCCCTCGAGCTGGTAAAAGTTACCAAAGAAATTTATCAGAACGCAAATCCATTTTCAACACCTTGCCGCGGGCGTTATTCGCATGTCTGGGTGTGTGTGTGTGTGTGTGTGAGCAGGTTGCCCAAGTAGCTGGCCAGAAATCAAAACCAACTTTTGCCGCCTTCTGCCAAATGAGGTGAATTTGACGCCCTGGAAAGATAACCCTTGCTGCATCCTGCTGCCTGGTGTTTGGCTCCATTAGCTTTCATTGGCTGTGCGGCCACACCCCGTATTTTATGCCTATTTTATGCGCATCAGAACAAAATTGCGTACGTGTTGTAATTTTTAAAACATTTTTCTTGTACTATTTTTGGGGGGCTCTGTTGACATTTGATGTTCGCACGGACGGACTTGCCTTAATATGGCGTTGACCAAAATAAAAAGAAAAAAGTAAATAAACTTGTCAAATTTAGGTCAAGCGGTCAAGTGTTTTATGTCGTTGTTGGGCTTCTGTCAAGGGTCTTATGCTGTTTGCCTGCAGTGGCCCGCAGTTTTGTTTTATGTCCATAACAGGCAGGAGGGCTGAAGGGGGATGTTAGTATTTGTATTTGTGCGGGGTTGAAGCAGCTGTGTTTGGTTAAGAGCTAAAGGATTCGAGTGTCAATATTTGAAAGCTTTAGATACGATAGATTTGCTTAAGATTGTACAAGTGTTGTTTGAGGTATACATGAAAATGAGAACTTGAATTAAATATATTTAAGTAGCAAGCTCAAAACCACAGTCAATATCCTTCTGCCAATTCCACATAAAGCTCTAAAGCTCTCGCTGTTTCTTGTAAATATATATTGCCGTTCTATGAGATTCTCATTAATTTAATTAACCCACAAAAAGTCACTTGACAATAATTTAAACCATCAATAAAATATGGTTTTACATCACTGAGTTTCATCAATTTTCAACACTAGTCAAAAGCTTACACTTAAATCTTAACAGAAAGATTAAATGGGCCTTTTTTGAAATAAAGTGATCTCTGAGTTAACTTTTTATTTAGTTTTGGGTTAGTTCTAAATGAAATATGTATTTATATATATTATACAAGGGGCTACTCTGTTTAAATATAATAATATCAATAAATATTCTTTTCATATATGGTTGCTTCATAACACATATTTTCATCCTTTTACAAATCTTATAATTTGTAACCTTCATAACAATTTACATTGGCAGATTACGAAGCATTTACCAGTTGTGCACGACACACCCCTAAACAAGCCCGACAACCTACCCTTCCCCAGCTATTTCTGTTGCTGCCAAAAGAGCAAAAAAACAAAAAAAAACAGTTCAACAAAAACCAAAGTTCAAAAAAAGAAACATGGACGAGAAATATATAAAGGCAGGCTAAAAATATGGGCTTCTGGCCGTCCTGAGCCCACCCAAACTTGAATTATTATCACACTAGCCGTCGACATTGACCCAAAAAAAGGTTTGGCTGACAAATTTGTTGATTCTTGAATTTTTCCAAGAGGAAAGGTGGAAATGTGCAAAAGAAATTTCACATCGATTCGACGGCGCCTGCAAATGAAATTTGTGCCATGACCGGCTAAAAGAGTGGCCCATAAATAATTGAAGGAATTGCAATGGCAATTTGCCATGCATTTGTGTGTGCAATTGTAAAAGACCAGAGCGAGATTGCAGAAACCAAATTTAATTAACTAACAGGCAAACAACAAACAGATGCCGGTCTCGTACGTTGCGTATACGTAATGTATTTGCTTAGGCCAAGCAGCCTGATCAAATTGGCTAAGCCAAAGTTTCTGCTCTACTACAAATATAGAGTCTACATATATTGAGCTTAATTGCCAATGCCAATCAAAGATGTCGCCAAAATTATATGTTAAAATGCGCTTAATTTGCAGAATGCCAAAAGGCAGGCAGCAAAATGCCACGGGACGATAGGAGGTGCAGTAAATTTTGCACTTTTGGTTCTCAGCTCGTTTGGGAAACTGCCATTTATGCCAGGTCGGCATTGGCAGGCTTGCTGTCTGGCAACAAAATTGTTGTGCAAATCTGATTAAGGCTGCAGTTTGGGTAAGCGATTTATGAATGCCAATGAATGCGTTCCGGCCACAACGAATACTTGACTGTGAGTGCCAGGCAGCAAGTGCGTCTCTCTGTATCCTTTTCGTATTGCATAAGCCGCCTGCAGGCCAACTGCACTGGCAAATGCGGGCCAGAAGTCTGACAAACAATTGCAAGAGGCAGACAAAGAGTTCAGCAGATGAATGAAAACGAATAAAGAGCTGTGATAAGGACAACGTTTAATCCTTGTATGTGGCTAATACTTGTCACTTATAAGCACATTCTACTGCTTTCTAGCATATTTACACATTGTAAGCATGCTGAACTCTTGAAGTTAACAGCAAATGATAAAAAGAAGTATTACAATAACACTGTTAGAGAAATAAATAATAAATATGAGCTCAAAGATTTTTATGTATAAAGCTAACTATAATATAAGAAACCAAATTTAGCCCTTTTTAAAAAAAATTGTTGATTAATTATCAAATAATGAAAATCTTAGAAAAAACCTCACACAATTATAAAATTTATAGTTCTAACGCTATGTTCGAGTTTCTCAAAATGTCTATTTCAATAAAACTTCAAAGGTTTTAATTTGATTTCAACAATAATGTGAAAAATATATAAATACACAAGAAAAATTAATTGCTAGGGTGCCAAGGTTGATACCTTTGCGACATATTTTTCTATAACAAGCTAAACAAACAAGTCTTCAAAAAAAAAACCATACATATTAAATATATATGATCGCTCTTTTGGTCGCTTCCTTACATAGATGTCCCATCCAATATCCATATACGGCCTGCAGGAAAAATTACGACTTATGCAGTTTCATTAGAACAGAGGAATTTGTTAAAATGGAAAAATAAATACCTCTACTCATGGAGGTTGCTGACTCAAACCATATTTAACAGTTGTCTAAGCTCATTGAACTTAAATATATTTTTTTTAATGTAATAATGTTTTCATTTTAAACATTGACCACCAAAATTTATATGTTCACTTCCAATTTAAAACCATTTCTTATTCCATCTTCCATAGAAACTTCAAAACGTCTCCTTTGGGCTACTTTGCCACTTTTTGTATTATTCGAATTTGATTATCATGCGGTTATTCAACGTCTTTTCTTCTTTTGCTACTTTTAGCTGGCTGTACAACCGTTTCTACATCTTTTTATTATGCATTTCGTTCCATCACTTGTCCAACCAAATGTTCCCGTTGTCGTCTGTTGCCAGTCTGGCGGCTTTAACACTTTTTCGCTAGATATATATATATATTTTATTTTTTGTTTAGAGAAACGACTATTTGTATTGACGCTGTCGCTTCGCATTTGATGGGGGAATGTCCTGGCGGAGTCGGGCCTGTCCTGGCTGTTGTGTGTGCTTAGTCTCTGTGGGCTACACATTATCACCGTTACGGACCGTTCACAGCCGCCTCCTTGTTGCCAGCCTCTTCTTTTGGCTTTTTAACATTTCAATTCTAATTTAAATTTTATATTGTTAGCGGTTCCTCTGGCTCCTAGCGACTGAGGCTACGGCGAAGCACACAACTTTAACGATTTCTATCTCGGCCAAATATCATAAATATTTGCACAACTTTTGCGTGTTGACATTTTCCAGCTCTTTAGTCACGCTATTTTTACACGCTGGCAATTAGCTAATGTTTTCAACCTTGTATTTGCCTAAATATAAAACGAGGCGTCGCGAAGGTTAACAAAAAAGTTAAACCGTTTATTTTCATTCAAAAAATTTGAAATATATGAAGATTTCAGTTTAAAATATTATTTTCATTGGAGATAAAATCGAAAAATGTACTGAGCACAAAAATTACATTACTGTTAAATTTTTTATAACCAGGAAAAAATATGGTTGTTAACAAGAGTAACGAAAATAAAAATAAAAAATTAGTATGCCCTTTTTTCAATATATACAGGACTTCATTTTTATATTTATATAAATTTATCTTCTCGAAATCAACATTTTTGTATTGCTGCTAAAAATATATACAATTGTGTGAGCTACTTTTAGTATGCTGTTAATTAACATACTTGACACTAACCAAATTTTACAGAAAAAAAATAAAAATATATTATACCTTTATTTACCCGAAATGAGATAATTTTACTCGAAATGAGATAATTTTTATTGCTGCTAAGAAAACGTACAGTTGTGCCAGCTACTGTTAGTGCACTGTTAATTAACATGCTTACAACTGACAATGCTGTCATCTTGATTTTATCTATGCTTTGTACTGCTTTTTGGCTTTGTGCCCCTAAACTTTTAAAATTATCTAGTGTTTGTTGTGGCTGTCAGTTGAAATTGTTGTTTCTGTTGTTTTGTTTATTATTATTGTCTGGCTGCCACTGTCACATGTCAAGTGTCAGTTTTGTCGTTGTATTCAGGTTCGAGTCACAGCTGCGGGAAACTATTTTGCATTATTTGCACTTGCTGCAACCGAAAAGCAGAGCTCCACCACCAGCCCTGCTTATGATAATTTATTGTATATATATACAAATATATATAAATAAAATATGCATATTCTTGTATATACTTAAGTACAGCTTGATTTACATGGCAAAGATGAAGAGCAGAAAGTCAGCAGCGCGTTATGAACTTTTGGCAGCTGGCAAAAAGATTGAAAAGTTTTCACAGTCAACGAATTCAGGGGTTGGGAATTGAGCATAGACAACAGGGGCTGTAATGGGTTAAGCACCATGAACAAAGCAGCAGCAATAGTTAGATGAGATGAATTATGCTTAATGCAGTGTAACCTGATATTTAATGGGAAAGCTTGCAGAGTACAAAATTTTATTTGTGTACAAAATCGTAGCCGTTATTTATGTAGAGAGCATCAATGGGCAACATAAGTGTAGTTCATCTTCAGTACATTTTTATTACAATATTATGTTATTATTATTACAATATAATATAAATATTAATGAAAAATAATATTAATATTAATCATATATATCATTACATTGTAAAATATACAATATTATTGTAAAAGATTTAAAAGATTTCTTTGCAGGTTATTTTGGTTACTTTTACCACTGAATATTTTTAATAAATGCTTGAACATAGCTCCTAAGCATTTATTAAATCATTTCACAGTTGCCACATAAGTTTGACCTTTTGATAACAATCATTTTTTGTTTTTTAGTATGATAATGGTTTTTATTATGACTCACTACATGTTAACATTATTCAACTACTTTTTTTTGTCTTCCTATACAAATTGATTAATTTTTAATCACTAGATTTTATGCTGGCATCAATTCGATTTATTTTATTTTTAGAATTTCTTTCAAACTGTTTTTCCATATCAAATGAATATGGCAACCTAATGTTTTGGTCAATTTATAACATTTCCAACATTGTTACCAACAAAGTTTTGCTTTTATCTTTGGCACGCATTGTTTATGTATATCACATTAAAGGCAGCTGCTTTGTCCGGGATGGGCGAACGCGCTTTGTAGAGTGACAGCAATGGAATTTCAATTTTGGCCAGGAACTTTCTAATAGGCAAGCGAAACATTTTGCTACACTTTGCGCTAAATTCAATAAGTGCAAACTTTTCACTTGTTCGGCTTTTGTGCGGGCAACAAAGCCTCTGATTAGCCGGTGACTCCCCATGGGCCCCGGCAAAGGCGTGTCGTACAAGTGACAAGTGAATAATGCCCAAGTGTGGGACACATCTACAGCTCCATTGTAATCACATTTGGCCAAAATGGCAGCTCAATAAACGCCAACAAAGGCGAAAGTTTACAATTCAATTAGATTTAATTTCGGGAAGACAACTTCCGGTGCAGAAACTTTTCGATTGCTTAACTCCAGCTGCCAGCTAGCTGCATAATTAACTGGCAGGTTGCTTAAAGTTAGACTTTAACTTTAAAAAGTTGCAATTTTTTATTTATTTCGGTGGCGTCAAATGTCAAGTGAGAGCGGCCGACATTTAATGCGCAAAAATTGCAAAACTTTTCTCATATAAAACGCATATTAAATCATTTTTATGGCAGACTTCGCCGAGCTCCAACGCAAATTTTCCGCCTCATGCATTTTCTTTGCTGTTAGTTTCTTTAACGCGAAAGCGACGCCATAAAGAAAAATGTTTTCACCTGTTTACATACTTTTGGTGTTTTCTTTTAGCATTTGCTCTTTATATATTTTTTTCATTATTACAGTGCCTTGTTTTATGCACCATTTGTGTGAGCTTAAAATATGCGTTAGACATTGAGTTTTCAGTTTTTACTGCAGTTTGCACGCTGCGTATGAGTGATATTTTGGAACATTCGTCTCTTTATAGTTATTATAGAGTATATAATATATTTTACAGCATTACTGTGTTTATGTGCACTTCTTGGCCATATTTGCAGTTAAATTCTGTGTTTAAATATTTTTATTTCAGTTTTATTTTTATTATTTGTTTTGCTTTTGCTGTGAATGAAAATGGAGCTAGAATAACTAGGGAAAACAATAAACATGTTTATTATTCTTACTTTTTTGACATTTATCATAGTCCTTCTTATGCATACATTTGGTTTTCGAGCGTTTTAAGACTTTCACGTTTAAAAACGATTCTCAATTGAGTCCATACATCAAAAGACAAAACAAGTAAGAGGTTCTAGTCGGGAGCTCCTGACTAAGGGATACCCTGAACCCTCTTATTCCAACACCAAATGCAGTTCGCGCTAGGGCAGGGTTCGAACTCGTAACTGGCCGCGCTACCTTCCGCCGCCTCTACCCAATAGCCACTCCAATAATTAATTCTTAATGAAAAAAAAGCGAATTATAATAGCAGCACAGAAAACAATACAATACTTGGAGATACGGTCTTCAGGTTTGGGGCATTGCATCTCGGACAAATCGAAGACGGATTCAGACACTCCAAAACTTGGCCTTGCGCCGAATTACGGGTGCTGACTGGTACGTCAGAAATTCTACCTTGCACAGAGACCTCAAAATGGAGACCATAGACAGCCAAGTCGGAGCATTCGCCAACCGGTACAGCGAACGCTTGCAGCGACACTGCAGCCGGGTAGCAAGAGACCTCGCTGGGAGGTGTGTAGTCAGGAGGCTCAAGAGAAGATCGTTCAAGGACCTCCTCCAACCACGACATAGGAGACGCCCCAGAGTCCCCCGACTACCTACGTGACGATGCAGCCTTACTCAAAAAGCCGCCTTTGACGTTTGTCCACGATAAAGCCTGACGACCCAACCAGGCTTGGCGTAATATCACCTAAGCCAACTGTGTTGTAATAAAAATTTATGCTATTTTTGATTCAATACAATAAACAAACAAAAAAAAAAAAAAAAAAATACAATCGCAATTGCAATGCTGTTGAAAGAATTCAAAAACGACGCGCATGAATGTGTGTGTGTACATGTATACAGAAATTCTGGGAATTTCCGCTTGCTGCCGCTAATAGGAGAAAAGCCAAAACACGTTTTCTTTAATCATATCTGTATTTCTTAACCGATCTTGATGAAATTCTACGTCTTATTGTACTATAAAATATTCGTGTATTCTTGAAATGACAATTGCATTTCAAATGACGCTTATATTGATGGGCAGCATAAATTGGTTTATTTACTTGATTTATAGCTATAAGGTAGTAGCGGGGAGGTGGTGATAGCTATAAAATGAAAGATACTTGATATATATATATATATATACTATTTTAGAAGCTGCATGTCAAGTTTGGTGACTCTAGCTTTTATAACTTACCAAAATTACTCAAAAAAACAGGATTTCGATATCGATTTTTATCGATTACTTGGAACCGGCGCAAGTTATCGATTATCGGAAACAATCTCGATTTGCGCATGGACTAGGAGGACCTACAGCTAAATTTCAAGTCTCTAGCTCTTATAGGTTCTGAAATCCTTGCGTTCATACATACGGACGGACAGACAGACGGACGGACGGGCAGACAGACGGACATGGCTAAATCGACTCGGCTGTTGATGCTGATCAAGAATGTATATACTTTATGGGGTCGGAGATGCTTCCTTCTGCCTGTTACATACATTTGCACAAATACATTATACCCTTTTTACCCATTTTCAATGGGTTCAGGGTATAAAAATGTAAAGATAATTCAAACCGAAAAATAAATATTCGCATTTTCCATCCAAGAGTTTATAAACAGAACTGGGAATGAAACAACTTTAAACATAATTTATAAAATTTAAATTTTCTTTTAAAAACAAAATTGAGTACAAAACTGTTCGTTGCTTTAGCAAAATTATAGAAAAAAATTAAAAAATTTCTAAGCATCGGCTTGCATATATGCAATAAAATAAAAAATGTGCAGTTAGATTCCCTAAGGGCTACGATATCAGCATTGCACATATGCATTTTTTAATAATATTATCGGGCAGAGAGCTGCTGCGAATATGTTATGCCAGTCGTTGGCTTAGTTCTAATTTGACTGTGAAACCTGAAATATAAGCGAATATAAAATGTGGTTAAAAATAATTCAATTTTGTTGCATATGTTTTGTAGTCGATAAAGCTAATGCGGGTTTCACTTCAATAACAGTCTACACAAGTTATTGTTTCGCATATCGGTTGATATTTAACCGCGAATGCCCGCTACAAAATCAATTTGATGGTGGAGTTAGTTTGTGTGAGCTAAATTTAATGGGCGCCACTCTCGGATTTAAGTGCTCCTGTCCATTATACTATTTGACTGAATTTGAGGGTACTTGTTATGTGGATAAAGAAGCTATCAGTACGTTTTATTGTTTTGCAGAAAAACAAAGATATATACAAAACGCACTGCATTGCGAAGTATTTAAAAAATCCGAAATAATTTTAAGGAATTGCAATAATACACATGTTAATTCAATGCGTATAAAGACATTTAATAATAACGACTTACGCACCACTCCGAATTTGCCAAACTTGAGGCACCTACGTTGGCAAACGCATGCGGGATGTCAGAGTTTTAATGATAAATTGAAAAGTTACAAATATCTGGAAGTTGAAGAATCCTCGAATGCAAACATGTGTGAACTTTATAATTTCACCAATGTACCACAAGTTAGAGAACTGCATATATTGATTTACAAACCTGTCAGTTTGAGACGATCTAAATATAAATTGAATACATTTATTTTAAGTAAAATGTTTTTAAGACGCATGCCCAAATTGGAACTATTTCAAGTGAATGCTTTTCAATATTATTATGATGAAATCGGCTTGGATATTCATAAAGAAATGTTTGAAGGCCTGAGCAATTTATCAAAAATTATATTCGCAAACTTTCAAGTTTATGGCCTTACTCCAGACCATTTTAAAGATTTAATTAACTTAAAATCTTTGCATCTGAGAGAGATAAGCATAGATCAGTTTGAGTGGCTCAGGTATGTTTATTAATGTTTGCTTATAACAATGAATGAGAATATGGGATTAAGATGTTTTTTTTTCGATAACATATCTTTTCAGTTCTAAAACATTACAAAATAATTTGGAATATTTGGAAATTACAAATTCTACAAGCAAAAAAGAGGATTTATCTGGAATGCAATATCTTCAAAAATATTCAAAATTAGGCATAATTGATATTATATCTGAAAGTACAAACTTCGACTGGATTTATAAATACAATACAACTGCCTTTATTTGTACTCAACTCTCAAGTGATTGTATTTTCAAAAGAGACATTAGTAACAAAACCTGTCCCTTTGGCTGTATATGCACTTTGGATCGCATAAAAATGCGATTTAAAATAGATTGCGCTTCTATTGAGCCACTTGGACTAATTCCAGATTTACCTATCCCAATAATTGGTAATGCATCATTGTACTTCAATAACAAAATCCTGACTGAATTGCCAAACTCAACGTTATATGGATATGCCAATCTTCGAGAGCTGCATGTGGCCAATAACAGAATCGCAAATTTAACAGTGGCCCAACTGCCATCTAATTTAACCTATTTGGATGTAAGCAACAATAGTTTGAAAACTCTTGATAAGCAAGTGCTCGAGTTTCTCTCCAGGAGATCAGGTACAATACGACTTAGACTTTCAGGCAATTCATGGATATGCAATTGCGATGCTGAGCCGTTGGTGTCGTTTGTTGCCAATTTCTCTTATCTGATTGAGGATCGTGAAAATATTAAATGCAATGAAATACATTTTGGAAAGATGTTATATTTAAAAAGAAGAGATATTTGCGGATTTTCTAAAATGAAGCTTATTTTTGCTAGTCTTTTGGGATTCGCAATTATAATAATTATAATCACATATTTCTACTTTAAGAAATCCATTATTATATGTCTTTATGAAAGAAATCTTTGCGTAAGCTGCATTTCCCGTCCGGAACCCGAAAATAGTACACCGTTAGAAATTGACGCATTTCTTGCATTTTCTCACAAGGACTTGGAACTAGTCGGAGAATACGTTGAAAAGCTGGAGAAGGGCTCTCGCGAATTCAAGCTTTGTTTTTATCAACGCGACTGGTTAATTGGCGAATCCATTCCGGCATGCATTTTAAAATCAATAGAGGAATCGAAAAGAATTATTATACTGATGACCAAGAATTTCAAGGAGTCATCCTGGGGTCGCTTCGAATTCCGTATGGCCATTCAGGCTACCTCTATCGACCGGTATAAACGCCTGATTATAATCGTGTATCCAGAAGTCGAAGACTTTAACGACCTGGACTCCGAGCTGAAAACCTACATGAAATTAAATACGTATCTGAGACGTGATGATCCCCAGTTTTGGAGAAAACTAATCTATGCAATGCCCCACAATCATGGAAGTACTGGACGAACTGATCAGCAGTAATGACCGACAGATTCAAGAGAGACTGAGATCCTGATTAGTTGTATAATATATCCATTTTATTCCATAAGGATATATATTAAAATATACTATTAAATGTTGACATTGCAATTGCAATGTTGTTGATAGAGGTCAAAGCAGACGCGCATGTGTGTATACAAAAATTCTTGGAATTTTTGCTTGCTGCTACAAACTCGAGGCCAGCAATAACATGCTTTATTTAACAACTTCTGTGTTTCTTAACCGATCTTGATGAAATTTTCTACATCTCGTACTATAGAATATTTGTGTATTATCAAAAAGTCAATTGCATTTTAATTGTGGCTTATATTGATGGGCAGCATAAATTGGCGGGGAGGTGGCGATAGCTATAAAATGAAAGATACTTCATGTACAGTATAATTTGCTTAGCTGCCTCGAGTACTTTGCACAGACATTAGAGGTAGCTATCCTAAAAAGGCAGTTAACTTAATTTATTTTATTTCCTAAAAGTGAATCGATTTCATAGTAACCTCGACTTTTTTATGTTGCACTGAATTCTATTTAACAGTACTAAGATTAATAAATAAATTTGATAGTTTTTATTAATTCAATTTCAATACAGTTTATTGTATACATAAGAAAAACAAATCCAAAATCAGCACATCTGATCATAGATGGCGCAGTTAACTTACATGATATTCATAGAAATTGGCGAAAAATTACTGCATATATGAGGTGCTTAAGTGAAAAAGGCTGTTAAGTTAGATGCACTTAACGTAATTTATTTCAAACAATATAAGCTCTTATTGCAGCGGAAAGAAAATTTCATGCAGCTATCTTACCGATGCAGCTAAGTATCGAGGCAGCTAAGCAAATCATACTATATATACAGTATTACTATATATAGTATACTATTCTAGAAGCTACATGTCAAGTGTGGGGACTTTAGCTCTTATTATTTACCAAAATTAGGGACATACATATATATATATATATATTCTTTATGGGGTCGGAGATGCTTCTTTCTGTTATATACCCATTTTCAATGGGGGAAACGGTAAAAAACAAATGCCAAAAATCACTATTTTTTGTATTTTCAGGATAATATATGATACGCCATAATATGATGTAAAAGTGCCATTTCAAAAAATGCTAGACACTAAAATATAAAAAATTTCGAATAATAAATATTATATTCTTTGACATTTCGACAGGGTCATCTTTATCTGAGTACATTCCACTGGAAGCATGCAGAATAATTATTCTCAATTGTGCTTCGTGCTTATTTTGTAGTTATTACGAACTTTGGTTATTTTAACAGTTTTTCTTTTCCGTCTATCGCTTTGTGCAATTCATTTCCCAAATGTCTTCAATGCTCCTGCCACGCCAACCCAAGCAAAACTCCATCCGCCATTTTTATGCTCATTAAATGCGTCTTTGAAGCGATGTCGACGGCAACAACACGAGAAACTCATCAAATAAATCAAATTTTGCTTGTTAACCCCTACATTGAGATTCTTTACATTTTTTTTCTTGCCTCTTGTGCTGGCCAAAAACTTTTTCTGGTCTGGCCTAAAGGGTTTTGCGAGTAGCTCAGCAAAAGTTGCGCCAAAAATGGCGTTAAAATGTGTAATCAGAGAAACGACTAGAAACGGGCTGGGCGGAGCTCGAATCGAGGGACTTGAACTTGTCAGCGTCTGCCGAACGAACGGAACGACGACGGACTGTTAATGAAAATTGTTTTTGGGCTGGGCAAAAAAAAAATGTACATATAAACAGAATTTTTATACCCTATACCCTATGCACCTCAAGTGGATAAAATAAAATTACAGAATAAACAATAGTCTAAAATCCTGACAGCAGCATATTCGATTCTCCAAAATGTACAGATATGTTTTCGTCAAAAATAGCCATATTTATCAGACCAAGTTTAGAGAGAATGAGAGTGAGTTACCAAAGTTTTATTTACCAAGTTAACGATGAATCGAAGAAAAATTATTTGTGAGTTATATTTGGTTTGCAGAGTAAATCTATCTCTTAGTTCAATAAATACAGCCGCAATATTAAAAATGGTTTCTGTATTGATACTTTAGGATAAGGGAATTTATTCTCAGAGTAGATAAGATGTGATGGATACTATTTATATATATCCATAACTTTGGACAGTTATTAAAAAAAAGAATACTAAAATCGCTTTGGGAATATAATCATCCAAGCTAGACATTTTTATTTTATTTTTCTATTTGCCGGTTTATTTTATTTTAAAAAATTATGCTAGAGTTCGCACTGACTATAGGGTATCGCCTAGTCGAACTCTGAAGCCTGACAATTTTTTTTTATTGGGCAACTGGCAAGGGTTGAGGGTCTGTTGTAAATGATTGGTGAAAGTCACACGCCCGCAGCGTTGCCAAACTAATTAACGCCAAATGCGGCTGTGCTCCTTGAATCATGCTTGATGGCGCAGCTGAGCGTCTGCGAGAGATTTGAAAGGGTTCCTTAAAATTCTACCCAAGCCAAGTTTTTATTTTGCTTGACTGCATCTATTGGGATGCTAAAGAACAAATAATACGGCTAGGCCAAAAATAATGTAAATGTGTAAAGTACTTTAAAATTTCAAAAGTTATCAATTGTGCTTTAAGATTTTTTAATAAGATTTAAATGTGGTTTTTTGGACAGGACACAATTAAAAATTCCCGTATTGCACAGAAAATAAGAAAGAAATAATCTAATAATAAAATGAATTGATTTTTAAATATTTTATTTTGATTTTATTTTTAGCTAATACAAAAACCCCAACTTCGTTATATGAAAAGTGCATAATAAATAAATAAAAATATATTTAATGAAAATATAAAAAGTATTCTCAAATCAAATATAACGGCAAGTACGAATAGGGCAAGTCAAAACTTTAAGGTAAAATGGATGCATTAAACTAACACCGATTTATTCTTATAGATTTAAGAATAAAATTTAAAAAAGTTTTTATGCACATAAAAAAAGCGTTGAACTCACAAAAGTGGTTATCTTTTTAAAAATGCCGTAAAATTGTTAAGGAAAAAAATGAATTGATATTTAAATGGTCGCTATGGTTTGATGATGATAGCTATAAGATAATATGTGTATGTAAATAAATTAATTTATACCTCTTACATGTAGTTCCTACAATTAGCAAAGTAATATACAACTATAAATTGGTGAATATAAAGATGACGTGTGTGAATTAAATTTGCAACAACAATATGCAACAAAACTGTCAACACAATTGTAAAATAAACAGCGTTTAGGAGTAGTTTTGTTGCAGCAACTGTCACTTCTCCTTCTGAGTAGTTCTGAAAAGCCTTTATTTTCTGTGTTTGTTTTTGGTCGTTTAGCCAAAACGAATTGAAATTTATTTCACTTGACGTTCTGTGAGTCTTCAGCGTCCTAGACAAGCGGCACTTGGGCACGCGCCTTCAGTGCCACGCCTCATCTTCTGCTCTCCAGCTGAAGTTTTTGCTGCAGGCACGCTAAAAGAGCGCCAGGTCAAACTGACATCGAATATTTATGTGCACTTAAAAGAATGCAGTGAAAAATTAGAATTTATTTTCTGACATCACTGTTCAGTTAATGGCGTCCTAAAAGTATGCCCTCTGGTTCCAAGTTTTTTTGTTTTTTTTTCACAATTTTTGGATTTCCAAACAAAATCAAAAAACGTGGTATGCAAGTCGATTCCAGAGATCAGTACGAGTTCAAAAAGGTATAACTTTCCAAAATCGGACAATTTTTAGCCGAATTATCGGATAAAAACGAAAAATCTTCAAAATTATAACGGCATTTTTTCGCGTTTTTTAAATCGCTGTATCTCGGCCAAATAAGCCCCGATCCTGGAAAGATTGGTCTCGTTCGACTCGTGGTCACAGCCATTTTCAGCCAACATCGATATTTTTGCAAAAAACATAGTAGTTTTTCTTAAATTGGGCCATTTCTTAGAATTCAGAATCGATAGTCGGGATCCGTACGAGAAGAAAGTGGTATATCATTTCGAAATCGGACATATGGTACCCGAGATATTTCAAATTTGATTTGAATTTCAACGGATTATGTAGACAGCACGAAAGTATGCAGTACTAACTACTAAAATTCTGCTAAAAACCGCTACAAACGGCTATAAATGGCTAAATAAAGCCCCTGTTCCGGTTAAATAATAATGAATATTGAGTTGATGCAGTGGCATAGACAGTCAGTTTAATGTTGAATTTTATATTCGTTTTAGTTCGTTAAATTATTATCTCAATATTATTTTTCTAAATTTTATGAAACATTTTTAAGTTTTTGTTTGTGTTGATTAATTTTGTAGAAGCATCATTTTGAATACATTTTTAATCATTAACTACGTCGGCTGACTAAAGTGCTTATTGATATGCCTGATTAAATTCACCCTGCAAAGGAACCATTTCCGTCTCTTCCTTATTTATGACTTCTAAAACGTCTTTGTTGCTCGTGTCGAGACTTTCCCAATTAATGGCTGATCCTTGCACATAGATCTTTAGCTTTTTCCGTAGTTTCAAATTTGCGGTCATCCAGTCTCTTGTCGCAAGCACAAACTGCTCTGTAATTAATGAACAGTTTCGCAAATTTAGGGTATGCAAATGGGGTAGGCCTTGTACAAGTTTAGGAAGCTGTTCATCATTGATGGAAGGCACAGTCAGATGCAGACATTCCAACTGCTGAAGCTTTAACAAGGCTTTTTTGGGCACTGTATCACAGCATACACAAAGCTGTTTAAGACTGGCAATATCACAGATTCGCTCCATTTGTTCCACGGGCAAAGGTAAACCCTTTATGGAAAGACTGAGCATTGGTGCGCCTGGCTTTGATTGAAGAGCATCCAAAAACTGGTCTCGCAGTGGGCCCGTAGTCCAAATGAACAGATGTTGCAGTTTGGGCAGTTGACAGATTATCTCGTACGGTACGCTCGGGGTAAGATATCTTTCGCCGAACTCAAAGCTTTCCAAATATTTGCAATGTTTTACAACAACTCCAAAATCGCGTTTAAATGAAAAGTTTAGACGCATTCTTAAATTAACTAAATAGTTTTGGCATCTGCATATCCTGAATTTTAGGAAATTTTTTTTCCACTCTTCATTTTTCTTATATTCGAAATACTCGCATCTGGCGAATCTATCCGTAATGTCTCTGGGAATCGCATAGCTTCTGACATGCGCGCCAACATTTTGTAAAAAATCATCGAATACTTCATTGGCAAATCTTTTTACCAGAGATGTGCCAATGTTCTTATAGCGTCGGCTAGCGTAGTTCCGAAAAATCTGATTAATGTGATCATTGGCTTTCGACAATTGAATTTGTTCTATTGGATCGAGATAAGTAAAAACCTTCTCCCAACAGTCATTGTTTAGTTTTGTTGTGACGTCACAATCAACCTCTGCATGACCATCGTCTGAAGCTTTAGCGGCGTGCATTTTTTATGTGCACTGTTCACTTTGAAAAACAAAGGCAGACTGAAAGCTCTGCCTATAAATAATCGCAAAGCTTCAGGCACAATGTGCAGTTTTTTACTGCACACATAGCTTTGCACAGATAAAAGATCTTTTCACGAGAACAAAAAGAGATAACTCACATTGCAGTGATATTAAGTAACGTTCATTTAACTTTTAATAATATTTATATTAATTATGCATACATATATATACATAACTAGCGGGCGTTGCCCGGCTATTACATTTCCACTAAGGACACGTCCGTGAAAAATTGAAATCTACCCACCTTGATCTCCAATTCTATTTAAAAAAAATATGTTTTAAGTGCATCGAATACCCAAGTGTTGGAATCAACGATTTCCGCCAATGTTAGTCTAGCGGTGAGAATCTGGAAGCTGAAGAATAAACTTTCGTTGCTTTTGCCTATGACCCGCATTTGATCTTAAGCAAAAAGCTTTCATGCAACCGTTTTTCGCAATTAATTCACTGTTCTGGGTCGTATTTCCCAAATCGGTGAAACACGTATACATTAAGTTCTTATGTAGAGCTTTGAAAATAAGTTTAAAACAAATCGGACAAAACTTAAAATCTTTGAAAAAAAATTTGAAACGAAACGTCACTTACAAAATCATTTCCACCAAGGAGGAATGCATTTTTCGCAATGTGTGAAACACTCCTCAAATGAATTTGAGTAAAGAAAATGAGTTTGTGGCCGGTCGAATGGAAAACAAAAAAGTTTCATACGAACGTTTTTTTTTACGAGTTTTCCACACTTGCGGAATTTCTGAAACCCCGTCCTAACGGGCACCTTCATCACGTAAGTACAGTAAAAATTATAATTTCCTACGTCTTACGGTTGTGCCT
Organism: Drosophila montana; assembly: GCF_035044405.1. Classification (NCBI taxonomy): domain Eukaryota; kingdom Metazoa; phylum Arthropoda; class Insecta; order Diptera; family Drosophilidae; genus Drosophila; species Drosophila montana. The sequence goes on from NW_026998739.1 coordinate 1,405,910, forward strand.
TGATCACCAGTCAGTCAGGAGAAACAGTTTTATATATAGAGATTATATCAAGAGCGTACTATAAAATTATAATCTATATGATGATGTATCGATATAACAAGTCCAGCAATAAGAATCAACGATCTGTATAAGGTAATATATGTATATGCATGATACGAATGAATATTAGAAAGTAAATCAGTTTTCAATCAATATTCTTTAAAGAGAAGAATCTTTTTATCATATTTGTTTAGCCAAGCTGCCTTAAAAACGACCTCTTTCAGTTTTCATAAATTGTAATATATACAAATATATCCTGAGATTGTCCATTAAGTAAATACACAATTAAAATAACTCTATTCTTTCAGAGCGTGAAAGACACACAAAAAAAGCCATAGCCAGATATATTTTTGTTTAAATTCAATCGAATCTTGTTGACCGATGCTCTTTTCTGATCGTGGTCGGCCCCTGTTTTGATTTTATCTCAAACACTTCCATGAAATATCATGACTCAGGCTCTCGCACCTCACTGGCATTTTTTGCAGTTCGATTGAATAAACAAGATACAAATTTCACCTCTGCTGCTTACGATATTATTGAGCAGACGATAGCATAAAACGCCTATAGACAGTCGGGCGTCAATTTGATGACAAAAGAAGGCGACGGGAACAACATCAAAATGATTTTAATGAACTGAAACGCGGGAGAATTCAATACAGATAAACGAATACCCCTCTTTAAAATTCAAATGTATGTAGTTCGACTGCTAACGAATTCTACTAAGATTATCGAGTTTGCGCTCTGGCTACCTGAAATATCAATCGAAACAGGTACCAAAGCGACAGAGTTCTTGGCCAGGAGAACAATCAAGGTTAGCGCTGGACAATGGAATGCGACTCGTCTTAACTGCTCAGCGGTGCATAAAGAAAAGGGGTTCAATATGATAGGATATGATATAATTTGAAATAATATGACGCGATAATTTTGAGATCAGTGTCAAAGTCTATGGGAATGTGGGTAGTGCAGAAAGAGTCTGTAGAATCTGTGTGGCGTATAATACGCACGGCAAAAGACCAAAGAGTTGCGATTACTTAATGAGTCCTAAATGAAAACCTTCTAAGAACCCAATAATATTTAAGGTATGTAGATTACTATCAAAGCGTTCAGTCGATTTAGATATTAAATGATATAAAATAAATACAAAAAATATTCTTTAACTTTGAAATTTTGATTAATGTATTACGAAAGAAAATGTTGACTTATAATAAATAATAGGAATGAACCGAAATTTATTAATTTCTAATTATAAATGCCATGAATATAAATACATATATGTATTTATATATAGTAAGCATATATGTGTTTATAAATAGATTATATTTATGCGCTATCAAAAACGTGTTTAAATAATTAGAAAATTAATAATAGCAATAACTATACCATTAGCAATTACAATAGTAATAATAAAAATATCAACAATAAACTGACCATAAAAATAATTCACCAACAATCTATCATTTCCTATATTCATAAAAACTGCGTGCAGTATTCAATCAGAGCTGCGACAACGCATGAAGTTGTCAAAGCAGATAAAGTTATTAGGGTCGTTAATTAGTTTAATTAAGTTAATTTTCTCCTATAGTGCGCCCCTACACTCTCCACTGAAACGCCGGCCTTTTTCATGTGGAGCGCCACATGAAATGTTTGATTTGCTTCTTGGAATGCATTTGAGTACAACTACAACTGACTTGGGGAACTTAAAGGGGAACAGGGGAGGGCAAGGAATGCAGTCATTAGTTTCTATCACATGCGACGCGAGTTGTAACTAATTGCTTTGGCCAGTCCATGACCAGACTCAAGGCACGGAAGCTGACGAAAGTCATATTAAAACAATATAAATGAATATAAATTGCAAATAAATGGAAAATATTTCATGCCTACGTTTTATCAATGATTTATGATGACTGCTAAAAAACAAGAGCTTTTTTCCTGTGCACAAGTCGTAAAAGAAACTGCAATTAATATGCGTAGCAAATATGAAATTGAAGAAAATATAAAATTAAAGAAGAGACGATTTTTTTCCCTTTAAATTTAGTAATTAAATAAGAGTTAATAATAAAATGTATTTAATAATTACACACACACATGTAGAATAAATATGGATAAATTATATATGTAAATATTGTATATTGTTAATCTCAGAAAATATCTTTATCTATTAATTATCATTAAGTACTTATGAGAACTGATTAATATTTGTTATGTTAAGATCATTATATTATTATTATTTTTTAATATACTTATAGTTGCAAAACCACATTAGACATAAATAGAGACAAAAGAATCGCAGATATATAATTTTTTATGTAGCCTTAATTTGCGCAACTCTGACATACCCTTTGTTTACCCATTTTTATTTGGGTACAGGGTATGCGGCTACTATCGACAATTGGCAATCAGAACGCAGTTTGCTCTTTGGCTTCTATATAAGACAATATTATCAAGAAGCTATAGACGCGGCTTATCTTCAGTAAAGTCAGGCAAGAAAGAAAAGAGGCAGCTTGGCAACCAGCATGCCAAGCAGCTGATAACAGAACCCGCCACCCTTTGAGGAAATGTCATTTTTGCATTGTTTGATGCAATGCATACAAAGCGTTTAAGAACTCACGAGTATGCATGTAAATATGTATATAGATATACACATATGTATATAATTAAAAGAAAGATCGCCACGCAAAGTCGAAACCAACGCGCCTTTTCCTGCCTTGCCAAAGTTTGCGATAAAAAAAAAGGAATAAAAAATATAAAAGAACTTTTAGAATGCGTCGAATGCATACAAAAGATATGCCAAGCCGTACATGCGATATGCAGAGAAGGACAGAGAGAGAGAGAGGGCGTAATTCTGGGCGAGAGAAAAGTCAAGTGAATGAAAAAAAAAAACAAAAATCAGAAAAAACTATGGCAAACAATGGGAAACGCAAAAGAAACTTTGATTTCAAATGGCGACCAGACGACTTGGCGACTCGGCTTTGATAAAACGTTGAAAATGTTAGAACAAAACCCATTGAAAGAATTTCCAATACGGAACGGAAATGCGGCACAGACCCAGAAATGGGCTGGGAGCATTTGGTTCCATAGAACACTGCATGCGTATATGGCAAGGCCTAGATATGGCAGTGGCACAGGCAAAAGACATAAAGACATTGCAACAGGCATACTTAGTGGTGTTTAGTAATAGTTATGGCATATGAATATCAATAATATACTGTACATAAATATGTTTTATGCATAGGCAAAGCTATTAAATACTTTTTAATAAAATCTATCAAATGTTGTTCTATTGAATCTTAACTATGGTATCAGGGTATGTGCATATGTATATAGTTTATAATATATATTAAAACTATTGTGATTAGTTTGATATCAATAATCGTGTTTTGTGTCCACAAATAATATATAAATTTATGTAAAACCGAAATTAATTTGATTGTTTTTTATCGTATTGAGACAACGATGATAACATTTGAATTATATTAAGTATTGTTTTTGTAAGTTCATAAATATCGAGTTGCTAATAGGATATTCAGTTTTTAACAATTCACTTAATATAACAAATTATTAAAAAAACAAAAGTAATTTTAAAAAATAAACGGAAGCGCCTAATTATATTTTTAAGAAATATGTACAAAACATTTATAAAAATCTGATATACTTGTTGTTAAGACCTTGCATTGTGCGTGATATCTTTATACAAGCTGTTCTACCCTATCATATTTCTTCACACACACAACAACTTCATTGAATCGAGCTGCGATAATCACAACAAATTACACAGACAAACATTTGGGAACACAACTAATAAAGTTATCAAACCACTTGACGGTCAACGTACAGACAAGAGACAAAAAAAAAAACAAGAAATAAAAATAAAACCAAAAATCTAAAATGATTCGAAAGACCACGTAAAATTCTTGGGAAAAACACGAGCTGCAAGTCGCGACAGATTTTCAATGGGTTTTTATATGAATGTGTATCTGAAATTATAAAAATTATGTTGGCGCCAGTCGTGCAGAGCCCATGAATGACGACAACAGACGCGCAGTAATTGGAAACCTAAATTGAAACATTTGTTTCTTTCGGTTTTATTTTTTTTTTGGAAACACTTTATTGTTTTTAATAAAATTAGGCGGCATGCGCCATGCCTAAAATTGGCACGTCCCATGCCAAAAGATAAAGATGCGTTGATTATTTGCATAATTGCGTGATTCGCATGCCGTCAAATGCATGAATCATGTGTGGAGAATATGTTTAATATTTTTTTTTTTTTTTTGTATAGTAAATGGATAGTTGGATAAAGCCCCATGAGTCAAGCGATTGTCAAGTGTTTGTTTGATTAGCTCATCATAGAACCGCCTTCAATTGATCTCAAAGTGTGGGCCATTGAACTGCAACTGCAACCGAAATGCAACAAATATGTTGTTGTTGTGTTGTCGTTGCTGTCGCGCGGCATAAATCACTTGAAATGCCGCCCGGCCAAACAATGGGGCAGGCATAATATCAAAGAGGAAACACACGCCAGACCCAGCCACAGATTTAGATACTACTATTAAACCGCTCATAAGACGCTAAGTTTACCTGCTTTTACCTGTTTTTTTTTCCTCTTCAGCGCAATCGTTACCCAAACAAAATAACGGCTGAACACAATCAAACCAACATGTTCGATCGCTATGCGTTGGCATTTCAAGTTTTGTTGGCGCTCTTTCAGTTTGTTTTGTGTAATCAAATAACCCAAGAAGGGAAATTATTTGAATTATGTTTTATCTGCCTTAAGTTCAGTTTTGAATAGATAATAAAAAAGTGTTTCCTATTTGGTAATCGCGTATTGTCCTTATATTTATATATGTATGATGCATACTGGGAATAAATGATCAATATTAAAGCTAAGCTGTTTACAATCATTCTTAGGATCTTTTCTCTGGTTTAAGTATTTGACTTTTCTAATAGAAATGATGTAATAATAATGATGTAACATTTTTATTCGAATTTGACAGATAGTGAATTAATAAATAAATAAATTTACTTCATTTTAATAAGTCCACGCATTTCCGTAAATCGAAGATATGTTATCAAGAACGTAGCTATTAAAAAATTACCACTTTTTCCTAGTACAAACCTATTTACTGAGTTCATAATATGAGATAGTAAATGCAGAGCCGTAGTGCTCATTCTGTGTCGCTGTCTTTTGTCTACTATTTTCAACTTGTGGTGTGCTCTACTTAAAGTTAAATGAGTGCTATATAGAAAAGTAATGGAAATTGTACTATCTCAATTACTTAGACAGATACTTATAAACGAGGTAAAAGTTGTTCTAAAACAGATATGTATATCTGTAATATTTTTAGAGATTAGCATAAATATGCAATATAATCATATTGAGTTTTACAAGATAAATAAAATGACTAGGTTGCTAATAATTAATCATTGTTTCGTTTTAATGTGTCTTCTTCTCAAATTAAGAAATATATATTTTTTATTCCACTCTCTACCGAAAAATACAAAACAATGGTTTTATGTATTGAAGTTGAGATTGCCTGCAATTTACGCACATCATTGACAAGAATTGCATATGAAACTTGCGCCAGGCCACAGTCAACAATGCCAGCAAATAATACTGGGAAATTTGATGGCTTGCAGCTCGAACATGTTCGCCGACGACCGCATACCGATGCATGGGCTACGTTGCCGACCGAGACACACAACGGCAAACCAGTTTTTCTTGCGCGCACAGTCAACGACGGGCAGCTGACGTGAACAGTTCGCAGTTCGCAGTACGCAGTTCGAAAACGGTTCTCGGCTCGTCGACGGTCGCTCGTTTGCTTGGCGTGCCAAGAGGCAGAAGAAGCAGTATTGAAAATAAAATTTTGCCAAAAATTCAAAATTTGTTTTTTCAATCGCAACGCGAAGAAATGCGACGCGACAACAAATAAATCAAAACAACAAAAGTATGTGTTCGATATTGTTATATGGAGAATTAAATGGTCAGCGGAAATATGAAAACAAACGTGTTTGGCATGCCATATGCAAAAGCTACGCGCCAACTAAATAAATAATAAGCCAAAGACGTCAGCAAACAAACAAACCTAAGAATTATGCACAAGCACAGCGCCAGAAATTGGCTCGAACGTACTCAAAGATACATTTGTATCTTGTGCCTTGCAGTTTGTGCAGTTGCCAGTCGTTGTCGTCAATGGGGTTTTTATTTTTTTTATTTTATCCGTTTTCTTGTTTTGTGCGAAAGTAAAAACTACCTGCAACACTTGGCAACTGGCCGAGAAACCAGTTTTGTGAAAATTATTGGCCATTGCTTTTGTTTTGGTTGTTTTTCGTTATTTCAGATTTTGTTGTTTTCCTTTTTTTTTTTTTTGTCTGCTCACTCATTCGATGGATTTGAGACCCCCCTAAAATAATAACCAGAAATTGGCCATTCAATTGGCTGCTGCAAGTGTTGCACGACGACAGATTCGTAAAATATTGTGCACTTTGTGTAGGTAGCGGTCAGCTGAAGGTGGACTGTTCAAATAAATCTCGGGATAATGTTTAAAATATCAGAAAATATATAAACATAGGGATAAATATGTATTCGAAAAGTTGCAGAATATATAGCTGTTATTTTAAATATTCTGAAATATTTTATGTATATTTTCGAAAAACCATTTAATTTAAATCAACTGGAAATATTTCTTAGATATAGAAAAATAGAAAGATTTCGAAAGATATTAAGCTTGGCTCAAATTTATTATTCACTATTATACTTTATTATTTAAAACATATTATTATTAATAAAAGAATATTTAAAAGTCTTTCAAATTTAATTTTCAAAATTATTTAAAAATACTGGGAAGGAAATGAAAATTTACATTTGAATCCGAAAGTTTACATTCTGAGACTTTCAAAATTGGGGACAGATAACAAATATATTCATAAAATGGGGTATATAAGAAACAAATAGTTTAACAAATCAATTTTGGAAATATATTTAGTTTGGATGCAAATATATTACAAAAGATTGCAAAATTAGAAAGAAAAACGATTCTCAATTGTCAAGTAACTGCAAAAACATTTACTGATCTATTTAGTGACCCATAAAACTCGCAATTTGCAACGAATTAAAAGGCTAAATAATTATTCACTAAATTTCTAATTCACAGTCAGATAAAATTGAATATAAAAAGTGCGTGAATTACCAACTGCAGTTAAGTTCTAAATTATATAACGATACAAGTGCAGCAAAGTGCAGCTCCTGAAACGCCCCTCAATAACCAAAACAAAAAAGAAAAAAAAATCAAAAGCAACATGCTGATGCACACCACATCGACCACATCGACGGCAACGATGACCAACTCATCCTCATCGGCCACGCCCACGCCGGGCTCGACGTCGTCCAACAACAGCGCCACGCTAGAGACGCTGCAGCAGCAGCAGCAACAGCAGCATCAGCAGCTGCAACAACAACTGCAGCAACTGCATACAACAAACAATTCGCGCCCCCCCTCGCGCGCACCCTCCATACTGGACAGTCCCACGCTGGCGCGTGTGGAACGTGCGCGTCTGCGTCTGGAACATGAACGCGAACGCGAACGCAGCAGCCAGCGCAGCAGCCAAGGAGGAAGCGGCGGCGGCGGCGGCGGCGGTGGTGGCAGCAGCAGCGGCACAGGCAGCACAGCAACGACCATGAATCGTGAGGATAGCCTGGAGCGCAGCATACTCGATCCAAAGGTGAGTCCAGTCCAGCAGTCCAAGAGCCGATAGTCGCCACACACACAAACACACACACACATATAAATTACAATTAAGTTTCCGCCAATGTTTCGGTTTGTGATGTGAAAATGAAAAGATTACCAAGTCTGGCATGGTACAGGGAGAGCCTGAGAATGGAAGCCACTCAGACAACTCCTTCAGTCTCGAGATATGAATTAAATCGATGGGTTTGTTAAGTGGGCAACTAGAGTTTATCGATCAGTTGTTGATACGAAACTCACTTGAAAGTAAAGGGTGTTCAAGAAAAAAAAACAAAATAAAAATCAAATTAAATAAAATAACACTTTCTGAAGACCTTTGAGGTATATGGTATAAAAAACGAAGGAAGAAAATTGTATTTGCATTTGCTTGATAATTTCCTATGTTTATATAATACTTTGTGTAATTCTCTCAGGTGAATTCAAGTTTTTCTTTGGGGTTTCAAATTCATTTACCAAATCTATTTCTGCTTGTAGTTAAGAATCTCTTTCTTTATTTGGTTTTCCACAATCAGGTCCGATTAGAAGATTTTTCATCTTATACAGTCATTCTAATCTTGGGGCTAACCCAATTGTGATTTGAATTCCCAAATGTTTTATATGCGTCGTTTGTGAAACGCTATGCAAGTTCTTAACTAATTAAATTGATGAGGTTTCTTCCCAAACAGCTGCCGTTTTGCAAATAATTGTTAGCTAAGAAACTTGCACACATCAATGAATCTCAATTGTAGAACATTTACTTTGTTTATATCATTAAATTTTACTTTCCAATCCCATCGATGCCAGTGTTTTTTGCAAACCTTAAAAAGAGTGACGCAGTCTGTCCGAGTTTTTCGAGTTTAATTATTAAAGCGATGGAACGTATCTTAACCTAAATCAAAGTTCTCTTTTTCGGGTACATATCGTATCATTCTAGCTAAGCTAGCTTTTACTTCAAAAATAAAAATCCAGATTCGCGAAAATTTTAATCTCAGCTCTGTCAATCCCTCGGCGACAGTAAAGGTCATTTCGAATCTGGTGAATTAGTCGTGAGCTGAGCCAAAAAAATGTGAGTGTATTCACATTCATTGTTGCTACTAAGCCATGTTCACATTTGTTGTTGGGTCGCTCCTGGCCTGTTCCTGACCAGCTCTTGACAGCATTTCACTAATGGCCAGTCCCCTGGAACACTCCCCCATGTACTTGGCCTCTGGGCTGCGTATTTATGTGTGTGTATGTAAATGCTTTTTATTTTGTTATTATTTTGTTAACACTGTTATCTGTCGGGTGTTTATCTGAACAGCGTCTATCTGAGTTGTTGGCATTGCGGTCTCATCATCTACAGAGCATAAGCTCTTTAGACTCTGCTCGTTTTTAAAGCTTATCCACGTCTTTGACTTTGTGGACTCTGTTTTCTGTTCTTCTCCGTTTTTGCATACTGCTCTGCCGGCTACTATGTCAACCTGGCCTAAAACAGGCAGCCTATAAACCTTGTCAGGTAACTAACAATTTTTGTAGGGTTTGCTTAGGCTCTGCACAACAAGAACAATAACAACAACAACAACAAAAACAAACCAAACAAACAAAGATAATGAATTGCAAAAGATACCCGACAATACAGCACGGACTTAAGATAGGCACAATCGCTTACTTGTATCTATGCTGGGCAAACACAGAAACTAAATGAATCGTGTTTGCGATTACATGATCGATGGGCACTGTGTGCTTAAGTAAGGAGTTCACACTAAATGAGTAGAGCACATAAGCTCTCCCTTGTACAATACTACTTTAAAAGCTCTTCTAATTGTACACAGTACAGAATGTCAGTGTGGAATGACTACAATTGGTCTCGGGGGAGAAAGTAAGTTCGCTCTAACAAAAGAAAAAGTAATGCAATTGTTATGATTACGCCTGAATATATTTAACCTAACTGAAAAACAGCACTGCCTACTAAGGCACAACAATATTCATACCTTAGTCTGGGATTTGAGCCTGTGTTCTCTCTGTTTGGCTGCCTACAACTAACTAAATTAAAACATTTTATTATAAAAGATCCTCTAACAATTTGTAAAGTGAAGACAGTTTAGAAAATGACTTTTTCATATGACATAAGAGCTGATAACTTTTGAGAAGAGCTGGGCTAGAATAAACTGGTCTAGGAATACTCAGGAGGTAGAATTGACTTTTGTCTCACTATGCGATTTGTTACCTTTCTAATTAAGTGCTCCCACAATAACAAAGGCCTAAAAATTCCTCTCATGTCATATTTTAATTTTTCTCTTCCCATTCATTGAAGGACTGGATAGTCAGAAAGAACGTAAACAAAACAATAATATATGAGAAATACAGTTCGTCTTTGATGAATGCCAGACAACTTTGACTCTATACTATATTTTATTTATACAATATCATTTTATTTATATTTTTGGAGCACTGCAGACATTCAATTTCATGAGTTATTCAAACATGTCGACTTAGAGTATTTTCTAAGAGAGGATTTGAGTCTCAACAAAGGCAATGAAGAGTTAGTCCACTAGTTTAGGTGTTTTCCCTTTTCGTAAATCTTATTTAGCAATTTTAGATTTATATTTTATCCTATAATTTAATTTATTGTATTTATCACCAATATTCCATAAATGATTGGAATAATAAAGCAGAGACGAAGAGGCTTATATATATATATAAGAGAGCGGAAGCTTAGTCCTGCTTGTTTAATAAGCACTCTTTGAGTAAAATCCCGCTCTTAAGGTCGCTCTTTGGTTGGCTCCTTCTTGTTCTATTGCTCTTTAAGCGTGTCCCAGTTGAGCATTAGATAATTTTGATGTTGACTAATGCAATTCTTTTGAGTCACATAAGTTTGCGACTTTCAGAATTTAATTCGCTTGGCTTTTCAATTTACTTTGGCTCGAAGCCAGCTTTGCCAGCAAACTGACTGATTACCTGAGAGCTCGTAAGTAGTGCATGCCAAATACTTGAGCTCTGCCAGTTTGTCAGGCCACTCTTTTTAGTCTATTGACTCGTAACAAATTGTACTATGTAGAATTTTCGTCTGGAAGCAAATTGCCTGCATAATTTCCTCAGTTTCCTGAATGTCGCAACGCGACGTTGCAACAAAATGTTGCCAAATATTTGCGCAGTTGTTATGCAGTTTGTTTGGGGCTGCTGTCAATAGATTTAGCAACTGGCAACTGGAAAATGGAAGCTGAGCACGTTGAAGGCTGTACGGGAGAGGCGAGCAGCGAAGGTCGATAAATTTCTGTGTGCCTCATTTTTTATTCCTCACAGTTTTCTTTAAGCCAAGTTTTGGCAACGCCCGAAACTTTATGCATAAGGCACAAAATCAATGCTGCACTTTTTCGGGGTCATTTTGCTGGACAGTGAATGTCGGGTGAGAGGAGGAACGGTGGGGGGTTCATTGAACCCGACGGCCTAACGCTTCAAGTGCTTAAGACATTAAGACAAGTTCATAATTAGTCACACTTAAAAAGCCATTGGCCCTCAAAGTTTTTGCCCCGTTAGTGGCCAGGCCAGAAATATGAGCAAAGGCAAAAGCTGAAACAAAGCGAAGCACAAGAAAAATGGTAACCAGAGACACGGCACAGAGACAGCACCAAAGTTATGAGTAGGAAGCGCCAGGGCGACTCACTCGAGCAGCGAGCTCGCAAATGGAAAGCAAACAGCAAAAATCTCGGCAAGAAAATCGAGAAAAACTTGGTACGTGCCCGGCGAGCATTTGGCTGGACTTTGCCACAGATAGCTAGAAAATGTACACTACTAGTATATATGTACGGTACCAAAAGCCAAACAAACGGACATTGTCTGCACGGTCAGTTTGGCCAGTTCCATCTCTGGCCATATGGCCAAGCCTCGCTGCACTCGAGTGCAGTTGCCAAAGGGCTTAAGTCGCGTATCTGGAGCAGAAAACATGCAGCGCTATGTGGGAGAAATGTGTTAGGTATAGTTTGTGTGTGTGTGTGTTGGGTGAAATTCAGCTAAAGCAAGAAAACATAGTTCACTTTTAGAGTGTCGCAGATTGAATACACTTGCAGATATATACCACATCTGGGCACATATTTCTTCACATTCTTTAAACGATTGCTCCGATGAGCGCAACATGATAGCTTCAAAACTTAGAGACAAACTTGTTGGTTTATGATGATCAATAATATTATAAGCTTTATGGGGTTAGAGACGTCTCCTTCCATGTGTTACGTATTTCGTGACTAAATTATGATGCACACACTGCAAGGGTATTAAAAGAAATGAAATGAAATCTATTCCAATGGTTGTAAAATATTTTCAAGCGACTGTCGGCGCAAAAAACAAGCCAACAAAAAAAAAAACAACAGGAACAACAACAACGACCGCAAAACAATTGCAGCCCCCACGTAAACAATTTCAATAAATTTTACGTTCAATGTCAATTTATTTTGTGCTGCGCGTTTCAATTTGACGGCAGAGAGCCAACAACAACAACAACAAAAAGGAACAGCAGCATTTAGAACACAACAAATTCATATTCGCGTTGTTACATTTTCAGTGTTTTTGCAACAAATTAAAAATAATGAAAAAAAAAGAATTTTAAAATGAAAAATGTTCTCTGCACGGCTGAATGCGCACACAGGCCTCATGGGCGAGCGGATAGGGGGTAAGGTGACCAATTTGATGGGAAAATGTGCAGGGAAAGAGGTGTAGAAAGTGTGTAGCCGATCGTAAATATAATAGAGTTAATAGCCGGAAAATGTTAAGAGAGCGAGAAGAAAAAGAACGAGAGAAAAGAGCAGAGAAAGCGTCAATCCTTACTAAACTATGCGCATTTAAAAAATTTTATTTAAGTTATTTTTATAACAAAAAGATTATTCAATTTGACCAATAAATGACAAGTTCTCAAATCAAACACAACGATTTTCTAATTTTGTAGTCATAAAATATTGTATTGCCGAAGAGAACAAAGAAAAAAAATAAAACGAACCAGCTAAAGATAAAAATAAATCACGAAATGATTTTATTGTTTTCCAATTGTTTCTGAGAACAACAATAAAATGGGAAAAGCTTTTTGTACGGTAAACAAAATTTAGTTTTTGGGAGGATATTAAAAAACAATAAAAACTCTTCACTATGTTCCCTTAAATATTATACGACAAATTAGCAAAACAGAATTAATACAATATTAATAAAAATATAAATAAATTAAAATTAACTGAGACAAATTATATATGAATTTATTATTTATTTATATTACAAACAAAGATTTTTAGATTTTAGAAATTGTTGTTTATTTTACCGAATTTTAACAATGAAAATAAAAATGTTAACTTTCTTGGCAAGCTTTTCTCTCAAAACTCATATCCGCAGCAATATTTAGTTATATCATTATACCAAATACCCACCGAAAACGGGCAAACACTTGTTTTCTCCATAAGAAGCAATTATGACCCCATAAATTAGCTCATAAATAGCAACACCCAAAATAACTGTAACACTAAACCCAGTCCGAGCGCTAAGCACAGCTAAAATAACAACAAAAAATACGACAAGGTAAATAAATAAATAGAAAATCAAATAAATTTTAGGGTTAAGGCAAAACTGCAACCGGGTAATTTGAGTCGGAATTGCCGCCAAGCACGCATCCAAAATCGTTGAATAAACACGGGGCACAAGCGGCAAGTGGGCGCGCAGACACACACACACACAAACGCACACACACACAGAGAGACAAACATTCGCTGCTTATCTGCAAAGTCAAAAAATAGAGCGACGCATCGTAGAACCTGCACGTTCCCCCAACTCGACCCATTAGCCCCCACTAAAAGTAAACTAAACGTAAAGACAAACAGACAAAAGGCAGACAAAGACAACGACACGCAAGAAATGCGTAAAAATAAAAATGAGCCAAAGAAATTTATATATATATATACATGTATATACATAAGTATATGTTTATATTCCTAGAAAATCATGCAACCCCCTCTCATAATACAGGCCCCAAAACGAAAATGTTTTCATTCATAAGGCGAGCGGCAAGGCAAAGAAAAGCGAAGCATACGGAAAAACTTTAGCGGAAAATATGCGCCACAATAAAATATACAAATAAATGGCCCGGCTTAATGCAAATAACGGGTAGAGTGGGTAAAGGGGCAGGGCTGCAAATGCGCCCCGCCAAATAGGCTCAATGCTAGAACCGAGGCCCAGAAACAGTCCCAGGTTCAGGTCGAGGCTGTTACGCAAGGGAATTTCCAGTCGCAGCTCCAAATGGCACACAGTAGTGCAATTTTTGGCAATGTAAGAGAGGTCAGAGAGGGGGAAGGCTGAGCAGGAAATTGGGCAGGAGCAGAAGGAGCAGCAAATCAACTGAAAAAGCAACTACATTGAAAATGTGGGATAAAAATTGCCACAGAAACAGACAAAAAATTGTTGGGTTGCAAACAAATTTCCAAAAGCTTTAACGCTGAAATTCTGAGAAGAGATAAGTGCATGAGAAAAGGGCTGAAATCGACAAAGAAATCAGATATTTAAGAAAGGGACATACGATTTTAATTGTTCCTACATTATGCTAATATAAATAAATTGGTATAATTAAAAATATTTAAATTTGATTAAATCTTTTTTTTAAATAAAATAATTCCCTTGCTGTAAAACATTATTTACGAATTTAAATGAATATTTTTTTGGAAACCCTATAATTAAATGACTCCCCATATGATATAAAATTTAATTTGATTTGTTTAAATCTTAATTCATAAATTTACTTGCCTTTTTTTATGCGTAAAGGCGTTTTTAGTAAAACTAATATTACTAAATTCTGAATAAGATTTTTATGCTTTCTTGATGTTATCAGAACTTTTAAAAGATTATATTGGTTACACTTTGTAATTTTTCCATTCTATATTCCATGAATTCAAGAAAGTCAAAAAATTGTTCAATTTCACAGAGTATAGCAAATTATCATGTTGCTTTCCCGAAAAATATTTTCCATTCCTGCAAATATTTGCTAAAACTTTAATTGAACTTTTGTATATCTTAACACGATATTCGGCGCAGCTTTTGAACTTCGCTACCCGCTGTACTTTTTTTTTATTATATCTTAATGCTGTTGCTCTCGGAGTGAAGTGATATATCACAATTAAGCGGACCGGCCACTTTGACCCATAAAAACAAAACCGAAACGTGCACCCAGCTGTAGCAGAGGGGCGAGTTTTATTTTTAATGCACTTTGATAGATTGCATTTGGTGGGCAGCAGTTCTTATGTAGAGCAGTGTGTTAATTTTTATATGGCAACATGTAAATTGGGTGAAATTGATAAAGAGTGGGTTGCCAAGTGCCGCCAAGTGTGGCAAGTAAAGTGTGAAAGGGCTGACCTCAAAAATAAGAGAGATCATGTGCGGTCATTTTACGAAAAAAGCGCACATACTATATGTATATTTGGTATTTCGAATGAAATAGAGGCAGATTTTATTTTATCTTTCGAAAATTAAATATGTTTATCCAAATAAATTAGCAGATAACCTTCTAAACCTCATTTCCTTACAAGATTTAAAAGCCTTTTAAGGCGTACGCCAAGCTTAATGAATTTTATTTTTGCTGCGTTTCTTATTTGAAGGATTTTTATAAAACCTTAATGAAAAGGCTAAAAATTAAATTTACGTTCTTTAATAATTAATTTTTTTAGCGAAGTATATTTTTTAACAATTTTCTTAGCATATTTTTTTGATTTTAAAAGTTTTTTCTCCTGTAAAAACAAAAAAAATCTCATAAACTATAAAATAATTTTTCTATTGCTTACTTTAATAATTGAGCAAAGTACGCAGGGAAACTTGAATCAAATTTATTATATAAAATAAAAATAAAATATGTTTGTATTTTATATTATATATAACTGAATTTTCAAGTAAACATACGCTTTATATTGGCTACCCATATATATATATATTTTCAAGATTTTCTCTGTCCCTTGCAACTGTCAGCTTGCAGCAGCTTCCTCTTGCGCCTTAAACAAGCCAGCGTTGACTACGACTTCGACGTTAGCAAATTTCTACGGAAAAACTCGAAACAATGGGGCGCACAGCATCAAATTTGCATATTACATCAACATGTTGCATGCCAAATGCTGTTGTTGTTGTTTGTATCTAGTTTGTTGTTGCTCACAGTGCGAAGCTGCAACGAATTGTTGCATACATGCAATTGAGTTAAGCGCCCTGCACTTGCGCATGCAATCCCCTCAACCCCCGCCCGCCTTGCATTAAACGAGCCATAGCATAAAAAATAAGACAAGACGAAACTAAAGTAAAATCATGGAAAGATGCAGCTCGAGACGTGGCCCCCTCATCAGTTGCATTGCAATCAGCGCTTATTGTGTGAGTGCGAGAGTGAGTGTACGAGTGAGTGTGGTAGTAAGTGTGCGTGTGAGTGAATGCGTGAGTAACTCGGTTAGCATTTGATTCACATCGCATTATAGCTAAACAGCAACCTGCTATCTTTGTGGGGGGGCGCGACTTTAATAAATATTTAATATCTTTAATATGCGAACTGGGAACTGACCTCCTTCAGTACAGCCTCGCATGGCAAACTTCCTTCTTCCACATGTTGTGCATGCCCTGTATATATTATACTCATTTAAAATGTGTAAAGGGTATATTAAACTTGTGCAAATGCATCCAACAGACAAAGGCAGGCACATATGTATCGGAACGATGAGCTGAATCAATATAGCCATGCACGAAAGCGTCTAGATTTCAATTTAAAAGTTTATCAACTGTATATATCGTGTGTATATCAACTGTAATTAACTTTTATATATCTTCAAGTGTTCTGTTAAAAAAACACATTTTTGAAGTTATATTTAAGTTATGATAGGCCAATTCGCGGCTTGTCACAGAGTAACTTCTAGTCAGACATTCTCTCCAGCAATTCGGGGCTTGCTACAGAGTATCACACAGTCAGGCACTCTCTCACAGCGTCCTCTTGTATATAATTTAATGACATATCATGCATATGCTTTAATTGCCATTTCCCGTTTTAATGAATTGTTTATGAATTAAGAAAAAAAGAGCTATATGCATGCACATAAATGCAGTCGGCGCAGAGGGCGGCGTGGGTCATGGCAACACAAACACACACACACACACCCATGTGTGTGGGTACTAAAGCCGGGGCAATTGTTGTGCCCATTTTCATTGCTTCCGTTCGATGCCGCTGTTGTTGCCGCTGTTGCAGCCGCCGCTGCTGTTGCACTTGCCAAATGGCAGCGTGTTGCCCTTTTTTTTTGGCTAAAGGGCGTAGGCAGGGCGGCGGGGTGCACAACTGTTTGCATGACGAACGGAAATCGTTTTTATTTGTTTAGCGTTTTGCGTCGCTAATGTATGGAGAAAGGCCCCCTGCAGTCTTACTCTTTCACTCTCACACCGTTTCTCTCTGCCACCAACTCTGTGGTATTACGTGAGCACAGCGCGGTTAGAGACCCCAAAACCATAGACCCATTTAGCGACAAGGGCATGACTTTTAAATGCATTGCTGACCGCATTGGGTCCGGGGTTTGTAAATTTGAGCTATGAATATTATGATTGGGGCCTTTGTGTGTGGCATATGCATGTTTTGTGGGCTTAGCCTTGGCCAGAGCCATAGGCACACAACAAACGATATATATTTATTGCATGATAGGGGAACTGAGTAAACAGTAATATAAAGCTAATTAGCGACTATTTTTTGAGGGTGTTTTAAACGTAGAAAGTTTTATTTTGAAATTTGTCAAACTAAAATAAATTTCAATTATTAAAACAAAAATTGTATTTTATAATATTGAGATAAGGCATTAATATAAAATATATAGAAAGTTGAGCGTATCAAGCAACTAGTTTAAACAAAATATAATTCTAGAAAGAAAAAAATTTAACATAATTTAATATTTTTTCGAACTTTTCTGTTAGAAATATATTTTTTTTTAAACCATTTTGGGATTCATAAGACAACTTGAAACAAAACTAAGGTACTCTGAAATCTTAACAATAAATTAATAAATCAATAGAAATGTCTTTATAGTACTACATACTTTTTTTATGTATCAATAATAATTAGTCAGTCGAAATTCGCGCCTATTGTTATTCCCATATCAAGCTTAATAAAATCAACTATTATTTCCAAGTATTTCGACACCGTAAATATTATATATATATTTAATTAATACTAAATACCTCATGCGGCGAAACTTTGTATTTGTTCTTCAAACAATCTGCATTTTCGTCTTCAATCAACAATGATTCACAGTTTTGGAGAAATTTAAAATTCATCACAAAAATAGCTTGACTACCTCAACATGAAATCGTCATAAATATTCCAGTTAATCAATTTAGTCAACCCTATCAAGCAAATTGCTCTAGCAATTACACAAAAGTTGCCTTATCAAAATTCCGGCGTCTATCGCAACGCTGCCGTTATCTCAAAAATTAAAAAAAATTAAAACAAAAATGCAATATTCTAGCCAGCGTTTCAGTCTATAAGGTTGACATCATGCTATATATGTATGTACTTACTAGAAAAATAAAAGCATTAAGTAAATGCGAATGAAATTTAAATTGTTCGCGTGCTAGTGTTGGTTAGATGGATTGTGAATTGTTAAGAGTCGAGTGCATGACATCATAGTAGCTGAGACATGGGGGGCTCGCTGAGTACATTGGGGGGTGTGATTCGTGTGTATGTGTTAGGGTGTTAAGTGTGTGCCATGTGCCAATTGCGTGCAGTTGAATGTTGTTTGGGGTTCACTAGCTTGGCAACTAAAGAGAGTATGTATATAACATACATATATACCCAATATACTAGAGAGGGAGGGTGACAGAGAAAGAGCTTCTCAAATACCATAATTTAAGCAAAAAGATTTAAAAAAAACTTGAAATACTTTTAGAAAGGTGATCTAAACAAATATGCCATTATAACGGCTTTTAACTCTTTGTGATTTTTCGCACTTGTGATTTTGCAAATTTTCAAATATTATAAGTTTTAAATATATCAAAATATTATGTCAGAAAATTTATGACATATACCCATTTACTATTTGAAACTCTATATAGCATTTGTTCATTTAAAGTAAAGTTTTAAAAAATTTACATAACCTAAAATTATACTTTTGAATACTGAAAAATTGGCCGCATTCAATTAAAATAAAATTGTATTTATTTCTATTTTTTCGTACACCCAACAAACAAACTCAATACAATCCTTTACACTCTCTTACATATACACACGCAAACAAAAAACTATACAACAACAAAAACAAACCACTCTTCTTCCTGCGTGTACGCCACACCCCAACAACCCCCCAAAAAAAAAAAAAAAAAACGAAACAAAAAACTATATAGAAAGACGCGGCGCCCTGGCATCAGATGTGGACGCATATGAAACGCCTCTCACACGCCTCAAAAGTCAACTCGACGAGCAGTTTGACAGCACAGAAAACAGACGTGGGCGTTGGCCATCATCACCTGACAGCAAACAATAACACAACAACCAGAACAACAGCAACAACAACATCAACAATTAATGCTGGCTCAGGCAGAGGAACAATGCCAGGCAAATGCATATTATTTCCGGATAAGACGTCCTCATTGAAAAGTTCCATGTATACGCAACAGGTCTACTTCAGGCCCGATATGGTAGGCTATACGCATATGCAAAAAGATCTATAGTTCCATAGTTTTCTTTGGCATGGTTATGGCTATACTATCCATGATAGTACTTGGTTTCGGTTATCTATAAAATTTAACTTATTCGCAGCACAACTTTACTGTCTTGCATAGACATAAGTTTAGAAAATTATTTGGGTATTATATATCGATGCATTTTCAATATTCATATCTACTTTTCTTTATATTTGTTGTAGTTTGTTTTTTTTTAGCCCACATAAAACTTATAGAATTATAAATTACTTTTAAAGTATATTAATTATATTTTAATAATTTTTGGCTGACGGATATTGGTTTGGAATTTGCTTTTTCGATTTTACATAGTTTAATGTTTTTTGCCTGGCTTTATGAATAGTATTAAATATTGACGACTTTGTCCATGCTTTAACTTAAGCCACCCCTCACTAATCTCCACCCACCCTTAATGCATATTCCTCACAATATTTGCATAGCAACCTCAGCACCAGCTCACCGCGCTCAACGTTGCATTTAATGCAATGCATAAAAAATTGCATAATAATCGTAATCATAATCGTAAACCTCGTTGCAACCAAATGCCAGCAATTGGCTTTTCCAAGGCAACCCCGCGGTTATAAGTGCAACTTTACGAAGCATGCCAAGCTGAACTTTATGATTTTATATATAAATATGTACGTTATATATGTATATGGTATCCTCTCTTTCAGCTTTGAAATACTGCAAATAACTTTTGATAATTATTTGAACAGAATTTTGGAAATGTTTATGTTTATACAAGGATTAAGGATTAAGCAAAATATGATTACCAAATAATATTTTATAGACAATTTTAAAATATTTATAATGAAATTATAATCTTTAGTTATATTTATCGAAAAATATAAATTTCAATACCAATAGCTGGGTTATAATGCCAATAGGTATAGTCAATTGTAAGATCTAGAGACTTGACAAGATAATCATGCTAACAGCTGTTACTCGTATTAAAATATTTCTATTACTGTTAACCGACCAGAACAGAGAAAAATGAAATACAGAAGGAAGAAGAAAATCATAAAAAAATATATACAAATTTAGCTTGACCAAAAATTAAATATGAAAAATAATATAGATATATACTCTTTGCTGATTTTCGTTCTGGGAAAAATATTAGTATTATAAACCTGTTAATAAGTAAAGTAAAGCGCAACATTCATGAGCTCGACATAACAAAAGATAACATATCAGGGAAACCTTCAAATTAGTTCTAGTGTAGTCCATACTTAAGGTAATTCAATAAACCCTACACAAATTCAAATCCGCAGCGTACAGTGAAAATGGAGGAATAAGATATGCATTTAGTTCTAAGGCAATCGACTTTCATATTTATCAGAATGTATGTAGCTCTGACATTTTACATGACATTGGGGAATTTGTGCAGCCTGATTGAGGATAAATCTGTACAAATACTCTCATTTACGGCAACTTAAAATGCCACCAAGAAATATTGCGCACATGCATTACATGAAAGCCAGTTACGTGTCGGCCATAAACTATTGGATAAATCAGCTCAGGGTCAGAGCCGTCCCCGTTGCTGGCAAAAGCGTGAAATATAAACAAAAGCTCGTTAGCCAAGAAAAACAGAATGTGTAATATCGCTGTGAAAATGACACGGCTGAAAGGTGTGGGCCCGGCTCGAGAGATATTTGGTGAGTGCCAAAGGTCGCCATATGCAAATTGGTCTTTAGATTTTTTTTTTTATTGAGACTGAAGTTTTCTGCCAGCAGCATAGGAAAAACCGGCTAAGCTGCACCAGCCGGCAAAATAACTTTTTATTTTTTTGTGAAAAACCTGTACAAGTTTTTCAATATCAAGATACATTTAAAGCTTCATTAACATAATTGATGCGCCATTGAGGCTGTTGTTGTGTGCCGATGCTCTTCCATTACATTGTCTTGGGGGCAGAGCAAATCGTTGGACAGGTTTTCCGGCGCATGCGCAGCCGACTTGCCGGCCGTTCTCTGCCGCTGCGCAGTCGCGTGAACCGGTTTACAGTTGGAAGCCATAAGCACCCATCTACCTGGCTCTGTCTGCCGCTGTCACTCCGGAGACACACACATATAATGTGTGGTGTCTGTGTTCGTCCGATTCGGTGGTTTGTATCCGTCGTGCTTTTAGTCCAACTACTGAAATACCAACTGGTCGCACACTATAATTTTCCATTTCGTTTTGAATTGCTGACGCTTTGTCTGACACGAGTGCAACTCAAAATGCGAAGAAGAACATGCGGTGATAGACTTTCCAGTTTTATTAGGCAGCCAAAAAAAAAACTTAGATGTGGATACGTGCGTCGTAATGCGAAATGGAATAGATTGCGCGTTGCTTTACGGTGGTTAGAGAGCTGTTTCTGTAATTGGCTACTGTTGTGCGAAGTTTATGGGTTTATAAATGGGTTGCATTAGATATAGCACCAATTTCTGTTCGACTTAAAAGTGTGAACTGTGCCGTTAGTGGCAAATGACTCGTACGTGTTATTTTTGTTATCAGGACAGATTACCAAATACTGGAAATGATATGACTGATATAACTTACTGATACTTTATTTTTCACTTCATACATAGTTCATATAAATGGGAAAATACTGAGAAATCAGTTGGGTATATAGTGATAAATACAGGTTTCATTTCAAAA
Organism: Drosophila montana; assembly: GCF_035044405.1. Taxonomy (NCBI): domain Eukaryota; kingdom Metazoa; phylum Arthropoda; class Insecta; order Diptera; family Drosophilidae; genus Drosophila; species Drosophila montana. Next base: position 1,427,986 of record NW_026998739.1, read on the forward strand.
TAGATATAGACGCAGAACGAAAAACAAAATAGACAGCATTGCATATGATTTTACTTGGAACAGAAAATAAATGCTTTCAAATTTTTAACGTTTTTTTTTTTGGCTACCCTAGTTTCCCACTCGTTTTTTCTAATGAACATATCAACTATTTAGCCCTGGTCATTTCTTAGGCATTTGCTAAATCACAAAGAAGTTCAAAGAAGGCACATCAAAAGAATATAATTAAAAGCTAAAAGCCGCTAGCCGCTTACACACCCTAGCCAAAGCCTATTTAAAAGCTGCAGAGAAACTTCTCATTTCGATCTCCACATGTGCTGTAAAATATGCTTGTAATTATATCGCCAACGGGCAAGTTTTCTACAATGTATCAAAAGCCTCCACATGGCTATTAATTATGGCATCTGTAAAATATGCGGGCAACTGCTAAAATTTAATGAAATTTGCGCTGCACGCGTTTCACTTACATCAAATGCCAAAGCGATATCAATCAACGATATTTTTTATATGCTCAGCTATAAACTTTGATTTTCATGCGAAGAAAAAACAAGATAGACAACCGCTATTCGCGTTTCAACGAACATAAAATACCCTTGCAGCTGCATTTTTTTAAAGATTAGTTGGTTATCTAGATGAACCTGTCAGGTCTTTAAATTAAGGCATAGTATAAATTCTCAATTAAAAATTAAAAAGAGTGTATATTAAAGTGTTCCGATTTACAAATATACCAAAACGATAACAAATATTGCATGAGTAATATTTCAAAATAGATCTTTAATTATAAACTATTATAAGTAAAAATCAAACTTATATGGGCCTCGATTTATCAAATCGGTGTCAACTGCATATATGATATTACAATATTGTGCAAGAAACCCAATATTAATACGCAATATATAGATATATACCATCAAATGTGGAACAAAATTAGAAACTACCTTACCTTATATAATAGATCATGAGGCCTCATATACCCAACATTCGTTACGAATCGCTTGGCAATATTATAAGACCCTCTAAAAGGGCATACAAAAAAATAGGCAGCAAAGCCTCCTGGGCAAACAGGTTCCTGGGCCCAGACAAAGGCAGCCGCAAGGCATGCGCCGCATTAATAACATAAATGGCAAAGCCACAAAGAGAATTTATATATAAAACAAAATATATACATATATACATATACATACTATATATATATGTATATATACACTCGTTTATCTCATGGTAGTCATACATAATGCAGCCGCAGATTCAATGTATATATAAAAGGCAATTTATTGTTGCGCCAAGTAAAGTGCAGTAAAAAATGAAAGAGCGAGAGGCAGAACCCAAGAGTCGAAGTCAGAATCAGAATCAGAATCAGCGTCAACGTCAACGTCGACGTCAGGGCCTAAGCTGCTGCGACATAAAATTCAATTCAAAACAATTTTTTACTTTTTTTTTGCTGGCAGCGTCTTAAAATCATATTTGATATTCAATATATGGCTGCAGGCCGTGCCGAGCTATACAAAATAAATCAGCACTAAAATCAAGTCAAGCAAAAAGAAGAGAAAAAAAATCGGAAAAAAGAAAGAAAAGAAAATATTACCAGAGCGGAAGTTGAATTTTAACAGCGCAAAATGTTTATAGAACAAAGGCAGCCCAGGGATTCAGTTCGGTTTCTGGCAGCTGTTTCTCTAGGCGAAACAATGGGCCTGGGCATTACCACTTGTTTTTCCCTATTCGCATTGCCATGTGCAATTGTCCCTTTGGAAAATGTCAACTCGGCAGCTCGGTTTCGAGTTTTTCCTCGGCATTTGCAATGGTTTGCTGGTGACGGCCTGGGCACTGAGCACTGTCCAATTGTTTGATATTTCCGCCGTTTTGGCCAACATGTCACTGTGGCAATGCCAAAAAATCATGACACAGAGAGGCGGCATGCAGCTGGGCATACACAGGTCGGATATTAATTTTTTGAATTTTTTACTCCGTTTATTTTGATGTCTGTCAATTGTCGTTAGGTAAACTTGCATTGAAATGTGGCCAGCCACATGTTGCAATATTGTCAGCATTTAATTAAAAACGAAAAAAAAGCATTGAGTAATTAAAACCCGTCAGCAAGGTTTACGATTGAAAAATTTCTAGCTTTAACATATGAAGTTGTTAAAATCCAATTTTCAAACATGGTTCATCCCACAGTTATCCTAGATGTTGACAAAGAGGGTACACATTTTTACTCAGTTATCCAAGCACAACAAGTTGCCATTCAAAATAACCTATTGTTTTTTTTTTTAAATATACTGTTTTCCTTCTGGAATGTTCATGAATCGTTTTTTATATTTTTCATAAACTTAAGCTAAAATGTTTTACATAAATTCAATGCTGATTATTTGATTATAGCTCATATTAGAATCTTTAAATCAAGCGTACGTATATTTTATTTGTTGAACCTCATCAAAAATCACTATAAAAACCTTCAAGGCTTATCATTATGATATTATAACTTTATCATAATTTTCATACAATACCACATTGTTTAGTCCACTTAATAGATTTCCCCGTTGCAATAAGCTCTCTAGGGCTTCTCGCAAAAAGCCCCTTCCCCTTCACAGAAGCTACTGCAGCAACTGCACTTCAAAGTAGCCGCTATATATACATGTATATAACACCTTAGACTCATTCCCGAAGCTCACCCACTTTCATTTATTGGTCTTCTAATTAACGGACTGACCTTAATCACTTAAGAGTTTATGTAACATACCCTCCGGAACTCCCACATGCTGGGAACGCTAATTGTTTGCCAGTTGACCCGCCCCAGCCCAACCCGTTCAATTGTCGGGCGCTATGCCTAATGAATATTGTTTTTAGTGACGTAATTAACACAAATTTGTACAACTCAAAATTGTGTTGCAGCCAAGTAACACAGATAAGATAAGGCGGCTGATAAGATCGGGCTGGTTGCGTAGTCTCTAAATCGAATTTCAAAGTCAACAAGAGCGTGTCGACAAGTCGCACAAGACCAAAACTTAAGGCAAATTTTGTTGATCTTTAGTTTTGGCCACGCGCAACGCCACTAAAAATATTTAACCTTATATAGAAATACAGTCCAAATTTGGCTAGGCACACGAAATGTTTTGAAAAGGAATTCAGGTTTGATTTCATTAATTTTTTTTTTGGATGTGGGTTTTTGTAGAGGTGACAATTTAAATGTAGCGCTGTCAATAAGTATTACTTCGTTATTTTATGGTGTTAGTTTTTGGCAAAGCGTGGGTTGAAACTTAGAATTCATATGAGAGCTATAGGCCATCAACTTCCGCCTTTCAGGCGAGACATCAATATGACCCACAACTTCATATCGAATGCAATTAGCTGACAATTTACAGACGCCATAAGCCCAGACAATGCCACGCTCTGTGCTCAGCCAGCCAGCCAGCTACGACCCTATCACTCAGTCAGGGTCAATGTGATGCAGCCAACGAGCATGAGTAGAAAAGATCACACGGACATCAAAACCAAAACTGACAACTGGCTAAAGATGAAAGTCGCAGCCAGCTGCTGGGCTGCTGCTTGGCTGTATAATCAACAAATAATTTTATGATAATGCTAATGACAGCTTACATATCGCAGCCAACTTCAAATGAACCCAGACAGTGCACTGATCTGGCAACCCTTTACAGTGCACACGCCCGCTTAACGGAAATGCTGCGACCAATTAAGACCTTCAAAGTTCGCTGGCCTCTATTTATAATATATTACTACATATACGATCCAAAGGCGCCTTTATCTTTTGCCATTTTGTCCGCACTTAATTATATGTCCAACTGTGAAAAGTATCTATATATACTCATATCTATATTTTCCCATATGACGTGGGTGCTGGCTCTGGTCATTTTTAAGATCAATAAATTTACAATGCTTGGTGCACAAGGCCTTTTTTCCATATAGTACACACAAAGCACTCCAAAAAGTACTACTTAGTTGTTTATTATATTTAAATACTACTTGACTCAGCGTTAATTAATCATATTGTATTTCCTTTCTTTCCAGGTAAGTCGCATAGTGCCTCTCACTGACGTCAGTAAGTTGCATTCCCTATATTTACATATATATGTATATAAATAAGTATTTATATATATATTTTTCTATATATTGCATATTTTTATTAAAAGCTGACTTTATTTGCACTGCTTTTAAGTTTATAATGTTTCTTCTTATCGATCCAATCGCGATGAGTAATTTTCAGGAAGCACTTCAGCTGCTATCGATGGGTTTCCATGTGAGTCGCCTGGAAAGGTATCGCGTGAATACCTTTTACAGTTTCTTTTTTGTTGTTTTTGATTATTTGATTAATTGGTTGAGCTAAGTATGCTGGAAGTTATTTACAAGGCATGCAAAGACCCCATGAAAGATGCACTGTGCCCAGAATGAGGAAGACAAAACATAAAATATACAATTGCTGTGAGACTTAAGCTTAGAGTGTGGGAGTTAATCAATTAAGCAGCATGGAGCAAAAGAGAAAGGAAGACCATGAATAAGTGCCAAGTGTAGGAAATGAGAGCGAAGATAATTACAAAACTATAATAGATCAAAGCGAGCGAAATTTGAAATGGAAATATGGTAGGAAAATGATAATTGTAGGGCAGGTAAAACCTAAGTGGAAATGGGGGGAGGGGGTGACAAACTGAAAAAAGTTTGAAGAAGCCACAAGAGTTTCTTGAAATCTTAAGCCCCAAAGATATAATGCACAAAGAAACTTTTTTGGTATAAATAAATCTGTTCAAGGAATTTTCTATTCTTTAGATGACAAGAAATATGAATTCTTTTTAAAGTTTTTTTTGCTACAAAAATGATTTATCTTAAATTCCATGTCTGTTTTTGTTTTGATGGATATATAAAAGAGACCCTTCCGGGTAATATATTATTATTTTATATAATTTTCTTTAAGCTAAACCAATTTCTGCACAGAATCTAAAGATATAAACATACTTAATTTCATTTCATCTTGGAAATAGCTACCTGTATTAAGCTTTTGGCTCATAATCCATTACCGCAAAAGTCAAGTCTAAATTTGTGGCTAACTTAGAAAATATCATTAGACAACTCCACACTTTCGATTGTGCCCCCTCCGTTAAATGCCAAAGCATCAGCAGCGGGTCGAGCGATCATCGACTTTCACATGTTTCTCTCTCTTGGCGAGTTGCATTGAGGTTTGTTTATGGCCTCACGATCTTTGTGTTTGAGTAAGAAGAAGACGCTGCGTGGCTTTTTGCAAATTACTTTCATTTTCAGACTCGTTGTGGCTTTTAGAAATTGTCAGTGAAAATTGCATTAATTTGTGTGGACACTGCCTCGCATTGCTAACAAGTCATTGACAAACTGCCAACTGGCCGTCGACAGGGGCTTTAAATGTAAGTTCAACTTGCGGACAGCTGAGGATTTAAGCATTGCCACTCCCACAGCTGGCAGTTGGCCTGGCTAAGTGTGTCATGCAAATTGTCGTGAATGTCCGACTGCCTGCCAGTGCGTCTGTGTGTAATTTGATATTGTCATTAAGTTTCGTGTGCGCACTCGACTGTGGCCCAAAGAGCTCTCGGACAAGGAAGTATCTTAGTATCTTTGTATCTCTTACACATGCGACGATGACGACGACGACGACGACGCGCTGCACTTGACAACCACTATTATGTTACTGTCGAGTGGGTGGCTGTGCTGGTGCCGGGCGACCATGCATTATGCATGCCATGACGCTCATTAGTGCGACTTGTTCGCCAGGGGCAGGGCAGGGCAGGGGGCACTCACTGTAGCTGGGGCCACTTTTAATGGGCCAAAAAGAACAATAGACTTAAATTGCTCTGGGGCGCATTCACGCATTGGCAGCTCCACTGTGTAGCCAATGCCAACATTTTATGTATACCCTGCAACCACTGAAATATAGAATGACATATTTGCTAGCTGACACATTCTAAGCGATCGGAAAACAAATAACAAAAAATATCCCTGCTGAAAATTTCAATATTGTGTAACAAAGTAACAAAAAAAATTAAAGCCTTTTATGTTAATGAAAAGCTGTTTGCAGAGTATCTTCTAGTCGGGCACTCTCGACTAGAGAACTCTCACTTGCTTTTTTATCTGGCCCTAACTTTGCCACGCACAGCTGCTAAATTAGCTGGAAAATCTGAAAGTCTTCACTTTCATAACATCATCAAATTGACGCTGTGTTCTCTTGATTTTCCACTCAATGACAAAACTTTTAAATGGTTTTCGCCTTTGAGCGATTGCAGCAAGCACTTAACTTAAAATGTCAAATGTCACTTTTTAGTTGCGTTTTCAACATTTTGGAGCTCTACCCAAAAATATGACAGAAATTGTTACCCAATAATTTCGCAAGTGCTGAGAGGCTAGCGTAGAAATGATCTCGCTCTTAAATGAAGAATGACATATTTAGTGGCCCATTGAAACGGCAATTGAGTGCGGGCAAAAGCGGCACAAGAAGTGTTGACAGTTGGCTGTAAACTGTTGAAACGAAATGTGAAAGCAACTAATTGGATATACAGAGTACTCGGACTTTTGGAACCGTACCAAACATGCTATGTGGCTCTTGGCGAGACAGTTTGTTGCTAATATTGTGGAACTACTTTTAGAAAACTAGTTCGGAGCGTGTCAGCGAAAACATTTGCAAAATGAGTATTAGAGTATATGATAAACCTGACGATATCGAATAAATATTTGAGGAACAAGTAGAATTGGCAGTGCTTGAATAAGTTCTTGGCATAACAAACTAGTACTTGGGCTTCTTAAGAATAATAAGTCTTCAAATTAGACTAATTCCATTTTTGCAAACATGAAAAGTAATATAAAGAAATATTTTAATACAGTACAGATAATAATAAAGAGAAGTTGGTTCATCAAAAACCAGAAAATATCTATGCTAAGAATGTTATAATGTACATTTATTTAAAAATGTTAAGAATGCATTAAAAACAAAATTCAAAGCATTCTAAATAGCCCTTAAGAGGAAATCCCTTTCAAAAATACATCTTGACTATGCCAAAAATAAAACAACAATATTTCATCATAAAAACCACTCAACCAGTTAAATTACAGTATACGCTCACGACTTAAACTAGTTTTCTTGCTGGAAACATTAATCAAAATTTAATTTAATAAAACTCTGTCCCAAATATTGCATAATGCGATGCCACGATTACTATGGCCGGCAGGTGTCAGACAACTGTAAAAAAACATGACCAAACAATGACAACTGATTCGAAAATGAATATGTTTTAATAAATGCACACTCTTTCTTCTTGCCTCTTTGGTAGGTCTAGTTATCTACTTTACGATTGGCCGTATTAACAAAAAATTTATACACTCGTCTGCCAAGCGAGACCGCAACAAAACATAAAAAAAAAAATGTATAAAAAATGAAAATACCATAAATACAAACCGCAGGCATTTTAATTTTTATGTTTGAACACGAAAAACACTCTGCACAACATGCGGCCAATGTCATGATAGCAAAATTTGCATCCAACAGCTACAGTGTTCGCGTTTAGGCATCCATCAGATACACTTTTCGCGCTAAAACAAATTTGCATACAAATCACGTACATTTTCTGGCTGCGTGCTGTATTTAAAAATGCAATCATTTGCCAAAATTTTTGACAACAAAAAAAAAAGGAAAAAAAAATATATAAATTTATAAAAAGATTTTGGTTAATATCAAAAAATTTGCTGAATGAATTTGCGTCATTTGCCGCTTCGGAGCGTTGCCATTGCAGTGCAAATAACATTCGGATTTAATTCATAGATGATTCACTTGTCTCTCTTGATCGCCAGCGGCGAAACCCCAGCGTATGAGTAATCAGACCCGTTAAAGCTGAACGCTTTATGGAAATTTATGGCATATGAAATACTTTCGCTCAAGTGAGCAGTTCTTTCTGCTGGCTGTTTTTTCTTTATTTCATTTCATCTAACTGTTTGCACAGCTGAGCATCATCAATTAGTCATAGTTTGTCGTAGGCGTCTGTTAATTGTACGAGTTCCTATGGAAACTGCTGTATAATGTTATACGAGTTTAGGTTTTGTTCTTCGTGAGAAATTTTTGCTAAGCTTTAACAGAGTACCAACTATTCAGCAAGATTTATCCATACAAATCTTGTAGAAAATCTTAGACAATTTATTAAAACCTAGTAAGAAAAGCAAAAAAAAAAAGCAAGTTCAGATAAATAAATGGGATCTGGTAAAACCGAGAATAATACTAATTCTTTGATTTTCATTGAGTGCAAGGGCTTACAATTATTTTGTTATTCCTGAATGAGGAGTTGTCAAGAGATATAAGATCATAAGATTTCAATTTTCCGAAAAGAAATTGAGAAAAATAATAAATAAAATAGAAGCAACTTACCAACAGAATTTTGAAGTATTTAAGCGACGTTAATTAATAAGCAATTGCGCCTGCAAAGAAAATGTTTAATAAATGTTTAAATAAATCAATTTAAATGTAAACAAATAAATTTTAAGCTTTTAAGGAAGTCCTAGCACTACGCATAAACTAAGAAACAAAATAAATACATCATAAAATTAAACAACTGAATTAATGTTCAACAAGTGCAAAAACTAAAACCATTATTTTTTCCTTAATTATTATGCACAACACAAGGTCTAGCAAACGTTTAAAATGCTTTAAAAATAACTGAAATAAACTTGGCTGAAACCTGCACAAATTTAGCCTTAAAATGTGGCCAAGTTGAAATATTTTTACAGCATTTCTTTTGCTGCAACAATTAAATTAATTAAATTTACGCTTTTGGCGCATTTAATTGAAAAAAAAGAAAGAAGAAACAAACTGAAACAACTTCATTTCAAGAGAAGCAGTGAAATTTTCAACAACAACAAACAAAAAATACACAACACTTGAAAAAATCATCTTGAAGATACGCGCTGCTTGCGCATTCAACGGGGCGACAATAACAAAATACACTCTATATATATATATATGTATATATATTAATATTCATAAAGCAAAAGCAGCAACAACACCCGCAGACAATAATGACAATTGCATAAGGCCAAAACTCGCAGACAGAGTTTTGACTGAAGCGGGGAGTTGGGAGTCTTTACCCCTTTATTTGCTCGCTTGGGCAATCATAGCGAGCAGTTGCAGATACAAAGCCAGATAATATTACAACAACAATCAAGTTTGGGCTGCTGTCTTCTTCTTCTTCTTCTGCTACATTTTATTATCATTATGATTATGTTGCTTACGATTATTTCGTTCATTATTTTGTGCTGTTGACACTCTGACATATTTCCAGATACGCCAACTTTCCCAAGTTTTTGTTTTATATTTCTTGCCATAATTTGGCAACGTATTTAAGACATTTGAAACGTGTTAATGTGCCTTTCGGGCTTCTGAGTTTTTAAGCATTACGCCACGGCTCCGCCCCACAAAAAAAAATTAGATACACTTTTATAGAAACACAAATGAAAAAAATAACCTGGTCAGCTCTTCGCTCTTAACTTTTCCACTTTAATTGTGGCGCACAACTTTCGCAAGTGAAATTTCTGGCAACTGAAAAGTTTTTGTTTTTTTTTTTATTTTTTGGCCTTAACTTGAAGTTGTCTAGAGTTAATGTGGGATTTGACGGTCATTTGCGGGAGGGTTTCTATGTTAATTAAACAAAAAGCTTTTTGCGAAAGAGGTTTAATTTATGATTATGTTCTATGCAAGCTTTTGAAACTTGAAAAGAGCTAGACTTGAGTAACTGGATTTTATTTTTATTAAAAAAGCTCAAAAATAATGGCATACAGAATATTATGCCTGCTAGTTAGGAGATTATGTTATTTTTTAATATTTATTAAAACCAAAAATAAAAGTCTGGCCATTTCCTTAGAAATTGTTTGCTCCATGCGTTTTTTGCGTAGGATAATTATTAATAGAGCACTTTTTTAAATAAAATAAGGTGCTTATGAAAAAAACATAGACAAATACTTATAAAGATAATACTTTTATATATACTCATCCAACATTAAACTTAATTAAGCGTCCTTCTCAACTATAAATTTATCATTATTGAACAACTGAATTCCGCTTTTAATCAACTTAAATGACAAATGGCTAACATTTAATTCTCATTCTAAATAATATCACAATGTGCTGCATCATTCAAAGCTTGTATGAAAATTATAGAAAATTTGCCGCTCCTTTGGTTTTTCACAAGTGACAGCCCCCAAAGTTAAAGACCAATTTTTTACTCAGATTCTTTTTTGTTTAGCACCCCGGCTTTGACATTGACACAACAACTTTTTCCAACCTCAATTACAATCAATCACATATGTTGTATTATGGTGTGTTTTCATTGTTGTTGTTGTCTTGGCTGTGTGCCAAGTGTCCCAGAGCGAGAGAGACGTGCGTGTTTTGGCCAAATGCCTATGGCCAGAAATTACAATAATGATAAACGCCGCCCCACATAATCCACACAAACACACAGACACCCAGTGGGAAGACAACAAAAGTTTTTGGTCTTAAGTAAAAGCAACATTTAGTGCAGAAAATTTCATTTATCATGAATGCCCCTAACTCTCCACCCCCCCTAGGCCCCCTACACCAATACCAATGACAAAAGACTGGCGCTCTGCTTTTGTAAATGATGATGCGGCTGATGATAATGATAATGATGACGTTGTCGTTGTCGTTGTCGTCGCTGCGAGATGCTAGCTGATAAATCGCTCTTGGACACAAGTTGCAGCACATGTTTCCGAGCACTTTTCCCGCTCAAAAGATTTCACTCTCTAGGCGATGTCCAACTAAGTGGTTGAACCGACTTGTTTTCGCCACATCGCAAATGTCACTTTTTCTAACGACCGAAACTTGACCAGTTTTTCATTTTCGTTTGCGGAAAAGCGTCGCTATTGATAAAATGATCAACACAAAAATGTTAATTATTAATTTGTTGACCATATAAAATCGGATTCAATTAGGAGCAGGAAGTGCAGGAAACACATTAAATGAGAAAGTTGAAATCATATTAACGATACTTATAGTCACCAAATCTTTTAATCCAATAGAGATATTAAAAATTAATTGGAATAGAAATTATCGATGCACAAAATGGATTAAACTTCCTAAAGAAAAGAAACTAAAGAAAATGTATTGTTATGTATAGTCAAAATATAAATTTGTATGGGATCGCACAAGATTAAATTAAAATTATATATTAATAAAATAAATATACATATGTAGACAAATGCAAAGCAGTTCAATCTATAGAGCCGCCAATAAGTACTTGCCGTGAAGAACTAAACTATAGTTATGTAACACATGTTAAATTACACAGCTAAAACGAAAACATATTCATCACAGACGTTGGCCTCAAGTGACCCACTTGAGATATTCCGCCCATAAACAATGCATAAAAATCAATGAAGCTTACGAAATGTTTACCGCCCATTAGCACATCATAAAACAGCATAAAAAGAACACAGCGCCATGCACTTTTCTCACGGGCACCTCAAGTGTCCCAACCTTCGGTTTCGGTAGCCACACACGCACTCTATATAGAGACGGGTCCTTCAAGTGCACATGCTAATCAGCTGCGGAAATATGAGACGCTCGCTGTATGACATATGTGACAGGCCGTAGAAATAAACACACACATGTAAGACTTCGGTGTGGCATGAAGTCGTTGGGCGGGGGCATGCTTATTGTAGGTGCTACAATGTCATCATTTAAAGGCACTTGCGGCTAGTTGTATGGCTTACAATAATAGTAAGAAGAAGAAAAAGAAGAAGAAGAAGCAAAGGGCTCCTTAGCAACTGCAGTGGGTCAGTGCAATGAACTGTGCAGCTAGCGCCAAAGCAAACTCATCTGATCCCACACATTTCCGCAAAGTTAGAAAACTTAAGGGAGCACAATCCAAGCAAGTCAGAATGCTTGAGAGTAACTGACTTGTAGATACCCTGCAGCAAGTTCTATAGGATCCTAAACGAAAGAGAATACAGCATTTTTTATTGTTATCTTCATCAAACCGTAAGTTGAGTGGGCTGAAGTTATAAATTATTTGAAGCATAGCAGATTGTAAATATCATTCAAATGTCATATAAAATATTTCCCAAGTCTATAAAATCTTTAAATCTTTAGGAGCTTGGTCTTAAATCTTACAAAATTCAGGTACAAAGAGATATCTATTGTTTTGAGGTGGTTTATAAAGACATACTTTATGGATTTATGGATTTCTTCTAGCTCTAGAATGGTTTAGAAAAGTTGTATATCGATTGGTATCGAACAAGCATATGGCTTTATATTTTGCAATATTGTAAAAGAAATATCTGCTGTTGTCACACACGTATTCTCAATTACGCCCACTTTACGGGTACAGGGTATAAAAATCAATAAACTGCACCCAAAGCGGAGTCCAGCAATTTAATTATTTATAAACATTTAACTAAATTGCAAGGAGCTGAGCATGTTCTGGAAGAATCAGTACATTACTGTTGTTGTTGCAATTGTTGTTGTTGTAGGCGTTGCTGCACAACAAATGAAGGTAACAATTTCTAAGGAATTGCAGCAGGTGCCCGAAGACGGGCGGCGTTTTGTCATTAAGGCGCTGCCTCCCTGGCTACATTGATGTGTCTGCGCTGTGGGTGTGTGCAATGTGTGTGTATTTTTTCAGACAATTTGTCTTTCTTTCAATCTTTTTGGCATGCATTACCCTTAATGAACTGCGCGCAGGGTTCGACAAAGTGCGGAACGCTACCTGCATAATTCCGAGGCGTATGAGCGCGCGCGTTCTCCATGGCAATAAAGCAGACACTAGGCAGAAACCAGGCGCTATTATAAATAATTGCACAAGAAAATAGGTAAAAGAGCGCAAAGTTTCTTACAATGTCGCTGAACAACGGGCCAAGAACAATGGAGAGCCATTCACCTGGCACAGTTCTCACGGCGGACATAAACGCGGTGGGTAGGCAAAAACCGACCAGAGCTGCGTTTTGGTTAGGTAGGTAAATACAAACACATAGAGGAAGTGGGCGGCGAAGAGATAAAGCAAGAGAGCGAACGAGATACGGACGAGCGATACAACTGAGAGAATGAGGTGCAAATGCGAGTGTAGATTGTAGATTGTAGAACCGATTGAAGGGCAGACAGTTGCGCTTTAAACATAAGAGCAAATGTCTGTCACCTACTATTACCTACTGGTGTGAAACAGATAAAGAAAAGTAAAAGCCTAGAAAAGAAAGGAAAAGAGAAGAAGAGTATCATTGATCTGCTGAGAAGTAGAAGAATTACAATAATTAAACAGGATTGCTAGCGCTTAAAGGAAGTAAAATTATTTAAATGTTGAAGAAATATGAGAACTTGGGGTTTTATGGAGTTGAAATGGTCAGTTCATAAAGGCGATAAGTACTCTACAGCATAGTCGTCTTATATGTTTAAATATTTTTGTGTATATAATATCAATAGTAAACTTTGTACTGTTTTGTAGAGAGAAAAAGATAGGTTAGGTTAGATAGGTATCTCCTCACCTGCAAAGGGATTCGAAAATTGGGTCAAAACGCACATGGGAAATACACATGGTTAAAAGGTAAACTTAATGATCTTCCAAAATTTACAACCAACCAAAATTTCCCCCACAGAAAAGCGTGCATTCCATAAAGAGTACACGCACCCACCAGCTCGCTAATCATAGGAGCCTCTTACACCTGTCTGACAGACACCTCAATGAACTTCAATGCAAATCAGTCAAAGTCAATGTCAAAAAACCCATTTGCTGGCCAATGCACAAGCGCCGACAGCGCTAACTAATCAAAACCAGCTATGAAATTTTCAAAATGCTCAACGAATTTTTCAAAACAAAACAAGTGAAAAGCAGCAAAAGCCAACAGCAGCAACATCAGCGAAGTCAAAAAATGATTGACAGGAAATTTAATTGAAGCATTGAACCTGGACCAACGCTACCGATTGCTAAGGTGGGAGGTGTTTGGCGGGTGGAAGAGTTATGCGGAGTTTATCTACCGACTTTACAGACATTTACGTCGTTTGTCAACGCTGCGTTCAATCAAATGGAATTTGCTGTACGCTCTTAAGTCTAGACGAACGGAGTTATGATGACAAAAGAGCTGGTTAACTGACGTTTACACTACCTGTTAGCTGAGCTAATTTGATAAGGGGCGGTAGGGTAAACAGGGCGGGCCACATATCAAGATAAATGACACGAGCTTTGACCGCAAACTGTGTGCTGCGTGCATCGGTCAAGAGCTGCACAAATTTTGTACGTACCCTGTTCGTGATGTACATGAAGTGGGGATATTCATGATTCATAGAATCTTTTAAATTTGTTTGTCACTTACAAGAATACCTAACATTTTTGAAATATATTTTTTATAAATTTAAAAAGTTAATTTGAATCAAAATATATATATTATAAATGAATTAAATCTTTAGTTGCCACAAGCAAAATTAAAAAACGTTTATCAAAAGAGACCAAAAACAATTTTTCTGGCTTAACATTTTAAATGAAAAATCGTTTATAAAAATATAAATTATACCAAAACTTTTTAATAGAAAAATTATTTTCTTAAATAGACAGGAAAAAAATAACACAATAACACAAAAATTTAAATTTTTGCTAAAGTTTCCAAAAAACAATTTTTAAAAATAATTTAAATTTTTGTGTTCATTTGTGAATTCAAGTTAAACATTTTTTTTAAATTTTCAATTGAAAATCGTAGTATAACGAGCACCCCTAATGTAAAACTATATGCTGTTGATTTCTACATCTCTTGACAAGCGAACCCAATTATGCTGAAGAGTGCCCAATGCTCAGCTGCCATAGCTTACAGATACACGTAGCCACAGATACGCGCACTTGTCAACCCAGTTGAAATGCTGCGGCGTCTTTTGTGGCGCAGTTGACACGAAGTTACGCTTCAGGCTCTAATAAGGCAAAAGTACTCGTTAAGATTTGCTTGCAAAGTGTATTCACACCTTTATTTGCACAGCTAAAAGTAGCTGAGAGTTGCAGATGCTTTCGCGCAAAGCGCCTCAGCGCCATTCGCTTCCTCAAACATTAATAATAAAAAAAAGCGCTGAATGTGTATTTGAATTGCTCATCAGTAAATTCTAATTTGCATAAACAATTAAAGGCAGGCAAAAATAAAACATAACAAAAACAAAACGAACCACAAGTGGAAAGCAGGCGGCGTGGCGGGCGTAAGTGAAATACTGTGGCAGGCAATCGTGACGCCCGTTAACTGTTTAATGCGACAATTAAAAAAATTATTGCTCATACGCACTGGTGAACGCCTGACCTTACCCAGCTGCCGCCTCAGCCTGCACGCCCCTGTCTGTCATTCAACTTGACGCCCACACAACATTGTTGTACACTGTCCATAAAAGCAACAACAACCATTGCTAAACAGCTCTAGTGACAAATAAGTCGCCACCGAGCACTTGACTTGCTGCCATTGTTGTTGTAGCTGTTCTCGTTCCACTTGATTTCTTTATAGAACTCGTTTCGGAGGTGACAAATATACATATTTCTTCTTTTTTAAGCAAGTTTGGAATTTATTTTTCATTGATTGCAAGATTTAAACATTTATAACATAATTGAGTTAGGCTTAAGGCCCACTTGAATATTTGGTAGTCTATCGGGCTATATAAATATACTTTAAGCCTGTTGTTGTGGCATTTATAACAAGTGCTCTATAAGCTGCTCATTAAACAGGCAAGCTTTAGGTATTATTATTCGCTTTGCATACCTATCGAAACTTGTTTCAATTGTTTCGAAATGTTAAGCCTTTAATTATTTTGCATACAGAAATTATAACACAGCAATAAATAATAATCGAATTTAAGTATTTAACTGCGTTTAATTTCATAAAATTAAAATAAGTGATTTAAAAGGATCCGGATTGCAGCCCAAGGCTTGATAATTGTTCAAGATATTTATATATACAAATTTAATGTTATAAAAAAAATTCAAAATTAATTCAAGAATACCTAATGTTTAAAAGCTGAGTGCTGAGTGTGGAAACAAGAGAGTTTATCCGATTAGTTTGATTATTAAAAAATCTATATATGTACATTTTAACTTACTTCCATATACGTCTGCAATCTGTTACTCCTTCTTTTACAAAGAATCTAGATAAATGCTAGTTTTACAATTAGTGGTTAGTTTTACATATTTTAATTAATTTCCACCTTATTTCTCTTCTCTCTTTGCAGGTGAGTGTTAACAACAAAAATGTCTACAAGCGAGTTTCACAGGCAAGCCACAAAAATAAAAATAAAAAAACAATAGAGAAAAGCTAAAAACATTTTCCAATTCAATGCGCTGACTCCGCTGCCAATAGGCCGTCAGTTCTTATCAAGATACATTCGAACAAGCCAATTTAGCCATGGACAAACACCGATCCCAGACCCGGGCCAGACCCAAGCCCGACTCCAATCCTTGAGCAGGGGCAACATTTTGTGTGCACTGCAGTTAGGTTTTTTTTTAAGGTGCATTTGGCGCCTCAAAATGTTTGCCAATTTTGTTTTGGGCTGCGATAAGACCGCAAAATATGACAGGGCAGCAGCACGAAATGAATGAATGAATTCGCAATGAAGCCAAAAAGGGAACTGGCCTGCAATTCTTTATCCCGCCCCCATTTGCTATTTCCCCTGCTGCCATGCTGTGCGTTCGTGTCTAGCAAAAATACCAACAGCAAAAATATAAAGAAGAAAAAAATATCAATCCTGTCGCTCGCATGTGTTGCGCTCGCTACGTGTTCATGTTAAATGTCATAATCAGACGCAGTCGCACACAGACAAACGTGCACACGCACACGCATACACTACTAAAAGTATCTAGATACAAAGTTGCCACTCTCGACATGTTGCATAAATATAAACAGCATGCGAAATGGCATTGCCTTCGCCTTTACAGAGGGGGGCGTGACCTCCTCAGCACACATACTTAGTTGTGGCTAATGGCTACACAGATACTCAGATACTTAGATACATTTCAAGTTTTGTTTCTTATGCGAATTACTTGAGCTGTCATCAATTGCGGCACGTAAAAACCAACTCAAAATATAGCCATAATTTCTGCAGATTTATGCAGTGGTTCACACAACAGAACCAAAAAAGGCAAACAGCGCCAATCGCATCGTTTTTATCGAGCCCGCATGACGCCATCGCATTTGAGTTGAGAGCTTGCACAAATATGCAACGCATTTTATTTCAATTTTTTTTTTTTTAAGAAATGTTTAATGCAAAACGAAGCAGTAATACACTACTGTTTAAAGGGGTGCAAGGCACTCCAGCATAACAATTAAAACCAAAGTGAAATTTAAATAATTCATTTTTTTCAATTTTACTACATACAGGCCTTGCTTTGTTTATATTATTGTTTTAAAATTCTAATAAGTAACAGCTAATATTTAATAGGTGTGGTTCAAGCACCATTTGATTTCCAATATTAAATATAGAAGAATAATTAAAACGCATTTATAGCCTAACAAATCCAATTATTTTCTAGATTCTAGTATTAGCTTGACATAACTTGAACATAACTTGCATAATATAGTATATATAAATATGCACATTTAACTTAAAGATCCATATCAACATTTTCTGCTCTGAATTCCACAAAATATAATTCAACCATAATTCCCATTTACCCAATTTCATTGGAATACCTAAATCAACTGAGATGATATCACTGCACAAATATATCACTTGCTTCTAAAGGGTATTAGCTATACCTACTTTCAAGTTAACCTCACACGCAGAAAAGACAAACAGTATTTGGCACTGCCAATCGACCGACACTTCCTGGCCCAAGTTCACGGGCTATTCTCCCGCTCTGGCTTCTGTATCTTTCCATCTGTGGCACATGCATAAGTTCTGAGCACTCGTTTTTTGGCAGACCTGGCGACGCCTCACAACCAGGGCCATAGACGACAGCCAAGATGATGTATTTTTTCTTCTTTTTTTTCATCTTTTTGCTCAGTTCTAAGAAACCACGAGAACAGCAAAATTGTGTACCTCTTTTTGGCATGCCTTTTTTTTATATATATATTTATTTCCTTCTTACGCGCGGCAGGATCTTTGGTCGTGTGAATGGTTCCGTTGAGGCCTCTGCTCACAGTTCGTGGATGGTTCTCGTTGGGTCGCCCCACTGCGAGTGGCAGCGAGTTTTCTATTGCATTTTAAATGACTTTTGAATGCTCAAATGTGTGTGCGTGCGTGTGAGTGTGTATGAGCTGCATGTGGCAGCATTTGAACATTTTTGCACTCGGCCTGACATGCCCAAATATGTGCGCTTGATAACGGTTTTTGAGCGGGTTGAGTGGTTTGATGTATTGCGAGTGCCTCTCGAGTGTTGCATGAAGGTCAATGGGTTGCTTTGTTATAGACTGCTGGCTCATGTAAAACAGCAGGATATACCAGAAGAGTTCTTGACACAGAGCTGCTCAATTGGTAGTTAAACGAGCAAACCTTAGAAAGAGAGCAAAACTTTATTGCATTTAAAGAATTTCAGGCTAAAACTCTAACTTTACTCATGCTTATGTGAATTTTTTTTTGGTTGAGGAAAGAATGTTGTCAGCCTTTACTTTAATTTTTTTTGGTATTCATGTGTATTCTCTAGAGGGTTGGCTAGGATTCGTTGGGCTAGGGGTCGGAACACTGAGTACAAAGTTTAAAGAAAATATCTCTTTTATATAATTTAATTGAAATTATCAAATATATTTGTGAAACGAATAAAATGAATATATCATACAACTAATTTGGATCTCAGCAGTTGCCGCGTTTTAACCTGTCGGGCATTACTGCTGACCAGTTCGTCCAGTATTTCCATGATTGTGGGGCATCGCATAGATTAGTTTTCTCCAAAACTGGGAATCATCACGTCGCAGATACGTATTAAATTTCATGAAGGTTTTCAGCTTAGAGTCCAGGTCGTTAAAGTTTTCCACTTCTGGATACACAATTAGTATCAGGCGTTTATACCGGTCGATGGAGGTGGCCTGAATGGCCATACGGAATTCGAAGCGACCCCAGGATGACTCCTTGAAATTCTTGGTCATCAGTATAATAATTCTTTTCGATTCCTCTATTGATTTTAAAATGCATGCCGGAATGGATTCGCCAATTAACCAGTCGCGTTGATAAAAACAAAGCTTGAATTCGCGAGAGCCCTTCTCCAGCTTTTCAACGTATTCTCCGACTAGTTCCAAGTCCTTGTGTGAAAATGCAAGAAATGCGTCAATTGTCAACGGTGTACTATTTTCGGGTTCCGGACGGGAAATGCAAAGATTTCTTTCATAAAGACATATAATACTGGATTTCTTAAAGTAAAAATACGTCATTATAATTATTATAATTGCGAATCCCAAAAGTCTGGCAACAATAAGTGTAATTTTAGAAAATCCGCAAATATCTCCTTTTTTAAGATCTACCATCTGTATTTCATTGCATTTAATATTTTCACGATCCTTAATCATATTAGACAAATTAGCAACAAACAATACCAACGGCTCAGCATCACAATTGCATATCCATGAATTGCCTGAAAGCCTAAGTCGTATTGTACCTGATCTCCTGGAGAGAAACTCGACCACTTGGTTATCAAGAGTTTTCAAACTATTGTTGCTTACATCCAAATAGGTTAAATTAGGTGGCAGTTGGGCCACAGTTAAATTTGTGATTCTGTTATTGGCCACATGCAGCTCTCGAAGATTTTCATATCCATATAAGGTTGAGTTTGGTAATTCAGTCAGGATTTTGTTATTGAAGTACAATGATGCATTACCAATTATTGGGATAGGTAAATCTGGAATTAGTCCAAGTGGCTCAATAGAAGCGCAATCTATTTTAAATTGCATTTCTATACGATCCAAAGTGCATACACAGCCAAAGGGACAGGTTTTGTTACTAATGTCTCTTTTGAAAATACAATCACATGAGAGTTGAGTACAAATAAAGGCAGTTGTATTATATTTATAAAACCAGTCGAAGTTTATACTTTCAGATATAATATCAATTATGCCTAATTTTGAATATTTTTGAAAATATTGCATTCCAGATAAATCCTCTTTTTCACTTATAGAATATTTCATTTCCAAATATTCCACATTATTTTGTAATGTTTCAGAACTGAGCCAATCAAACTGTTCTACGCTTATGCCTCTGAGATGCAAAGATTTTAAATTAATTAAATCTTTAAAATGGTCTGCAGTAAGGACATAAATTTGTAAGTTTTCGAATATTATTTTTGATAAATTGCTCAGGCAAACATTTCAAACATTTCTTTATGAATATCCAAGCCGATTTCATAAAAATCAATATTATTCACTTGAAATAGTTCCAATTTGGGCATGCCTCTTAAAAACATTTTACTTAATATAAATATATTCAATTTAACGTTAAATATTAGCAAACCGGAAGGTTTGAAAGTCGATATTTGCAGTTCTCTAAGTTGAGGTAAATTGGTAAAGCCAAAAAGTTCATACTTGTCAACATTCGATAATATTCCCAAAACATAAAAATTCTTCTGTATCCCATGCATTTGCCAACCTAATTGCCTCAAGTTTGGCAAGTTTGGAGAGGTGCGTAAGCCGTCATTATTAAACGTCTTTATAAGCATTGAATTAACGTGTGTTTAATTGCAGTTCCTTAAAATTGTTTTGCATTTTTCAAACATGTCGCAAAACAGTGCCTTTTGTTTATATCTTTGTTTTTCCTCAAAAAATAAAAACGCACTGATTGCTTCTTTATCCACATAACAAGTTCCCTTAAAATCATTTAAATTGTGAAATGTAGAGGAGCCCTTAAATTCAAGAGTGTCGCCAATTAAAGTCAGCTTACACGAGTTCTCTTTAATAAAATACATCTCTTCTGGCGGGCATTGCGTGTTAAATATCAACCGATACACGAAACAATTACTTGTATGGATTATAATTGAATTTAAACCAGCATTAGCTTTATCAATTGCAAAATATATGCAACAAATTTGAATTAGTTTTAACCACATTTTATATTCGCTTATATTCCAGTACAATTAGGTTTCACAGTCAAATTAGAACTGAACCAACGACTGGCATTCCATATTCTTCAGAGAGCAGCTCCCTGCCCGACAAAATGATTAAAAACTGCATATTTACAATGCTGATATCGTTGTCCTTAGGGAATCTTAATGCACATTTTTTATTCTTATTGCATTTATGCAAGCCAATGCCTACAAATTTTTTATTTATTTCTATAATTTTTTCATAACGTTCTTAAAAGTAAATTTAAGTTTTATGAATTGTGTTAAAAATATGTTGTTTCAATATCAGGAATAAATGGGTACAATGCCTAAGTTTCGTTCTTTGGTTTTGTATTTCGATATATTCAAAATAATTTAAAATTATCTTTGCAAAATATTACCTAAAACGTGGAGTACTGAACAATATGGGTAGACTTCAAATTTCCACAAAGGCGAAACGTGTTAAAAAGATATATCCTATACCCGCTGACTGACTGATTAACGGAACAGTGGCCAATTCACAGTTCAAGCCTTCACAGTTACGAAGCCAAAATTTTGACTGAAACTCCAACGCCTCGACAGTAAGCATTAGGTCAGGATTTTGGAACATTCGCTTAATAAGAGTGGAGGAATGTCTCTATGAAAATATTAAAATATATAAATGTGCTATGCCAAAGTAACGTTAACAAGCGAGAGCTTCCCAGTTCAAATTGTGAACTTAAATATATTTTTTTTAGTTTTTGCAAGAAAATAAGGAATTGAATAGATGCGTGGGGCAAATTTTATCTGCTTGACCAAAACGCACGCTGGCAAGCTTGCTTTAGCTTTTGTCCCAATGGCCAAAAAACAAAATTTACTTCGAATTAAATCCTAAATAAACAAACAATAAATATAAATTTTATACATTTTTTAAAACAGGCATAAAATATTCACTTATATTTTATTAACCTTTTTATTAGTATTTAAAACGAATTATGTATTTTTTTCCTACTACTACAACTATTCTGTTGTAGACATACTCATCACCCAGTCGTAATCATGTTATGACACAAAAATCGCTAATCATAAAATATGTGTATAAATTAAATTAAGATTCTCCAGGTTGAATTTCTTTTAACTGATTTAAATGATAACTCGAAAAGAACCAGTTCATAGGAACTCAGTTCCGCATACATTTTTATAGCTTTATGCTGTGCAATTTAAATAACATAAACTTACTTCGAGTGGGTTGCGATTATGACAAAAAGAAGGAAATCCTATTGCAATATGCCAGACATTGTGTCACTCGACAGCCACGCCCAATACTTGGGTATTAACCAACCACAAAAGAAAGAAAAGAAGAAACTCGGTCTTTGTCAAGCGCTATGTAAGACAAGTAAAGTTTATAAGGTTTACTTTTTTGGCTGTTAAATATGCCAAAAAAGCGAAGAAAAATCTCAGAGCGTTCTGAAGGTCGCCTTATTAACACATAAACCATAAAAGCCAGTCAAGAAACCAAAACCAAAGAAAAAAAAATCGACCGTAGGCACATGTTTGGCTAAACACAGTAACAGCAACAACAACAACAACAATAGCAATAACAACAACATTATGAAGAACAACAACTACCATTGGCTGCATAGAATTGCCCACATGTGTGTCACGTCACGGCAGACGACAACGACAACGGCAACGGCAATGGCAACAGCTACACAGCTATAGCCACAGCTACGGCTACAGATACAGATACTTTTTTTGTAGATACTTTGCGTGCTCATGTGTAGAACGGCAAACAGCACAATGGACTGGGCTTGTTTTTGCCATATGTGTAAAATGTTTAGGCGGCTGTGGCATGAAAAATAAATATATATTTTTTTCGCTCAGAATTTTTGAATAGTCGTCAATGGAAGTTGGTTCGTGTCGGTAGAGTTTGCAGCCGCAGCAAATTTTCCTCATTTTTTTTTGTCGTATAGCTAAATGTTTGTTTAGCAGCGCATAAGAATCATTAGTGCTGTGTGTGCGTGTGTGTGTGTTAGTGTACGTGTGTGTTGAAGAAATTTTAAAAAAGAAAAGAAATTTATACGACATATTGTCTTGAAAAACAAAAGGCATTTAATGCAGCGCCTATAAATTGGTATTTATAGCATAGTAAACACACATCTTTTATAGGCGCGCGTGTCATGATTTTATCAACGGACTTTTACTGGGTAAGTTACCAGATAGCGCGTATGCCACATACCATCAGGCAGATAGTCGTATTTTATGATGCTTTAGTTGATTTTCAATTACCGCTGGGCAAATATTGAACAATTTGCCAACTTCACACATTGTTTCAACATGACTTGTTTGGAAATTGAATTTCATTCGCTGCACGGTCCGCTATTTTTTTCGCAGATTTTTCTTTGACTTGACTTTTCATAGCAATCATAAAATGTTTTTTAATTTTTCTTTTTATTTATACTGCACGTTGTTTGCCTTTTGATGTCGGCAACCCAACAAGCTATCCACCTATCCATCCAGCCAGCCAGTCATCCAAACCAACCAGGCAGTCATCCATCCAACAAGCAGTCATAAATACTTGCTGTGCTTTCAAGTGGCAACAATAAAAATAAATAAACTAAAGTAAAAAAAAAAAAAAAAAAAATTGTAAAATGCGACTCCTACGCTACCTTTGAGTTGCCATTTCCCCTACACCCAAAACTCCAGCGCTAGTCGCGTAATTTTCACTTCGCTGAGCTGAGTTTTCCCCACGTTCTTTTCACTGATTTTTTACCATTTTAGCCAAGTAGTTTTGTGTGTAAATGTATGCCTAATTAAATTACAAAAGCTTTTTCATTTTTTTTTGCAAAAGTCATTGACTTTGGGGTCGTTAATGCAATTATTTCAAATGCCGCTTTTGTTTAAATAAACTCGAGCAACATATTCATCAAAAAAATAGAGTTGTGGAGTATAATTATTGTACTTAATTTACGCATAGATTTTAAAATTTTAAATTGTACAAAAACTGTATTTCAAACCGCTTTCCCTCATCAGCCCATCCGATATCTCATATCTAGCATTGTACAAATTACTTATCAACTTGCACAGCAATTTTCTTGTAGTAGTAAATACATATATTGTATATATTTATATAGTTTTTGTTAAGGGTATTTAAAGATATTTGCTATCTTAAAGCAAACAACATTTAAATGAGTTTATTTTTAATTAACAACAAGGCGCGGTGGTGCACACTCAAAGATACTATGCGACATAGCTATAAACAAACTTTTAGATACATACTCTAGCATATCCGTTAAATTTTGATAAAGAGCAAATAATGCGCAATGATAAGCAGATAAGCAAATGTACCGAAGGGGTTTTTGTGCCACATTTTTAATGTTGTGAAGAGCTCTCAGTTTATTTGCCAGCAGCGATCTGTCCCCCCTTTTTCTCACTGTAGCTATATCTCTGTCACTTTCGCCACATCTGTGAATAAATTTTTTCATAATTTTCCCGCGCCAAATAAAATATTATATAACTCCAATGGCTTAATGCCCCCATTTTCATTGCATTTTATGTCAGTTTTTTGTTGGTTTGTGTAAATCCAACGAGTGCAGGAAGCTGACGCGCTTTTGCCAGCGAACAAGTTGAAGTTTTATTATTTATGCTGCGGGCGCGTTTTTTGCCTTTGGCTCAATGATGTATTCAAGACGCCAAAATTGGCACGTAAATGTCTGGTATTTTTTTTTTCAGGTATTTTCCTTTTTTATATTTAATTTGATTGCAGTCAGTCTGCGCCGCTTACATAATTACCGGGTCGGGTCTGGTCTGGTCTGGACAGACTGGCCGCAGCCTTTTATGGCGCACTTTTAGTGGTTTTTAATTGGATTGGCATACAAAAATCTCAGCACATTGAATTGGCTCAGCGTCAAGAGTTGGAATTGGAATTGAAGCTGCTATTGAGGCAGTAAAAAGGGGCTAAGCTCTTGACTAGAGTCGTGATGCCAAGATCTAACATCTTATTCTAAGCTGCCCACAGGCGTAATGTCATTCTGAGAGGGTCGTTTGTTTATACGGCGCATGCAAATTACGTTTTTAATCAAATTTTCCTTTTTTACAAAATATTTTCAAATATATAATTTTTTGTTTTTTTTTTAACTTTTTAAATGCAATATTTATTATATTTATATAATTTCAATAGTAAAACTATTGACTGAAAAAGCCTTCCTAGCCCTGACCCTGATGCTGCATTAATGTCTCTTCTTACGAATCAAATTCTTAATTTATTTTGATTGACGCTTTTTATATAAAAGCCCAAAGCAGATATATTCAGTATATTTAAACTCAGAATTAGTTGACTGCAACCAAAATTATAAATTGCTCCAATCTCTATGAATCTTAATCCTTTTTAAATTATTAAAAACTATGAGATTTATAAAAATACCAAAAAATTAAAAAGAGGAAAACCGCATAAATGTTAATCTAATTTTGATTAATCATTTCTCATCTAGCCAAGGTTATCTACTCAATAAACAACCCTCGCATTGCATTTTTCAGTCACTTTCGAACACAGACAGACACCCACTACAATGCGCCGCCAACACAGAACTGTGGCAAACCTTTGGCAGATGCTGACGCTCCTCTTTCGCATGGATTCGTCATAAATTGTGTTTCTTATGTTAGCTTTAATTTTTGGCTCGAATTCAGTCCAAAACCGAAGGCGCACATTTTATACTGCTCGTATTATTGAGCAATTGTGTCATCATCATCAATGATCATCTGCAGCCGCGTTCATCTGCGCATCTGCTCATCTTATAATTTTCAATTTATGGTTGCGCAACTTGATTGATTTATGACAGATTTTTTGCCACACTTTTAGCCCTTGGCAAAGTGAAGAGTTGCAGTTACAGTTGCCTTTTGATTTTCAACAGCTTTTGGCACACTTTTGGCCATAAAAATAACTCATATCAAGCCATAAAAGCTAAGTTCTTGGAAGGGTTTACAGCTTCACAGATGCGTGTTGAACAATTATACGCTTTATTTCCGCTCCCAGTCGCGCCACATGGGGCACACACGAATAAACAACAAGAACAAAGCTAACAAACAAAACCAACAACAACATTTGATATGCTTGGCCATAATTTACATGCACAGAACGTGACGAAAATTTAATTTAATTTTGTTATTTTTCTATTTTATTTTTTCAAATTTTTCTTTAAAATAAAAGTTTTTGTTTGGCTTTATTAGTAAAGGCTGTCATGACTTTTATTCTGTTCGGATTTATTATGTATATTCCTTTTTTATACCCTTGCAGAGGGTATTATAATTTTGTCGTGAAATGTGTAACGCATAGAAGGAGACATCTCCGACCCCATAAAGTATATATATTCTTCATCAGTATCAACAGCCGAGTTGATATAGCCATGTCCGTCTGTCCGTCTGTCTGTTTCTATGCGAACTAGTCTCTCAGTTTTAAAGCTATCTTTATGAAACTTTGCAGAATTCCCTCTTTCTGTTGCACGCAGCTCATATGTCAAAACCAGCTGGATCGGACCACTATATCATATAGCTGCCATAGGAACGATCGGTCGAAAAGTAGGTTCTTGTATGAAAAACATTTTTGTTTATAAAGTTATCTTGACTAAACTTTGTATTTATTAGTTTTACTACGCTCCCCATATATATGCAAAATCCTATTAAGATCGGGCAACTATATCATATAGTTGCCATAGGAACGATCGGTCGAAAATTAAGTTTTTGTATGGAACATTTTTATGTTTTTCAAGATATCTTGACCAAACTCGGTATTTATTAGTTTTACTAGGCTCCCCATATATATGCAAAATCCTATTAAGATCGGACCACTATATCATATAGCTGCCATAGGAAAGATCGGTCGAAAATTAAGTTTTTGTATAGAAAATTTTTATGTGTTTCAAGATATCTTAACCAAAACTCGGTATTTATTAGTTTTACTACGGTCCCCATATATATGCAAAATTCTATTAAGATCGGACAACTATATCATATAGCTGCCATAGGAACGATCAGTCGAAAATTATGCTGTTGTATGGAATTTTTTTGTTTTTCAAGATATCTTGACCAAACTCGGCATTTATTAGTTTTACTATGCTCCCTCCACTTATGCAAAATCTTATTCACATCGGGCAACTATATCATATAGCTGCCATAGGAACGATCGGTCGAAAATTAAGTTGTTGTATGGAAACCTGTTTTGTTTTTCAAGATATCTTAACCATACTCGGCATTAACTATTTTCCCTGTGCTTCTTAGATACGGGCAAAGCACTATGAGCATTTTGAAAAGGTTGGGTCTGCAAGGGTATTAAATCTTCGGTGTGCCGAAGATAGCACTTCTTTCTCGTTTCTAATGGCTTTGAGTAATCAGCTGATGAAGGTGATAATGAGTGAAAAGAGGTCAAGCACATTTAGAATTTATGAGCAGTAATATATTTATTACTAACATATATTTAGTTTGTTTTCAAAATTTTTCAAATAAAGAATTATAAATTAAAATATCTATCTAAATTAACTGCAAAACTAGTAAAATATATTTAATTGATTTAATTTGTGAAATAAATGGAAAAGTTAGTTTTATTTCGCAATTTAAAAAAAAAAACTTTTATAAAAAAATTATTGAGTTTTTTACCTTGAATTGAGATATCAAATTTATTAACAAAAGACTTATAAATATTTTCTTAATAATGTAATTCTCGTATCTTTTTTACTCAACTATTTCTATTTAAATTCTGCGAAACAAACTTTAAAAATTCCCAATTCCTATGCAAACGGCGCCAATCAGCATTTAGCCAAATTTAAGGCGAAATTTCGACAGCGTCTATAGCTAGCTTATCTCTCGTATAGAATTCGGATTGACAGATAAATCAGCGGCTATGTACCAGATGGTGGACAACAAATGTCAAGCATTAGGCTGTTCATTATAAAGCCATAAAAATAGCTACCCAATGGTTAGTTGCGGCTACCTCCGTGGCATTATTTGGCTCGGGGCGTACAACTTAATGATATGCTTATGGCCAGTGCAAACTAACGAAACGAAATCAATCAACGGGGCAAAGCGGGGCGCTAACGGGCTTTCGATTTGACAAAAAAAAAGCATGAATCGAAATACCAAAAATGAATTATCGCCGGGTGGTAGGCAATGGGTGCTAAAGGCCATGCCGGCTTGATACCGTCGCATCAATCGCTTTTATGTATGTATCTATATGTATATGTATTCTGTAGATACATTTTGGCCAAAAGTATGTGAATCTCAAATCTGAGAAATGATATCATCAGCAGCAGAGGCAGAGGCAGCGGCAGCAAAGCGCTCGCTTAATTCGAAATACTTTTTCAAGCCGATAAATCTTTGACACGCTGTATTATTTTGTATTTTTTCTCCGTTTCGGTTTTCAAACCCAAAATAAAGATACTTTTTCGTTTTTTTCTGTTGTGCTACGTCTTTCGCTTATCGTTGCCACACAATCTAAGTATACTATGGCAAGAAGTTCTTGCCAGTTGCTTTTGCCAGAGCATTAAATAAGGTTCTGGCCAAATTAACGGTAGTCACGTTTAAGCGCCCAGACACAAACAACAACAAGAACAAAAGGCATGCCTTGGCTAACTTCAAATTCAATATGGCAAAAAGGGGGGCAAGGAGTACGAAAGCGTCGCGGGGCGCCCAAATTCAAGAAGAAATTGTGCGGGTAATTTCCTCTGAGGGGGAAAGTGGGATGCGCTCTGTATAAGAGGCATTCGAAACTTAATTTAGCACATTAAAAACTATTGTTCAGTTCGAACGTTTCCATGGACTGAGTGGACTTTGAGGTTGTCTTTTTTTTTTTGTGGGTAGAAACGTGCAGCAGCAATTGAGTTTAATGAGCAAATCAGCTTCGACTGGATTCTTGAAATTGGGACCATTTGGTGGGCGGCATACTAAGTTCCCAGTTAGCTGATATTTTTGGAAAACTTAGGAGTTAATTAAATTGTATGTTAAAGAAGTAAGATAATACTAAGGATGAAATTTTAAATAAAAAAAATTATAAGCCAGAAATATATCGTTTTTTCCCTTTAATAAGGTTAGATCGCACAGACTGCCCTAGAGCTCAGATATAACTCATATGTAATTGAATTTCTGGTAGAAGTGTTCACAGACTCTTTTACAAGTTAAGAGATACTATTTCATAGATGCTTTCGCTTCCGTTTCGACACTCCAGAGTAATATTGGATTGTTTTCAGCGAGTTCATCACAATGCGTAAACCGCTAAATTATTGCTTATTGTTAATTTAAGCGTAAGCCGCAAAGATTAACCCAATATATAATTGCCTACATGCTCCAACATAGCCAGTTATATGAAACATAACGCGTTAATATATTTACGAATATTATTTAACCAGCTACGAAGCATTTGTTAATATAAAATATTATAACACAACCCGCTTGATAATAAATTGCATTTATGAGCAAACCAACAACAACAAACCACACAACAACATAAAAAAGAAACACACACCAAAGTGGAATTTATGGTGCAGCAGGCGTGTCTTAAATGGGGGGATGCTTGTCCGGAGGGTTTGGGGCTGAAAAGCGGCGCAAGTGGCGGCTTTTTAAAGCAACATTAATCATAGCTCATGGGAGCCAGACATAAAGGTTCACGACTCGCTGTTGTTTTTGTTGTTGTTGCTTAAATTATTTAAAGTGCCGTAAAGTGCAGGGGCTAAAGAATTATGACAGCCACTGCGACTGATAGCGAAAACAGCTGAGACGTCCAGAAAATGTTCTGTCATAAATTAAGCAAATTTGCAAAATCAGCAAAAACTAACTCCCTCTCCTAATAGTCGCACACACATACATTTAAGTATATATATTATATATGCGTATTTTAATCAGTTCTGTTGCACTTTTATCTTCCACAGCAATCGCTGCTGGCGGGTCGCATACCTGTGGCCTCCATGACGGGGCCAATTAAACGCGGACTACTCTTACAGCAACGGGATCGTCTCTTCTCGCGTTGGAAGGAGAGGTAAGATATACGTATATACAAATATCTAAATAACATTTCATTGTTCATTCATTCATACATATTTTAGGACAAATAAAACAAAATTTCAAAATATCTTCTACTGTTAAAATTATATTTAAAAGTTTCAGTTTTATAATTAAAAATTTGTTAAAGTTAAATTAAAAATCTGTTAAGATGAACTATGGGTTTTCATTAGATGGATAGATCATAGAAAAAATCGTATAGCTTATTGTACAAGGAGACATTTCCGACAACATAAAGTATATATATTCTAGGTCAGCCTCAAAAGTAGGTTCTTGTTAGAAAAACTATTGTGTTTATCAATATATATATAAATATATATAACTGGGCAATTATTAGTTTCACTAGCTCCTCAAATATATGCAAAATCTTCTCAACATCGGACAATATATCATACAGCTCG
The DNA here is from genome assembly GCF_035044405.1 of Drosophila montana. NCBI lineage: Eukaryota > Metazoa > Arthropoda > Insecta > Diptera > Drosophilidae > Drosophila > Drosophila montana. The sequence continues at coordinate 1,458,398 of NW_026998739.1, forward strand.
GTCGAAAAGTAGGTTGTTGTATGGCAATATATTCTGTTTTCTATTGTATTGATAATAATTAAATATCCAAGAATAAACTTAGTTCTTTATTTTTATTTTTTAATTCTACTCACTAAATATTCTAGAACTTTGATGATTCAGTTCTTTCAGTATGAACTTAGACTTAGACAGTTTTAATATAAAATACATGATAATTCTCTATACTAAAGTAAAGTACTTAGAATTACGTCCTAATAATATTAAAAATTCCTATTTGTGATCTTAAATATGTATGTCTAGTTAAACAACAGAACTCTTTACTTTTTCGCTTAGTGTATTAACTTCCTAAACCTTTCAGCATTTGCGAATATACCTATGCAAAAGAGTGTTAAATTTAACAACCCTCTCGAGCTGACCGGGCAAAAATTATGCAAATATATTTAACCAGGGGTTGTTAATTGCAAAAAGCGCATAATTGACAGTGGCTGAAGTTTGCTTTCATATTGGGGACTGCAGATAATACAAAATGTGAGATGCAAATTCAATAGGGGTATGCAAATGCAAATGCGAATGCGAATGCGTTTGCGAATGCGTTTGCGAATGGGTCTACCAACTGATTGAGTGGGTGGCAGAGGGCATTCAGGTCTCTGCTTTTGTTTTTGTTTGTTGTATATTTAATTGAAATTTAATTATGCTTCTCTCTCTCTCTCTCTCTTTCTCTCGTTGCACAGCTCTCAATGAGCTGGTAATTACGTTTATCGGCATATTTTTAATTGACAGTTAATAGCCACTAAGCGCAGCCATCAATTGCGCATATTTGATCTCGCCAACTGCATGGAAATTCCATTAAAAATGATGCCAATCAGATATTTGATGCATTATTTCGGCTGTTTTATCATTGTTATTTTGTAATTGATATATTTGTAATTTGCAAATTATTTTTAAACATTTTCTTTATGTTGATTATCATCCCAGCTCTTGCTTCCTGCCCAACGGCTTAAAACGCCCCACAATACTGCCGAAATCAATCAGCATACCCAGCCTATGTGTTCTTGCATTCCTTATCTTTATTAGCTGTCGAAATAGCTCATCCATCATAATTAATATGTTTCTACACACATTTCTGATAAGTTCTCTTATATGTAATTAAAACTTTGGTTGACGCATATAAATTTATTGCCATAATCAATAAAAATCAAATTTCACCCGCTTCCGCGGTCCCAAATTACAATTATTTTACAGCTCTTGTATTTTTAAAAAATACGTTCACAGCTTTTAAGCTTATATTCCAAGAGATTTAAATTTTCAAAAATGCTAATGCTAGTTTTAAATTTTAGTTTCTTTTGCATTATCAGCCTGTTCTTTCATTTGAAATTTATTTTTCATTGCGCTCATTTACGTCAATTTGGATTGTTCTACAACTCACCCGTTGCTTTGCCAATTTTTCTAACTTTTTCCACATTAGTTTCCCTCAGTTTCCAGTCATTAAGTTCTTGCAATCTGCATGCCCAACCTCTTTACTAGGTTTCATGCTCCAAGCATTTAGCAAGCTTAACTAATCACTGCAGCTCCATTTTGTTAACCAAACCCGAGCAATGGTTAAGCAATTACTCAAACTCGGTACGAAAGTATCTTACGGTTTTACAAAGAGCTTACAAAACATTTAACGTCTCGCCTTAACTCAATTTGCTTGACCACGTTAATAGGCAGCTGCGAGTGCCAAGAACCCAAAACTCAACCAACTGCCAAATGGGAAGTGAGCAATTTGGCAACAAAAGAAGTTGCCTAAGCGAAACTCGCTTTTTCAACAGATCCGTAAATTATTTGAAACCACCTTTTGAAAACTCGAAAAACCAAATTTTCATTGCTTTCGCCAGAAACTTTTGGCCATAAATAAATCGATGGATAAAGTTAAAGAAGTCTATAAGCAAATATCTCTTGGCATGCATTATTAAGTTTTGCCAAAATAAAATTTATACTTTCTGAAAGGAAAGAAAAATAAATAAATGCCAAAAGAATATTAATAAAAGATTTCTCATTGCTGCGACCGAGACGATAAAATATTATTATCATCGTCTTATGAAAACCATAAAATGTAAAGCAGCTTTTGAGACCGAGTTACTCAAGTGCTTTTGGCTTTGACTTCTGGTATTTTTTTCTTTTATTTTGCCGCATGATTTATTATTTATTAATAAAAATTTTGTGCGCCGCGGGTGGCCTGTTGAAGAGGGCCAAGTGTGTCTAATCTTGGCCAATTGTTGCATTGGCAATTGGCAAGCTGTTGCCAATTGTTGAACTTACTTTTGCTGAATGATAATTATTGAATTATAATCATCATTATCTTGAAGCAATTGACCTTTACAACGAGACCTTAAATATAGCCAACGTTGAATTTTTGTATTATTTATTTATTATTTCTTTTATTGCAGATACTTTGTGCTCACCCGCGACTATTTGCATTGCTTTCTACGTGCCTCGGGCTCGGCCAATGAACGTGCCTCGGATATGGGACAATTTAAATTTAAGGTGAGCAAACATTGACCAAATTACTAATAATACAATATGTCAAAGGTTACGCTCCAAGCATCAAGTACTGAACAGGTTTTAGTGAAAAATTGTGGCCTATTTATAACTTCCATCTCTTCACAGTTTTCCGACTCAGTACTTAACGATTTATTAAATTGATTTTCTTTGAAAATTTATTAATAAAGAAAAGAAAAATAACTAATCTAAAGAACATACTAGACAAGTACCACTGCCAAAGTTTTATTTAAATCTGCCCAAATCAATAACATACTTTGAATTATCAGTCTATATATGATATATATAGACTGTATATATATAAAGTCTATCTCCAGCTATATGCATAAACAATTGCCACAAAATAATAATAAATAAATAAATAATTCTAAATTTCGTTTACAACATGATCAAATTAGCTTGTCTTATTTTTACTATTTTCATATAATAACTACAAAATTAGCAGGCAGGCCTTTAGTGACGTCATAAATTTTAAGAAGTTTCAATAGACTTTGCCATTACCCTATATTTAAGTGTAAAACTTTTATTAGCGCACATATCTCTGTACATCTCCAGCACGCCCCTCAATTATCCAGAGTTACCTCAGAGGGGTTACCTCAACAGCTTGACCAAGTTAACAGGCAACACACACTATACACACACCCAGCACAAAAAGTACACATCTCATGCTTATTTACTACGCATTGTAAAATTCTATTACCACAACGAGATTTATGCCAAGCATTATGACAACTACGAGTATAACTTTGTCATACTTATGAGAGTTATAGCTGTGCAGGGGTACGGGCAGAAGCCAGGGGACAGGGTAGGGCGTTAACTGTGCGCTTTATGTCCCATATCAGACAGCAGGACACACCTTGAAAAAATAAATGAAAACAACTCAACACAATACAACAAATGCTTATAAATTGAGTCCCCACTGTGGCTGGCTGACACATAAAGTCACGTTCTGCAGTCTTGAGGTCTCCTGATAGAGATCTTTTATTAGGAGGGGTAGGGAAACTGAACTTATCGATGTGCGAGACATATGAGAAATTCATACATTAGTTAAATGCTTTTTGCAGTTTACCAGCAAACTTTGTTTGCACTTGGCGTTGCGCACAGTTTCTCATTAAAATAGCGCGATTTCCTACTACATTTTCCCTACCTACTTAACAAAAATAAACAAACAAAATTGAAGAAAAAAAAACTTCATTACAACGCTGGCAACTTTTGGGCAAAACTCAACTAATTGGCTAAAACTTGCAGCTACTGCATGTTAATTTGCCTAACTATCGTTTCGTCCCACATGAGCCTGGCCCACTGGCCCAACTGCAGCAATTACCACCCCATCCCCCTGCCCCTACCACGCAATGCCGCACAACTTTACCATTAAAACAAAGCAAATACGAGGCTAAAAGGCAGCTGGAAAAATTAAAATACATAGAAAACAGGAAAAGCAACAACAGTAAAAAACACGATTGCAATGAAATTGTCGTTGTTGTTGTTGTTTTTTTAAACAAATAAGGAAAATGCACATAAAACTGCAACAATAACAACAACAACACAAATGCCACTTAACGTGCACAGCAACAACAACAACTGTAAAGAGATCATGGGAAAATGCTTTTATTTTCATTTAATTTAAGTTTTTTCTAGTTTTATTTGCTAGCTTTTCAGCTAAAACAAAAAAATCTCTGCAAGAGTAACATCAATAAATAGCTGGCAGTCGCTGTTGTTTACAGTTTAATTTAAAATTAAAATAAATTTCTAAAGCTGCAGCAGCAAACATTTTGTTTATTGCGGGCAATTTTCCAAAATAAACAATTCAGCGAGCAGAAGATAATCGAGGTAAATGAAATTAAATGCGAAAAAGGAAAACAAGTTGGGAATTGTGCTCAGGTGCTTAAAGCGACAAATTGTAGTGAAATAATGCAAACAGCTCCTTAAATGGGTATTACGGGTTTATTTAAGCCATGAAATGTGGAATACAATTATATAAAAAGCTTCCCCAATAATTGCAGCCGTGTTCACACGCTCCGTGAGTAGCTAATCCAACATTTGATGCAAGCTCGTGAAGTTTTTTTTTTTATATATAAATCAATATAGCTTTTCAAAAAATATTCACTTAAATTTAATATTTTTCCTAGTACGAGCTATAAAATCTATAATATTACCATATCTAAAATATTATATTATACCAAACGATAAAAGCATGGGTTTTATTTTATGTAATTGACCTTCTTTTGTTTATTTTACCCGAAAAATAGTCACAAAATAAACAATCTCGTGTTATCTCAATATGATGACACGTGTAAACTGAGCATTATCTGAATTAGTTTTTCCCCACAAAATAGTTATTGTTATTTTCGTGATTATTCAAATTGTTCCACGCATAGCAATAAATATTACACCTGAGAGACCTTCAAAAATCAAAAATGTTACCAAAAATGGTCTTCATAAGTTAAGACACCCACAGTTATTAGCAGAGACAACAACCAGATAAACGAACCATGAACAAAGTCGAGTCATTGAGCAGAGAGGCCACTCGCTGCCTTCCTCATTAGAGGCCTCCGGGTCGGCGACTTTTTGAAGTCCATAATACTCTTACGTTCAATAAGTACGTTTACTTTGGCATTCATTAGACCACAATTTTAGCGTGAACTTGGATTTATTTACATATATATATATATAATTATATATATGGAAATATATCAAGAACTTCAAAGTTTAAATTTTTTCCAACTATATTGGTTAGAGAAATTGAAAAGGGTGTAAAATATGTTTTAGTTAATGTAAAAAGTGTATTTGGAAAGTCTGAATTGTTGATCATAACAACATCAGATTTAATTATATGTTGAAACTAGACACTTAAAAACTTAAAATTTATTTATAAACATATACAAATTGTTTCTTTTTTTATTTTAGTACATTAATCTATTTTCTGCCTGTATCCTATTTCTAAACATTGCACTTCTCTTATAGGATTTTCTTATATTTCTCAATCTTGGATATTTTATTCAGAAATGGTTCTCTAGTCAAACTAATTATACAAGATAATTATTTATAAAACATTAATTTATAAAAAATAAACCGAAAAATTAATCATTTGTAGTCAAATCGAAAGCCGGAAACAACCCAACAATTATCCAATTTAAACAATAGGATTCTATACTCATTCTTTTATCTTCAGAGTGTATTCTTATACTCATGTATTTTTCGTCGTTTCTCTGTTCGGTGGCAATTGACAGTAAGCGATACTGGAACTGGAATCAATAACGCCATGTCAATGTAATCAACTTAATCAATTAGGTGTGCGATGGAGAGGCGGCAGTCTCATTTACAGTCTAATTATTTAATTTAATTTTTGCATAAATTTCAAAGTGATTGCAAATTTTGTGTCTACCTTTGGCAAAATGATGATTCGATTCGCCTGTCGGTGAAACATTTCTGTGCCCAGTGACTGCAGTTGATTTCCATGGGGGAAATCAATCGCGCGTGAAACGTAGCGAAGCTTAATAATTACAGGTGATGTGACAGCCATGGTGAGATGGGGGGTAGGTGCATAATGATATAGGGGAGAAGAGTGGAAAACGGAGCAATCGAGAGCCTGCATGTCGCACAAAAGTTGCCTCAAAGTTGCAGCTTTTGCACTTTGACAGCGAATGAAATCAATATTGATTTTTATGCGGCAATCCGATGTACGCCTCATATAATGATTCGATATTAATTGAGTTGAATGCCTGACGGCAGGTTGAAATCGTGTTAAAAATGCATTTGCATAATTAAAATTAAAAAGATGACAAAATGATTCACATGCTTTCCAAAATATTATTATTATAATTTTACAGCACTTCAGTGCACAGCACACAGCCTTACAAATCAATCAAAAGTGTGCGAAATCAATGGCTTTACTCGAATTGCGAGTACTCAATACATATCAAATTTGTTGATACAATAATGAATGGGCCACATAAATGAGTCAGTCGCCGTCTAGTTATGTTACGTTTTGACAGACAATGCAATTAAATATGACAAAATATGAAACAACAAACAAAATAATAACAATAACAATAACAGCTAATCAATGCCAACCTTGAAAATCAGATTTGATTTTTTGTATTTGAAAGTTTGGTTTTGTTGTCTAAAAACTCTTAAATTTTGTGTCGAAAATCGGAAAATGCGTTTATGAATTGTTTAATGAGGTCAGTTCAGCTAAACTGTTGGCTTAGTTTAATAGACAGATAATTATGCACATGGGCATGAAAGTAAAAGTGAACTGCGTTTTTAATAAGTCATAACACTGAACACAGAAATACCTATTTATATATTAAGACAAATTGCCAATTCCTATATATGCGTAACACGCCCATTTGTTCTTTAAGAGACCTTGCTCTTAGACACATTTAATTTCTGTGTTGTAAATATTACCCAAATCACCCTCAGATACCGAATAATGTATACGACTAGGCAAAAGGATACTGAGAATGATCGCTAAGCTATTTAAAAGCTTTTCGTTATTCAAATTAATAATGTTTGCTCATAATTTTTTACCTTTTTCAAAGCACTTCCAAATACCTCATCCGAAGTATTCCAGTCTCATATTGATCAATGTCAAACAGCTTAGCAGCAAAACTCAAGAGCTGAATTTACAAGAAAACATTTTATTCTAATCCCAAATAAATGTTCTGTGCACAAAACAGTTCTATATAAATTTACAAAAATCTTTATATATAGACAGCAGCCACAAATTACATTAATATTTTGCATGTTCCAGCCCACACAAGAGCATTCTAGCGACTCGCTGCTTGTTGCCTTAGATCATTTTATTGGGGCTCATTTTAATAGGTGTTCTACAAGGCCTCTTGGGCCTGACATGCAGCATGATGAGCGATCGCATATCCAAAGTATTTCAAATCCATTCTAATGCCTTTTGATTTTTTATTTTTATTTTGTAAACATAAATCGCGCAATTTATCATAAAAACAATCCAACGCGCCCCGTTCACTCCGCAACGTTTAAAACAACTTAATTATGGTTGGCCATAAATATAGAAGCAGGCAGCGTGGAGCTAAGAAAAATCTTGGCCAACGTTTGATATCGCATAACTTGGCTAATTGCCACACGCTGCTGACATATTTGCCTAATGGCCTCGTATAGTTTTTAGCTGGAGCGCAGAATCTGTAACAACTTTAAGTTCAGGCCATAAGGCAGTGCCAGCAACAACCTGCAAATAAAACCCATAAACTTGCCCAGCAGAGACCAACAACAACGACAACAATGTGGAAAAATGAGTTCAATAAAAGTTCTACACGGTAAAAAGTTTTGCACTTGGCCAAGGCAAAAACTGTCAGCCTGGCCTAATGACTTTTAACCGAGTTGCAAAATGCACTAAGAAGAAATAAAGGCGAACAGAGACCAGACCAAACGAAGAAGCAAAAGAAATGCTTAGTAGTTAGAGAAAGGTAGATATATTGGGGGGCCACAGATAGAGGGTGGCACTTAATTGTTGTATTGTTGGGCCAAAAGTTTTGCATAAAGACGTGCTAAAAATAATTGAGTAGCAATTTATTTTATGGCGTCTGCCATTAAATTTAAGTACATTAGTTTCGTATGGCAAGTGCGATGCAATCTTAAATGGAACTACTCGCTACTATCCGGCAGCTGATGTCATAACCCGTAACATTCTGAGCCAATTTTGTGGGGCAAAGAAAGCTGAAAAATGTTTAATTAAAATACTCAAATAGAAAACTTACAGTGCAGTTCACAAACAAGGAGTTGAGAGAAGTTTTAGAAATATATAGATAGATATATAAACCTAAAAAGTTTAATTAATTAGACCAGAGATAATTAGGCATGTTTGTTAAAAAAGTTTGTTTTAAAAATCTCCACAGCAATTTGCTTTTTATTCGGACTAAGCTATATACACATAATTATCATAAGAATAATTATTGATAGTTGTTGGGACTGCGATAATTATTTCTTTTGTTAAAGCAATTTTAGCTATTTACCGGCTCAGGATAATAATAAAAAATAAAATTCTATAAATGTGTTTTTTTTTGTCGCGGAATTATTATTTCTGTAAATAACGACATCTTGGGTATTTGCTAAGTTACATCGCAATTCTTAAGGAATTTTGGGGTTTCCCTTTGCAATCACGCACTAGCCCCAACGCAAATGATGTAATTCTTTGAATGATCATTCATCGCTCTTAAGAAACGTGAACGTCTTTAGTTCGACGGCAATCCAATTCCCAGACCCCTGTTGCGTGACCCAGAGAAACCGACGATCATTGCCTAACCTTTGACTTGTATTGTATTGTAACAATGCTGTAGACCGTTGGCTTATTGTTTTGTTAAACCATTTCAGATTAAACTAGTGGACGTGGAGAAGGTGGAATGGCTGAATCGACGCTCGTACAGCGTCATTGGGCTGCTGCTGGGACGCGAGGGCCGCGTGCTCTTGCGCTGCGACGATGGCCTCGAGGATTGGTTTGAGCTGCTGGAGGCAAGTCTTAGTTAGTAGTTAGTTTTCTATAGGGTATATATCTAATGTGTTTTTCTTTTCTGGACAGGAATGCACGCTGACATCCAAGGAACGTCGTCGCGCTCTGAAGATCGCCCAGGGTCCGAGATCGCGGGCCTCCCTAGCCGCGCCCGTCTCGCATGCCTCGCTGCAGTTCCAGCACTTCGGCCTAGGCAGCACCTACTCCAGCGCCCTGGACGATTGGCTCATGACGAATGGCGCCGGCGGCGGCGGTGGCCTGGCGCGTCATAAAATCGGCGCTGGCAGCTTGAATGGTTATGCGGGCGCCAATCCATTTCTGTTCAGCGATTCGGTGCCGGACTTGAGTGCATTGAATAATGAGAATCACAATCATCATTTGAGCGGCATCTCAACGAATCACTCCACGCCACAGAAGATACCGCACCACAGCAATGCGAATCTGAGTCGCTACTCGAATGGCTATGCCTCGGCACAAAATAGCTTTACGCAGGCTGGTGGCGCTTTGTATGGCTCGCCACGGCGCATTTTTATCAACAGCAGCTTTGGCTCCAATCAGGTGGTGGACGAGGAGACCGCCGAGGAGGCGGAGGTGCAGCTGCGTCGGCCACGGCTCTTCCGTGGCATCAGCGCCCAACCGGACAATGGCAACGAGCTGGACAGAGATTGGCTCTATCGCAAACCGCGTGCGCCCACCGATATGCGGCACTCAGGTTAGTTACAAAAAACTCCCAACTGCAGCTACGACCCCAAGTCGTATCTCGTGACATGAGTCAAAGAAGTTCTAGACTCCTGGAAAAAAATCCAAGAATTTTATACTCAGATCGAACGCCAGGTGAAAATTTGTCAACTTGACAACGGAATTCTTTTATAAAGAATATTTTTAACTCCGAAAACGTTTATACATATGCAAGGCACAAGTTTTGTATTTAATTCATTTAAGAATTAAAATTTCTATATATTTTTTAACATTTTGTCACCTTAGAAACTTTCGAATTAAGCTCGGTTTATACTCAATTCAAGTATATTCAAATAGGAAATGTAATATTTATTATATTTTTGCTATTTTTTCCATTTGATTAATAACAATTTCCTTTAAAAATTAATTTTCCGATAGGGAAGCAATTTTAATCTTTAAAAAAGGACTTCATCTTAAAAGATTTTAAAGCTATACATATTTTTTTCAAAAAAACAATGAATGTAGAAATATATAAGCAAAAATGATTCATTTTTTAAGTAAACTGTGTAAATTTCTAAAATATACTTTTTCTTAAGTTATCTGAGACACAAAGAAACACGTATAACTTTGTGGTTCGTGCGCGTGGCTTGTCTGACACGCGCTTAGCTTTGTTCATAAAAGCCGTATACTAATCGAACCTTCCCTTACCCCTAGTGCAACCAATGCTGCCCACTCACAACACGAACGGCGGCAGCAATGCTGGCCTGGCCAACAAACAGGAGCTGGACTGCTCGGCACATGATAGCGGCCTGGATACGCCGCCGTCGACACATCGTCCCTCGAGCTATCGGGAGGCAGCGAGTCGTGATAGCACCGAAACCAATGGCAGCTCTTCGCGTGGCACACTGCTGAACAACTCGCCAGGTGGAAGCTTTCGCGCCAAGAAGTTGAGCGCCCAGGTAAACAATCTGAACCAGCTGAACTCCTTGCACGGCTCGCGCTACTCGGTGCAGGATCAGCGCATATTGAAGATGCGCAACAACGAAGAGGAGCGCTGCGCCTCCATCAAGCTGGCTAATCGCCTGAATCACAATCATGATCAGAACACCACCGCCTATGATCCCAATCAGAATCGTTACTATAAGAATGGTAATGCCACGCCCCCGATTTCATTAACGCCCCAACATACGCCACAGCACAAAATGATGCACCATGGCAATGGCAACGGCAACGGTACGCTCAACGGCAATGGCAGCTCCGGCATGAACGGATCTGCTATATTCCGGGAGCGCTATCAACATCCGGCACTGGCGGCCATCATCAACGAAGCGCAGGGCTTGAAGTTTCGAGGTAAGCAACTGTCCCCATAGATGCACGTATATGTTTGTATATAATATTGAAAAATATTGTAACACAGAAAATATTTGGAATTCGAAGATAGAAATTCAGGCGAACTTTTGTTTATTACAAACATTTTCGTCTTTTGGTACAGAAACTAAATAATATAGAAAAAACAACACTTAAAAATCAGTATCAAATTTGGGTACGGAAACTACATTGGATAATATAAGTGTAATTTACACTTGAAATCAGCTTTAAATAGGTTGGAGACATGCATGCTTAAGTTTAAGTACTATGTACTAAGTACTAAGAATCCCACACATTTTCCACTCAGTAGTGTGAATTTGTGGAAAAGGGCTGTCCCCTGGCAAGTGCTCTACTTTGGATTGTATATATTCACCATCCCCCCATTTTCCATTCAGAAAGGTGACATTAACACTAGATACTTGAATCCGATTGGATGGGAAGAACAAATAGATATGAAGAACGTATAAATAAATTGATAAAGTCGGATAGAAAATAGTTATGTGTGTAATATAAATTGAGTCGGGTATGGAATGTTCATAATAATATTTAATTTAACATATAATCATCAAATTTTCTCAATTATCATCAAGTATAAGCACGCACTCCATTATTATTTGTAGCGATTATTAAATTTAATTGTAAATATATTTTTTTATTTCAATTGCATGTTAACAATTTGCAGAAGAAACGGAAAATATTTGGTAAATAAAAAAAATGTGCATGCAGCAACCCTACAAAAATACCCAACAAGCATGGCAAATCAATAGTACCAAATGATATAAATATGTATATATATATATATAAGTATATGTATGTATATGTGTATATATGTATATGGACATGTATCTGATAGATATATATGCCACCTTTTTATAGAACGTGCCTATTCGGATAGCCAGCAACGTCGTCTGAACAACAACAACAATGGGCCAACACCGGTGCCTGCCTCACCGTTGGCCCAGAGACGCAACAACGTCCCCATATTTGGAACACCCACGCGCGTATAGCGGTTAAAAGTCTAAGAAAAATTATATGTGAGGTCGTAGAACACTTAAAATATGCATTACCATTAGCCCAATAAGTAGCTTAATGTTTAAGTGAATCCATTAAATTAGTCAACGGATAATAATTGAATAAAGGAATAATACAGAAATTATTTATAAGCAAATATGTAATATATATATATAATTCGTAGAACTTTAATGCAGCGACTTTACTGCGCTTGGTTAACAGATGCCAGCGAAATATAATAGTAATTATACATATACATAGTTTAAATATGTAGCTTAAATAAATATAAACAAGTCTCAAGTAGTTTTAGTGTGCTACATTGTCCAGCTTTATGTAATACGTTAAATAAAATAAACGACTTTGTTCTGAATTTCGACTACAAATCAATTCAATAGTATTTTTTTTATTGAGATCAACTATAAATATTTAATTTGTTCCGGCCTAAAAGTCTTTAGGCTTTAGAAAAATAAAATAATGAAATTGATTTGTGTCAAAATTAAGGACAAGGTTTTCAATAAAATCAATTTCCAGAACTTTTATTATTGAAAACCAATAGTGGGCCCTGTATTAACAATTATTAAGAAAGATTGCACAACAACGATATTTAGCATAGTTTCTAAGCCTTTTCACAAAGAAACATGTTTAAAGCTAAAGTTAAAAACTAACGGCAAGGTTGTGCGTTGTGAATGGTTAAGGCCTATTTCTTCTTCATATTGCCATTCACACAGTGACGCAGACATTTTTGTAAGAGATGAGCGATTTTCACACTATCGCAACACACCAGGAATATATCACAATTAATCAAGAATCAAATAACAAATATTACAAATATCTAATAAATACTCTTGGAAAATATTTCAAATTTTCTTGTTTTGATGTGCTCGTGTTTGATTCGTACACTTTAGGAACCAAGACAAACAATAAATAATTCCTGTCTTCCTTACGTCAATCGATTTAATTTACAAATACGAGTTGCTATAGTGACAGATTCGAGAAACTGCTACATAAAAATACATGTGAAGAGTCACTGCCACGCAAATGCATATTCCATCACTAAGAACAGCTGTTGCTTCAAGCACGCGTCTCGAACATAGTTAACTTTTTGTTTTGTTTATTAACAGCGGTTAATAAACATTTATATATATTAAAACACGTATTCTTTTTCTTCAAATAAACACAAATGAAGAAATGAGTGCAAAAACGCAGCGAATACAAGGCGAATCCCTGGACAAAAGAAAACTAAGCTCGGATAATGTTGCCAGTTTGAACGAGATTACAGAAAATAATACCTCAAATATCTCTGCTATAATGACCCAAAATATAGAAGTGTTCATCAAGACGAACTTTATCAAGAAAAATGGGAACACAGAAGACTCTATATTACTCGAGCAATCGGAGCCAGATATTAAACTGGAGCCGTTCGTGGTAAAAACAGAATATCCGACTATGGAAGGCATTGATATTGGGCCCGCAAACATAGAACCGCAAGAGAACAGCGGGACAATGGTGAAAATGCATAGTGAAGAATCCTCTTGGAGGTGAGCAATGCCTATTCGAAAACCTAAACAAACCTGTAATCCTATTTTATATGTTTCAGCAAATATTTTTCAGAATTTGCAACTTACCTGTAAGCCATGCTTTTACGTTGCCAATTACAATTATTTAATTTTAATATATTATTGACATATATTGTGTGACAGTCCTGAGGAGCACGCTAAACGAAAATTTTTGATACAATTTCTTGAGGCCTATCGCGCTTCGCCCGGCTTGTGGGATATTAACTCAGAAGATTTCCGTGATCCCAATAAAAGAGAAGTTCAATGCGCAAACCTGTTGACCAAGTATCGGGAATACTATCCTGATGGCGACAGGAAAGAAATGCAAAAGAAAATCAATGGGTATAGGTCCCACTACAATAAAGAGCTGCGAAAGATTGATTATTTGAACAATGGCCACATTGGCTCGGGCAAAAAGTACGTTTCGAATCTGTGGTACTTTGATTTATTTAGCAGCATGTGCGGAAACAAGGAATCTCTGGACCCAATTAATAAGGTTATTCCCTCAACTAACAGGGTTAGTACCTCAATTCTATTTAAATTTGTAAATGTCTTCAAATATTAAAAAATGGAAAGACGGTCTGTTGCCAAAAGTCCTCTAATATTCCTTTCGAAAATCTCCTGTAATTTTAATATTTTTTTTAGAAGGCATCATTTGCTGAAATAAGAAGGCTAAGGGCAAAGCGGCGCAGGGATGCTTTAAAAAGGGACCCCATAAAGTTAGCGGTTTACCGTGAAAAAGCTAAAGAGAGAGCACGAATATATCGTGCGAGGCTATTGTCCAACGATAAAGAACAAATCTTGGAAAAAAATCGTATTAGGCAAAGAATATATCGAGACAGAAAGAAAAATGAAACCCAAATAGAAGAGAGCTGCGAGCCCTATGCATGCAAAAACACATTAGGAAAAGCAGTAGCAAAAGTAGAAAGAGCATTGCCAAAGGACTTGGATAATAGAATAGAAGTGATCAACGCTTTGTATGAGAAATATGGGAATTCTACAACATAAAATAATATTAATGTTTTACATATATAAGTATTATGAAATTAATATAAGTAAATGTACATTTAATAAAAACCTACAAGTATTATACAAAGATTTACAAGCTTAAGCTGGCCAATCGCAGAAAATATAAATCAGTATCATATTTGCTTTAGATTTGCATGATAAGTTCATATATAATGTCATTGAATCAGGTTTATTTTCATTTTATTCAATACCACCCATTTTCCACGCAGATAAATGATTTTGTTTGAACAGACTAAATACTCGATTAATATTGCTTCTAATTATAAATATTGACACGATTGACACAGTGTAATTATATGAGACTTTTTCTAGGTGAAGCGTTCCTTTCCAGTGGAATTCGTTTACTTGTATCTCTACAAATTTCCATATATAAATATATACAAGTAATGAACAAGGTACAGACCCATGTAAAATAGTTAATAATCTATAAAAAATAAATACTATTAAAACATATTTTATCATTCATTTTTATTTTTGTTCGTAAATTAACGTTACCAAATCAAACAATCGAATAAGCGTTATAAATATCAAATTGATACTGCGACTGCATCGAGAAACTGCTACATAAAAATCATTCACTGTCACTCAAATCCATATACCATCACCAAAAAACAACTATTGTTTCAAGCACGCGTCTATTTTTTTTGTTAGTTTGTTTACTGTAATTAAAATTTAAAATTGCCCAATAAACTGGTCAAGCGAGTCTAAAGTTGAGTATCAAAACGAGGCGAATCACTGGCCAAGAGAAACTTAAAGTCGGATAATGTAGCAATTCCGAATGGGATAACAGAAAATAACACAAAAAGTGTCTGATAGAATGGCACAAAATATGGAAGTCCTTGACAAGACGAATTTTAGTGCGAGAAATAAGGACGAAGAACAAATATTACCCGAGCAATGGGAGAGCGCAAAAAATTCAGATAGTAATGTGGACCCCTGCGTGGTAAAAACAGATTATCCAATTATGGATATAATTGATATTGGTCCCGTAAAAGTGGAGCTGCAAGAGGACGGTGAAACATCGGAGACAATGCACAGCGAAGAATCCTCTTTGAAGTGAGCCATCCTTACTCGAATGTCTAATAAAAAAACCTTTAATCCGTTTTCATAATTTTTAGCAAAGATTTCTCGATATGTGAACCAAATCTGTAAGCCATGGTTTTATTTAACTATAACACAATAACATATATTGTATTACAGACCTGAGGAGTGTGCCGAACAAAAGTTTTTAGAGGAATTTCTTAAGGCATATCGCTCCTCGCCTGGCATGTGGGATATTAATTCAGACGATTACCGTGATCCCAAGAGAAAAAGAAAACAATGTGCATGCCTGCTGGCCAAATATCAGGAATATTATCCTGATGCGGACAAGCAGCAAATGCAAAAGAAAATCCGTTCGATTAGGTCCCGCTACTATCGCGTGCAGAGAAAGATTGAGAATTTGAACAATAAACAATTAGGGTCGGGTAAAAAGTACGAGTCGAATAAGTGGTTCTTTGATGTAATGAGCAGCATGTGCGGAAATAAGGAATCTCTGGACCCAATTAATAAGGTTATTCCCTCAACTAGCGGGGTTAGTACCTCCGTTCTATTTAAATTTATAAATTTTTTATGTCTTCAAATATTAAAAAATGGACTGTTGTCAAAAGTCCTATAATATTCCTTTCGTAAATCTCCTACAATTTTAATATTTTTTTTAGAAGGCATCATTTGCTGTAAAAGGAAGGCTAAGGTCAAAGCGGCTATGGGATGCTTTAAAAAGGGACCCCATAAAGTATGCGCTTTACCGTGAAAAAGCTCAAGAGAGAGCACGAAAATATCGTGAGAGGATATTGTCTAACAATAAAGAACAAATCTTGGAAACAAATCGTATAAAGCAAAAAAGATATCGAGACAGAAAGAAAAATGAAACCCAAATAGAAGAGAGCTGGGAGCCCTATGCATGCAAACAGGCATTAGGAAAAGCAGTGGCAAAAGTAGAAAGAGCATTGCCAAAGGACTTGGATAATAGAATAGAAGTGATCAACGCTTTGTATGAGAAATATGGGAATTCTACAACATAAAATAATATTAATGAAAATTATATAAGTAAATGTACATTTTATAAAAACCTACAAGTATTATAAAAATATATACAAGTTTAACCTGGTCAATCGCAGAAAAACTAATCAGTATCATATTTGCTTTAGATTTGCATGATAAGTTCATATATAATGTCATTGAATCAGAGTTATTTTACATTTTATTCAATTCCACCCATTTTCCACTTTTTCTGGATGAAGCGTTCCTTTCGAGTGGAATTTGTTTACTTCTATCTCTACAAATTTCCATTAATAAATATATACAAGTAATGAACAAGCAGCTCCATGTAAAATGGTAAATAATCTATAATAAATAAATTCTATTAAAACATATTTAATCATTTATTTTTGTTTTTGTTGGACGTGCTTCAGTTTGGTTTGTAACTTCAGTTACCAAACGAAACAAACGAATATTTCATTGTAACGCCCAAAATTACTACTGCGACTGCTTCGAGAAACTGCTACATAAAAATATTGGTGAACAGTCACTGTCACTCAAATCCATATACCATCACCAAAAAACAACTATTGTTTCAAGCACGCGTCTATATTTTTTTGTTAGTTTGTTTACTGTAATTAAAATTTAAAAATTCAAGCGAGTCTAATGTTGAGCATCAAAACGAAGCGAATTCCAGGCGAATCACTGGCCAAAAGAAAATTAAAGTCGGATAATGTAGCAATTCCGAATGGAATAACAGAAAATAACACAAAAAGTGTCTGTGATAGAATGGCACAAAATATGGAAGTCCTTGACAAGACGAATTTTAGTGCGAGAAATGAGGACGAAGAAAAACAAATATTACCCGAGCAATGGGAGAGCGCAAAAAATTCAGATAGTAATGTGGACCCCTGCGTGGTAAAAACAGATTATCCAATTATGGATATAATTGATATTGGTCCCGTAAAAGTGGAGCTGCAAGAGGACGCTGAAACATCGGAGACAATGCACAGCGAAGAATCCTCTTTGAAGTGAGCCATCCTTACTCGAATGTCTAATAAAAAAAACCTGTAATCCGTTCTTATAATTTTTAGCAAAGATTTCTCGATATGTGAACCAAATCTGTAAGCCATGGTTTTATTTAACTATAACACAATAACATATTTATATTGTATTACAGACCTGAGGAGTGTGCCGAACAAAAGTTTTTAGAGGAATTTCTTAAGGCATATCGCTCCTCGCCTGGCATGTGGGATATTAATTCAGACGATTACCGTGATCCCAAGAGAAAAAGAGAACAATGTGCATGCCTGCTGGCCAAATATCAGGAATATTATCCTGATGCGGACAAGCAGCAAATGCAAAAGAAAATCCGTTCGATTAGGTCCCGCTACTATCGCGTGCAGAGAAAGATTGAGTATTTAAACAATAAACAATTAGGGTCGGGTAAAAAGTATGAATCGAATAAGTGGTTCTTTGATGTAATGAGCAGCGTGTGCGCTTACAAGGAACCTCTACAGCCAGTAGATAAGGTTAATCTTTGTTTTGCTTTTATTAAAAAAAATATCTATCGAAAGCTCTTACATATTTCCCTTAATTTTTTAAATCATTTTCTTTTCTAGACGGCACCATTTGCTGAAAGAAGGATAATGCCAAAGCGAGGAAGGGAAGCGTTAAAAAATGACCCCATACCCTTAGAATATTACCGTGAAAAGACAAGGGAGAGAGCACGAAAGAATCGTGAGAAAGTATTGGAATACTCAAACAATAAGGAACATACCCTGGAAAGTATGGAGAAAGATCGGCTTAACCAAGAAAGTGATCGGGAGAGAAATAAAATTGAAACCATAATAGAATGTGAGCCTAACGCCAGCAAGCAGGTATTAGAAAATGCATTGACAAAGGTAGAAGGAGCATTGCCAAGGGACCTGGATAAAAGAATAAAAGTGATCAACGTTTTGTATGAGAAATATGTAAATCCAGTAATATAGATTTAAAATAATATCGAATATTCGAGATATACGTTTTGTAAATATTATAAAAAGTATTACAAAAAAACAAACGAATTTGAAAAAATGTTCATGATAACGACGTTCACAAAAATAGATGTCATATGATGACTTTATTATAATGATAACGAACTAAAGATTTACCTTGATGTTGAGAAATTATTTAATTATTGCTTCAGTTGATTCCAATACGAATACTCCAATTGAACAACTTTTGATTTTCCAGTCGCCATATAGTGCATTTTATTGGAAGTTGATGCTCGCGCGCTCTTGTGTTACTTGATTGAATTCCACAAAATCTACTCCAAAGCACGTTCTTCGATTTACTTTTCTTTTCACATTTCCGAAATTTTATTAGAAGTTGTATAAAAAAATCGCGCAAAATTTACGGACACTTTCTGTTGCTCTCTTGCTGTTTATACCCTTGCATAGGGTATTATAATTTTGTCGTGAAATGTGTAACGCATAGAAGTAGGCATTTCCGAGCCCATAAAGTATATATATTCTTGATCAGTATCAACAGGCGAGTTGATATAGCCATGTCCGTCGGTCTGTTTCTATGCGAACTAGTCTCTCTCAGTTTGAAAGCTATCTTTATGAAACTTTTCAGAAGTGCCTCTTTCTGTTGCACGCAGTACATATGTCAAAACCAGCTGGATCGGACCACTAAATCATATAGCTACCATAGGAACGATCGGTCGAAAAGTAGGTTCTTGCATGAAAAACATTTTTGCTTATAAAGATATCTTGATCAAACTCGGCATTTATTAGTTTTTCTATAATCCTCATATATATGCAAAATCCTATTAAGATCGGACCACTTTATCATATAGCTGCCATAGGAACGAATGGTCGAAATTAAGTTGTTGTATGGAAACTTTTTTTTTCATGACATTTTAACCATACTCGGCATTAACTATTTTCCCTGTGCTTCTTAGATACGGGCAAAGCACTATGAGCATTATGAAAAGGTTGGGTCTGCAAGAGTATTAAATCTTCGGCGTGCCGAAGATAGCCCTTCTGTCTGGTTATTATATTAATCACAACCGCCAATTTGTTTCCCGCCGCGCGCACTTGTTTCACACATCTTTGTCGCTTTTCTTCTTTGTTTTAACTCAAATTACAAATTCGCGTTCTTCTTAGTTTATAAAAAAAAACACATAACCGGTACTTACGCACACACTGATTAGATATATTAATTGATCACTTGAAAAAAATGTATGATATTTTCGTATTTACATATAATTTGCATTACCTATTGAAAATTCGACCCCACAAATAACACAATTAAGCCGCGTAAATTTTCAACGCTCACAATAAAAACGGTAAATGAATAGTAACCGCGCGTGAGTCGCAGGCCGCAATTGGATGTAGACCAAACTATCGATATATATCGTAAAGAGAGAGAAAGGTTTTTAAAAATCAGAATTAGGACATATCGTAAAATCTTTAATATAATAACAATATCACATGATTGCTATTCTTAAAAAATAATAAAGAAAATTAAATAGATTTTAAAAAAATAAAATCAAGCAAATATTTAAGAAGTTCCACCATATATTCTGTAATCATTTTGCTTGTCACTTATAACTTTATGCTTCAAACAAATACATATTTTTAATATTTTTTCATCCCTAATAACAGCTGTTGTTTGGTTCCTATTGATGTTAGTTTACTTTGTTTACATTGCAAAACAGGAATCGCCGGCAATAAAATAGCTTAAAATGGTAGAAAATGTAGCCGGTGTCTGCATTAAAAAGAAGGAGGTTGACTATGCCGACAGTGAATTAATAGAAAATGGGGCAGACCGATGCGTGAGCAATAAAATAGAAGAGGAGGCTGCGGTCAGTGAGGGAACGCAAATGGACAACGAAGAGCCCCAACAGAATGAACAGCTGCCAGTCAAGTATGAAATAAATATTATTCAAACAATTAATATACTTTTGAGCTCATGACATCTCTATGCGTTACAGATTGCTAACAGGTAAGAGTTTGATCTAATATGCCTAGAATATACATATATGTATCAGGAAAATTCTTCTTGCGTTTTGTCAAATCATAATACCAACGGCAAGGATATAGCGATCCAAATAGTTCGTTAAGCACAGTTATTGATCATGAACAATTGATCTCATCATATCACGAATACAAGGCAGAGTTTCGTGATCAGAAAATAAAGAACAAAAATGTGTGGGCAAGGATAATTGAGAAACTAGAGACGCGTGGAATTAGAGGACTTTCCCAGGAAAAGCTGAACAAAAAGTTTCGCAATTTGAAGCATACATATACCATAGTTAGGGATAAATTAAGAACTGGTGAAGGCACAACAAGATGGAAATATTATCAAGAAATGGACAATATATTCGACGAAAATAACCCAATCGCTGCCAATACCAAAATTAATCCTTTTGATAGCAAAGAGAATGATATGTCTATCCTCACTTCAGAGGCTGTGGAAGAACGATAAAAGACATCTCCCTGCTATTCAATAGTGCAAAGGGGTGCGCAAATATGTTTGGATACCGGAATCAATAGTCCTAGAAGCATCTTAAGAAAGAAAAACAATGCTGCAAGGCAACGGGTGCGATATTATCAAACTACAAGAATTGACAGACTGCAAGCTTTATATATAATGTCTTTATATAAAACCATATCTATCACTCTTGTTGCCTTAATAAATGGAACCCTTGGAGTGCTTCTTATAAATATTATTTTGCTTTTTTTGAAACTGTCAAAAATATTAAAAATATTCTGTTAAATCAATTTCCAATGCAATTATTTATTGTCAAGGAAAAGGACAGTGACTACTGGCATGGGAGCTTTACCATTTACCCACCAACATTCCAAACTAACAACAAAAATTCTTAATTCTGTCTATTTAAAATTTCAGAGCCAGCTCAAAAACGCAGAAGAATATTTGAAATGAGAAGATGGTCGCATGGGGTAATAATAAATGTGCTAAAGTACATGATGTTGCACCGAAATATTGAAGTAAGTATATTAATACATTAAAAATAATAATAAATACCTAAAATCTTAATATTTCTTAAACACAGAAACCCATGGCACAGATTTACTATAATAAACTAATTAATGATTTGAATTTAGACTGTAATTGGAACAGAATAAGATGTAAAATGCAGTATATGAAAAAGTTACTGCATAAGGCCAATGCATTTTGCAGTTCCAGTGAAGCCGCAAAACTGGAAGATAGAGTTTTAAAAAGTAACACTTGCATAACATTTATATTGCCTGCTATTAACAAGACTTCTAATTGCAGCAAAATTGTTAAAAATTTGTCCTTATTACGACCGACTCGCAAATGTGTTCCGCCCTGAAAAAGAGGAGCATTCAATGGCAACAACTCTTGACAGCGACCACCAAGACGATTCGATCGATTCTGACATGTCCGATGAACATAGCGAGCTGGACAATACTTCAATAGAGTCGTCGGCAAATAATACAAATAATGCAGCTTCCGTCAAGAAAACGATGAAAAGAGACGCTTTCGTTGACAATAAACGTCTTAAATCTCAAAAATGGATGTACCGTAAAAGGCAGCTAGATTTGGAGTATCAAAGGTTTGAATGGAAAAAGAAACTGGAGGAAAAGAAGCTAGAGATTGAGAAGCGAAAGATACAAGGCCAACTACAGTTGGATTATCAAAAGCTAGCAAATGAGCATGAGTTACGTATATTGGAATTAAAATACAAATATGGAAAATAAAAATATACAAATTTATGAAATAATCTATGATCTACTAGAAATCGCAAAGCTTTGGTTAAGCGCTTAAATATTTTAAAGTAGCAATCAAATTATATAGATAAGAATTTCAATTGCACATAATCCAGCCTGACGGTCTGAAAATTGGTGGAGATCTTTTACATCAAACTAAGAACTCTTAGAAATAAGAATTGTTCCAAAATTATAATCGTTTTTATTGTTTGCCAAACAAAGGAAGTTTTTTGACCATACAGAAAATTTTGTGGATTATAATGCTTCAAATATAGTAGAGAAAATCTATAAATATAAAAAATATTAGCTTTGCCTGAAAAATAAATCTTTCTATGGAAATAAATATATTTATTGCAATGTTTTTAAATTTGTATATTTGAGTACATTTACGAAACTGTATTTTAACATACGCCTCCAAAACTGGGCTTTATAAATAAATTGTGTTTAATTATAGAATAAAATAATTCGAATTTTTAAATTTTTGTTTAGACATATAAGATTCACATCAAGAATGCAAGCAACAAAAATAAAGCGAATTGTTTTTGGAAAAATCCGAGTAGTTTATTAATTGTTTCGTTAGATACATATCATTTAGCATACAGCTCAATAAAGCATTTTTTTAAAAAACGCCGCCTGTATTAAATTTTAGCAACAGGTTTTAGGCCCAATATATGAAAACATGTTCGCAAAACGGCGGCTGTCGCCTCACAAATTAAAATTCTGCTGTGATTAATCTTAGTGATTTCGCCAGCCTTATTTTTCTCAATGCAATAGCAACTGTCATAGAACTCGGCAAACACAGTGCAGACCTCATAACAAAACTCACAAAGAAAGTGCAGAAATAGGCCATTTGCACACTTCATTAAAACATCATGCAATTTGAGCAGGGTTTTCACGAGTTTCCATTCTTTTTCGTGTTCCAAAACAATTTTGAATTTATCTAAAATCTCACCCAGATTGCTGAAATCTTCACCAGAGTTGCGAGCAATCGAGCAGATGCGTGTATATGTATATAACAAATATACCGCGGTATTTCCACGATCATCGAGCATTTTATCAAATGAAAATATATAATCGCTAATACGGTTATGGCACAGATCCGTGTACTTGATACAACCGTATGCGACCGCTTCTTGAGCTTCGACCAACTCTTTAGGTGTCAGTATTTGGTCACGACCCCTTTCCTGTAACTGCTTCAAGGAGTACTTCAATCCCTCATCAAGCAGATCGGACAGCTTCACAGTATCACCCGATCGTGTTTTAAACTTTTTACCATCCTCACCTAATACCACTCCGAACTGCACGTGATCGACACGATGAATATTCGGATTTAAAATGCCAGACCGCTCTGCGGCCTTAAAAATTCCATTAAAATGAGTGCTTTGACCGGCGTCCACGACATAAATTAGCCAAGTGGCGCGGTCTTCTTCAAGCCGACACCTTATAGCTGCCATATCCGAAGTATCGTATGTAAAGCCCCCATCAGATTTTACAATTGTCAAAGGAATTCCACTCTTATTAACATCCGGCCACATGATTTCCCGGCCGTCGTCTAGCTCCAGCAAACCCTTATTCCGCAGAAACTCAACTACCGTCAACATGCGTGACTGATAATATGATTCGCCGCGTTCTTGGATTGTCACATCTAAGCGATTATAAATTTTCTGAAATTCCTTACGCGACACATCACATATTTGTTGCCAGGCTTTCGTTGCTGCGGGCTCGCCGCTTTGCAGAGTAACGACGCGGTTGTAGGCCCGTTTCTTGAAACTTTCATCGGCATCAAAACGCTTCTTGGATTCCTTATAAAATTCCTGTAGATCTCCGATGGGTGGGCTTTCGTTCAGAAAATTGGGAAAGCAGTCTTCCAGATGTGCTATTAGCATGCCAAATTGCGTACCCCAATCGCCCAGATGATTTATGCGTATAACATCGTGCTGCAAAAACTCTAGTAGCCGGCAAATTGACTCGCCAATTATTGTGGAGCGTAAATGGCCGACGTGCATCTGCTTTGCTATGTTTGGCGAAGAGAAATCGACTAGGATGCGCTTCCTTGGCACCTTTGGCGGCTTAACGCCCTCACGCAACATACGGGTTAAGGAGCTCACCGCGAATTCCTTGCTGAGAAAAATGTTAACGAAACCAGGACCGGCCACTTCGATCTTCTCTATAATTGGGGATGCCGGACAGCATCTCTGGATCTCTAGGCCAATATCACGTGGAGACTTATTGATGCCTTCATCTTTCATTTTCTTGGATAATCCCATGGCATTATTGCACTGGTAATCTCCGAATTTGGGGGACGCATTCACAGCTGCAATAATTACTGGAACCTTGGAGAAGCGTGGATAGGCTGTGGCTATTGCTTGTGCAAAAACTTTTTCCAAATGTTCCGTAATGGCAAAAGTATCATCGTATTGCATTTCAGAAGTGGTCTGTGACTGTAAGCTTAAAATACTTTTTTTAATTATAGCGTAGCGGTGTTTGAGTTTCGTATTTTCGACTTGCAGCTTGGTCAAATCATCATCGTTATGATCCCCAAAAGGCAAATTCTCTTCCAGCTTAGAATCCTTAATTTTGGCGTATAGCTGCGTCGCCACGTGTTCCACGTTTGTCAGCTTATTCAATTCTGTTTTTAAATCAGCACTCATACTGGTACCTCTCTCATATACAGTAAGAAAGTCGTAAAGTTGAAGAAGATCAAAAATAAATGATGAAGAGTTAAATTAACGTTGATTTTCAGCGGCGGGAAGAAACGTTATAGAATAAAGAACTAAATAGCATAAGACTTGCTGATGACCGACTGAAATTGCAACGATAGTTGTGCCGTATCGATAATCACGACGAGTAGCTAATCGATAGTGTATTCGCTGCTTTTGAATGTGGTGACTATATGCGATAGCTGCGACAAGAATAACTGACAATATCATACCATCTCTAATGGCAGCTGTTTGATAGCAAATAATTTTGTTTTGATTTTGATCTCGTTAGCAGGTATGGAACAAAGCGAAAAAAGACTTAAAACGGAAATAATCGACGAAGACTTCATTGTACCTGATCATGGTCGCGGCTATAATGTAGGCAACATTAAAATGGAACCGATTGCGGGCGAGGACGAAAATGATGATCCTTTGTCCTACAATGACTGCGATATTGGTCCGGTTAAGAATCAATTTTTTGTGACCAATGAGGCGATAAACACGCTCAACGAAGGAATCAACGAAATGACGCAGCCACAAAACAAGTAAGCAATATTAAATCTTAGCTTTAGCCCGCTTTTTAACCGCAAATCGTCTCTATGGCTTACAGGTTGACGAAAGGTAAGAGGTGCACAGGCTACTTAGGAAGCAAAAATTGTTTCCCCTTTCGTAGTCTTATTATTGGGCAATATGGACAATTCGGACTTAACTGCATTGTTATTATGTTAACTTCAAATCAGAGAGCCATCAGGGCTGTCAAGGATTGAAGTTCGGTTTTTGCTTAAGTTTTCATATTCTAAAAGTTCTTATAGAGAGTATCCAACGCTTAGACCATGCCCGATTTTCTTTTTCTTTGTAAATTAGTCTCAGTTGTAATGAACCTTTGTAAACGCTCGTCCTTATGTTGGGTCAGAGCACGATATCAAATAGCTGCCATAAGCAAGATTGGTTGATAATAAGGGTATGTTTTAAAATTTTTGTTTTTCAAGACTAAATCCGAGTCTTACCATGGATCGAGATTTACCAACGTCAGACTTAAATGCTTTATAGGAAAATCGGAAAAATGTTCTGTTCAATCAAACAAAGTAATAACTAGCCTCAGGATTGTAGTTTATATATGACGATCCCATCGAATAACAACAAAGTAAACAAGGCTTGAGACTTGGCGAATACCAGCTGGCAGTATTATTCAATTCCATCCCCATATAGAAAACATTTTTGCAAGGAACACAAAATTGTTAAAAGTCGTTTAAATTTTCTTTGTTGTTGAAATTCTTTTATATTGTTTTCAAAATTAAAGTGAAAGTGAAATAAAAATTAAGAGAATGTGAAATACATTACAGTTTCCTTATTAAAGGATATATTAATTATAAAGGAATGATATAATATGCTTACTAAATCGGCAGGTGCGTATTGAGCAAAATACTTGACTTAAGCAATCAAACTAATTGGAAATTTTTTTTGGGTCATCTTAGCTGTAGCATAGTACTGTATATTACTGAAAATCCAGGTTAGTTTAATTAAACATAAGTGGGATTTCTTTTAAAATAATTTAACAACAACATAACAATGTTTACATGATTTTACATATTTCACAGACTCCGTGATTGACGAACTACTTAATATGAGAATTGAGCTACGAAATGTTAATAAAAAGCTGCAAAATGTTTTGCTTAAACAAGATCACATATTGCAAGAGCACTGCGATCTAAAGAAAACAATGGCCGAAATGAGTGTTCTATTAAAAATGAATCTTGGCCTAACAACTGACAAATTTGCAGACCTTTTTCCACTTCAAGATGAAGAAAATCTGAAATACCTAGAAGAGCAGCTGCAAACTGAGCAGAAACCAAATATTGTAAGTGTTCTAAAGATATAAGAAAATGTCATTTAATAAACAATAATTTACGTTCTGCTTTTCAGATAATGCACATGCGAAAACTTCTTTGCGCCAATATTACAGAGAATTTTTCAAAGATATTTAGTGAAAAATTGATTCTTTCATACAATTACGATGGCATTCAAAACAAGAAGCCAATTAAAGTTTATGAACATTTCATAACTGGTCTTTTTGGTAAAATTTAAAAAAATTAAATTTTGTTTATATGATATCTTATTTTTATTATAGAAGCATCTGACTTGGAGACTCGTGAAGAATTTGTTATTAATATCAGATCTGCGTATAAAATCAACAAAAACAGGATCCATAAAAGTCGATCTCGCAAAATCAAAAAAAGGGCCAGCTAAAATTGTACTAAGTTACGTACATATACAAAAACAATATTTAACTCGAATTTTAGCTGTATCTAAAGCTTTGTACATTATTATAAATAATATTAAGACCATAAATTAAAACTATTAGGAAATAATGTATATAAAGACATATATATCTATATAATCGATATATAAAAAAAAATAATAAAATTAAAGTAATCTGAGAATAGCCCACATTTAAATTTATTTTTTAAATTTCGTGAGTATCTTGCCGATAGCTGCTGCTAAATACTTTAAAGTACTTGCTGTAACCGGCACTTAAGCATTATACCATCGCTAATCTTATTATTGTTCCATATCGAATAAATGAAAACTACAGTTTGTTTACATACAACTACTGCCGGCATATATTCCCACAATGGAATCAATTGTGAGCCCGAAAAGCATTAAAAAGGAATATGAGAACGGCTATTGTGAATACATTGTATCTGAGCAATGGGAAAGCAATGAAATAAAACCGGAGCCGAACGTATGTGTGGAGGAAGCAACAGAGCAATTAACAGCAAATAATATTGATGTAGAACCCACGAAGATAGGACAGGGACGTGGGGCAATGGAAATGGACACCACGGCGTCCCACGAAATGCAGCGGTCACAAACCTTGTGAGCCATAAATATATAATACAAATCTATGAACTTGTTTTAAAACATATTTTATGTCTTACAGATTGAAAGAAGGTAAGAGGTTGCTTATTTGACACTCCCCATAAGGCTTTAGCCAGTAAAGAAAACTACTTTAAACTAAGTACGTATATATATATGTACATACATAAGTATAAATGAAAGTATGTACGTACCTGCTGCTGCCTGTTCGTATTCTTCCTATGCGCTGATTTATGTGCGTGTTAAAATTGATGGAATATTAGCAACTTCTTTTTTGCAATATTAAACTTTAGTTAACGTTAAGCACACCGCATATTCGATTACAACGATAGAAACTCTCTTAAGCAAAAAATACGCGTTAACTCACAGAATATATTTTGTTATTTTGGTCGAGGTGAATGATTAAAAGAAAACTTAAATCTTTAAATTATTAGCGATCACTTTCACGAATTTTATCACGCGAACTAAAACACAAAGTAATCGAGCTTTGTTTTCACGTTAATTGCGATATAAATTAAAAACTAGGGCCGTAATATAATCTCACACAAATAATAAGAAGAAAAAGCAGAAATGAAGCACGAAAGAAAAATGAATGATAGTCGTTTTTTGCGTATTCCTTATGCACAACAGCCGGGCAGCTCTCTCTCCCTCTCCATTAATCTTAAGAGAGTAACTGTGTGTGTGTGAGTTGGACTGCGCAAAAGGCTTCACAATAATTAATAAATTTTGTACAAACATATAAATTTAAAAAAATATTTATTAGAGACGTTAGCGTAAGTACTTTTATTTTACAGTTATATGATATTGTATTAATCAAATGAGCTTACAATGGCAGACTCCGTTAATTGTAGGTATGTATATATATTTATATACATAAATACATATATGTATGTGTATATGTATATACATATGTATGTAATATTTTATATTTTTAATTTTCATTGTAGTTCGTGCTTAAGGAAACTGTAGAAAGCAATAAAACCACATGTTTTACACATATATATCACAATTATTTCGCGGACCGTGTGTTTTTAATTAAAAGTAAGAAAGAGTGAAAACTTTTCAACAATTGACTCGTAAATATGTATAACAAGGTGGCTTGGATAAGTATCATAAAAACGGGAGTTATAACTTTACTTTATTTTGGCCTGCACCGTGGTATTAGCTTCTTAAATATTACAATTTTTTCCTTCCAAGCCACCATTTAAACCATTTATTCAAGTCGAAAAAGTGTTTATGTATTTGTTTCGTGAATTTCAATAGGTTGGAGAAGAAAGCGGATGAAATGAAAGGTAAGTACCAAAATCATATATTATTTGAAAATAATTTCTAATAAATTTATTTTTTTTAGAAGCCATGCAACAGAAGAAAGCTGTCCCCGAAGGTGGGATGCCGGCCTCTTATATAATTTGTCATTTATATAGATTATTTATTTAAATTGTATTTATAGGAAAATTGCAGCTTCTGCTGCAGCCGCTTGCCGAGCAACAGGTGATGCTGGGTCAGCTGTTGCAACAACAGGCCGAGGAGCTTCAATTGCAGAGCAAGTTTTCTACACAAACGGAAGAGGAACTGCTGTTGATAAGAGCAGAAATAAATAACGAGACCTCCGATGATTATGTAAGATTAATTAACACGTATGCGAATTTTACTTGCATAAAACAAACATATTTCAATTACAGGTGAACGCTATAATATCTATTTATAGAGCCCTATCGCATCCTCAAAGGATTGCGTCACATGGTCTCAGATAACATCACACAAGCGTACAATGTGCAGGGGGTACACAACAAGAAGGCGCTTATAAACGTTCCCAATTTTTATGGCGTCCCGATAGGTAACGTACTTAAATATTGCATATTATAAATATTTATGCATATTAAATATTTTGTTTAGCGTCAAAACCAAATCCAGGTGGCAAATCCGCAGAAAATGAGCTGCGAGAAGCTTTCCAAGAAATAAGCTGGACTGCTGAATTGAATTTAAGAATATAAATAATTATATATTATAAGCTGTTAAATTTATACAAAAAAATGTATTTGTGATGTGTTAAAAAGATTTAAGAGGTGTTAAATAAATGTATAATATATATATATATAATATAATATATAATATATAATATATACTTAATAACTCTTAGTCGATAACTCTACTAAAGCTTGCTTATGTTCATTTTAGAAAGTTCAATACCCGCAAATTCACAACGCATAGATGCACAAATTCCAAATTTGGCAACTCAAGGTAATATTTTAATATACATATGTATAATAATATAATATTCAAAATTAAATAATATATATTATTCGTCTGATAATCCTTTTAACAGGAGCAGCAACGAATATTTCAGCTGGCCATGCATTTAATCAAATCTTAAACGAAATACGAACTATGAATGAAACTTACCAAAGAATGTTCAATACACTAACCGAAGAAATCATAAATCTAAGAAACGAAGTCAGCCAGTTAAGAGCTCTACCCGTAACAGAGGGTGAATCAAATCTTTTGCCAACTCTGCCGCTGCCTACGCTCGCGAAATTTCAGGAATTTGATCAAAAACTCTTAGTGGAAAATGATCTTCGCGTAAATCTGGTGGGTTATTTAAAAAAAAATTTAAATTTTTTAAAATAATCAATTTTATTTAATAGAAAAACTTTCTGCTGCGAGTTGGTGGAAGCGATCTCTCAGCATTTACTAGACTGGCTTTGCGGCGAATATTATCGGATGAAGTATCCACCAATATAACTTGGTGTGGCACCAATGACAAACCCAGTTTCCAAAGCTTCTCCACCTTTAATGTCATTAAAGGTAAGTTTTCTATTTAAAATGATATATTTTATAATTCTCGTATAACTTGAAACTTTCACAGAAATTGGATTTTTAAGATTCAGTTATGCCACGGATGTTGATATTAACAAAATTTGCCAACAGCATTTTCTGCACGCCAAGGATAGAATAAATAAAAAATTAAAAACTAAAACCAAAAAAGTAAATGTTAATGACACAATTTAAATCCAACTAAATGACAAAAAAGCTATAGACCAAAACATCTATGTAAATATTAATAATATAAATAAAGGTTTTAGGGTGCATTTACATAAGTTTAAAAATACGTAGCTAAAAAAACGAATAGTGAATATGTTAGACTTGATTACTGTTTAATAAAATACTGCAATTTGAAGTTGACAAAATAATTTTATTAATATCTATGGCAGCTATGTGATATAGTAGTCCGATCTGGCCGGTTGAGACTTATGGAAGTTTATGGACCTTTGCAAAGTCTTATGATGAAAGCTTTTAAACTGCGAAGGTAGTTTTCAAAATAACAGATGGATGGACTGGGCTAAATCTGCTCGACTGTTGATGCAGATCAAGAATATATAACTTATTGGGTCGAAAATATCTTCTATATGCGTGTGGAAGTATAAAAAAAAACGAAAGATAAACGAAATAAAAGGGTCGATAAACAATAACTACAGGAAATGTTAATGAAGAGAGTAAGAAAAAGGAGCAGAAATAGAACAAATACTAATTTTGAAAATATAAAAAGGATTAAATTGTGATAAGATAGCAAGTCGTTCAAATAGTGCTTATTGCGCTCTTTAGAGATGGTTCTTTTGGCTCCATAGAGATGACTATCGCATGAAAGAGTGAATTTGCCGAATGTTCCATCCCTAGCTACAGCTGTTTTTTATAAACAACACGAAGTAATTTTGTTGTGTTATTTAAAACTACGGCAAGGATTATTTTAAAATGGAACAACTTATAGATGTGAGCTGCATTAAAAAGGAGCACACGGAAGCTAACAATGAAGATAAATACAATGAACCCAAGCATTGCAATGCTAGCAAAGTTAACACAGCAACGAATTTGGACATGGAAAAGTTAGAAGTAACTGAAATGGACATAGGACCCATAAAAATAGAACCGGGTGTTAACAGGGAGATTAAGATGGAATATGAAGAAGCACAACAGAAGCTGCAGTCGGTAGAGCATGGTAAATATGATTACCTAAATCCGAAAGCGTATTTTATATATTTTGTAAGTACATCAATTCCAGCTGTAAGCGGCAAGTACACTGTGTCCCAACGGGCACAAGCCTCACATCAATTGCCTGCCGTAGTGAAATCAAATAATCGCCGCATTATTGTGCGTGAGCTGCATCAGCGTCTTCTGAAACTCGACATGGCCATCAAGCCCAGCAAAAGATCAGCTGCTGATCCACGTTCGTTACCTCCACCTAAATCCAGCGCACAGCGAATGCGTGAAATGCGACAACGCCGCAGGAAAGCCGACAGTGCAACTCATCCGCCGAATAGGCAGCGTATGCAGGATCTGCGTCAGCGTCTCATGAATTTAGAGCAGCCTATTAAACTGCCGGCCAGTAAAACAAGTACCCAAAAAAGCAGTGAGCTCCATTCGCGTCTGCTGCAACCGGAAAATGTCCAGACGCCTGCTAAAAATAGCGAAAACAAATCAAGCGAGATTCCGCGTATAAGAACTACACCCAAATCAAGTGCTCAGCGCATGCGTGAACTGCGTCAGCGTCGTCGGGATCTTCAAAATGACAATACACCTGCAGAACAAAAAAGAAGCACCAAAAACTCACGTCCACAGACGCCGCCTGATCTGAGCGTTAAGCGTATGCGTGAATTCCGACAGCGTCTGCTGGAACTGGACACATCTCACAAAGGCAAGCACAGCGAGAGCATGAGAAAAACTGATGAAGTTCGAATATGCTGAGTATTGCAAAAGTTTCAATATTATTAGGCAATTTTAAAGACGCTTTTATGATATTTGTATACAAGTACTCAGAAAAGCCCGGTAGTCATTGTAGAGCACTTCATCTAGTAGGTTATTCCAATGCAATTACAAATTTCTTAAAATTTCTTTATACTTATCGCATATGTTTATGCCCCTTTTAGAGGGGCATACAAATTTTGCCAAAATACTTCGCTTATTTTGGCAAAATCAAAGCAATGTCTCAAATAACTGCCTGAAAAACAATAAAATAAAAATTATTGTCGATATAGATATAAAAATATCAAATTTTTTATAGCTATTTAAAATTATGAGATATTGTGTTATTTATTAGCGAAATATTTTTGAAAAATAATTGCGTTCTCAAAGTGAGCTAAACATAGATAATAATAATAATATCATATAAGCAAAATCTTATTAATATGGCACACAATCTATAGTTTTTGGGGAGTATCTTGCAAGCAATCAGTTTTTGTTTAAGAAACTTTTTTTGTTGGTGCTTAATATCAAGTTCACTTTAATTAACCTTTACGGTTTTGAGTTTTCTCTTATTGAAAGCTTTTTTGATGCTGCATTTTAATTCGAAGTTCAGCTTGTATCTTACAAAGGAAAGTAATAAAAGCTCAATGTGCAGAAAATCCCCTGACGAATGCAACGCTGCCGCAAGCTTTCAGGCACAAAAAGCTTTTGGAAAGAAGCTGAGAGTCCGGAGACCAGGCAAAACAACCCCCAACATGGACGCTTCTGAGAAGATGTATTGCAATTTTCCCGAACGATTTGTGCGGAGTCTCAACAACAACAATTTTCAGTCAGCTTTGCGACGCAGCAGCCGCAGTCAGCGCTAGAGAAAATACAGGATAGAGAATTTCTGTCAGTTTCAGGTGTAAAATGCGTAGTCGCACCGAACTGGTGACCACCACGTTTGATTTGGACTCCGACGAGGAGGATTACAGTCCCGACGACGATGACTCCGAGGAGGATTGGCGGCCCAACAAGAAGCGCCAACAGAAACAATCACGTGCCAATGGCAACAGCAGCAGCGGCGGCGGCGGCGATGCTGGCGGCGTAGGACGCAAGCGCAAGGCAGCCACATCGGCTGCATCCAAAACCAAGAGACGTGCCACTCTGTCTAAGGTGAGCGATGAGGACTTTGAGTCCGTCGATGAGGATGACGATGAGCTGGACACGGATCCCAGCGATGACGATTTCGATAATCCCGCTGCGGCAAGCACTTCCACATCGAAGCGAATGCAGAGTCTGCCGCCCAAGAAACAGTTCATTAAATTAACCCAACAGGATTTGTTGATTAATAAGCGGGATCTAATGGACAAGGATTGGCTGCAGAACAGTCGGCTGTGCCTGTGGCGCAAGGATGAGCAAACGAATCTATTGCAAAAATATTTGCGCGTCAAAACGTCGCAGGATGCGGCCAAGCCGCAGGAGCAACAGTTGCTTTTTACTTCCAGCTCTGTGGTAAGGTCTATTTTATTTGAAATTCCTTTTCTATATAAATTTTATAAGTACAATGTACGAGGCGTCAGGAGGGGAGATCCAACATTATATATTTATTATTAACAGTATCTAAGGACGAAGTATTGCATAGACCAGAATTCGTATACAGTATAGTTGGGAATAATCTGTTATGAGGGATATGTATCCTGTAGATGAAGGAATAATTTTGTACAAAATATATCACTATAAATAGTCAGGTCAATAATTTCTCACATTATACAATATAGGCAAAAATTAAGTTCCTTTATGAACTTTTTTAACCTTAGATAGCTTGAGAAAATTTGGTATTTATTAATTTTGCTATACAATTTCATACGTATAGGAATAATCGGCTTTAATATAAGTTTTCAAGCTAGCCTTGATCATTTCAATATTCTCTTAATATGCGTATCTACAAATTCGTAACAAATCAAACTAATATAAAATCTGTTTCCTATAGGAATTGTTTGGAAATAAATCGTTTGTATTTAATCTTCTTTTTCAGTATTCAAGCTGGGATGAGCAACACATTAGTGATTTCATAGATGTCAAAGTCAATTGCTTGGATCCTAACAATAGGCGAATAGAGTTAGATGATATAGAGGCTATTAAAAATCTATCTGCAGAGCTACAGGCGGAAAATGAACAAAGTCAAAGCGCCGCGGACAATGATGAGAATGACAATAATGATGGCGCAGGTGATCAGGAGCCGGGATCTGACAAAGACCAGGATGAAAACGAGGAGGATGATGATCCATAAATTGAAACACTATTAACTACTATTAATTATATATAAAATGGGTTCTAAACATCATTCCTAGAAGTTACTTAGAAGGTCAAGTTAGCATTAGAAATTGAATTAAAAATGCGATTGCTATTTAAATTGAATTTAGTAAAAACAGTTTGAAATATCAACTCAATTCGCAACAAAATACATTGATATAATAATTACAATTTGATACTTTGGTAGTTCGATTGCAATACAAATTGTATGTATATAAGTATTATTTTGACTGAATTCATAGAGGTTTTGTTTTTGTTTTCGATTTAATGTCTCTGGGAGACAGCAAAAATTTGCACTGATCTGTGCTGAGGGTGTTTGGCAGACGGGTTTTAGGCCGGTTACCGGCGACGTTCGCCTTTGACGGTTTTGCGTTTCTCTTTCTTTTCCTCGCGCAGCTGCTTTTGCTTCTCGCGATCTTCTTTGTCCTTCTGTTTTTTGGCCGCACTTTCTAGGCGCGCCTGCTCGCGCTTCTCCTTGGCCAGATTGGCGACGTCCGTCTTGTTGGTGTTCGGTGCCACGACGCCTGATCCGCTGGGTTCAACGCTTTCGCCATCGGTATCCTCGTGTTCCTCCTCGCTGACGGCAGTCTAAGGTTGGGACCAGACAGAACAATTAGTTCGAGTTGCTCTTTTTAGTTTTTCAACCAAATTAAACCTGTGAATATTGAGCCAGTATCTGTTGCTTAATGCGCAGCTCCTCATCGGTGTATTCACGCTCTTTGGCGGCAGGTTGCAGCTTCTGTTGTTCAAGCAGCTTGGCTAGTTGTGCATTCACATCAATGTCCAGACCTTTTTTCGGCGGCTCATCGGCACTGGGATGGCTCTGCAGCCACTTCTGCAATATGCTGGCCACCAGCTCCTCAGTGTTGGATGCCTGCAAGAGTTAGCTGCTCTATAATAAGGTTTATAACTGGAAAAAAGGTTAAGCTTACGCCTGTCCCGCTGAGTATGCCCTCGAGTGCTTCTATTTTTTCATCTTGCGTTTCCTCCTCGCCCTCCAAAATGCCAATTATGTACGCACCAAATACACTTTCATCTGTGTTAAGCAGCCGGAGTTGATCGTTGAGCCATGTTTGAAACTCGCTCATCTTAAATGCGAGGGGCAGCAATTGTATTCCAGTTCCAGGCAAATAAAAGCCGCAAAAGGCAACTAAATTCCACACACCGTGTGAATTAGTGTTGCGAAGCGTTGTAAATAGAACAGCTGCTTAAAAGTTGTGAAGTAAAAGTAAATATTATTCAAAGTGATTTTTTTCGAATGAGCAGTTTCTTTTTATCTAATGCATACATATTATGCATTTTAGATTTGGGTAAATCGTGTTTAATCATTTTAAAAATTATTTAGAAAATTATTTAGGAATTTTACCTTTTTTCAATTTAATATAAAAGCAGCTATCGGTATTTGCGTGGTGGCGATGTCTGCCAGTGCGCACAGCTATGTAGGTAGCCACACTCAGCTGGGCGCAACAGTTGTGAACGCATTCAGTGCTGGCAAGTGTTAAGCTAGTGTTATTAAACGCTGTACTTTTTATTGTTATTAATATTTTGTGCTGTTGCTTACCATTAAATTAGGCTTTTTAAAGTGCTAAATTGCGTGTTATGTGTTCAAATTTCTAAAAGATATCGTGTAAATGCTATGAAAAATGAATCATGAGCATGGTTTTCGGGATGCGCATACTCACCATACCGCCAAACAGCAAGAGTGTGCAGCTGTTTGTTTTTGTTGCTGCTGCCTGTGACAACAACAACAATAACCATTCAATTTCATAAACAAATTCCAAGTGCAATCCAAGCTTAAGTTTTTACATGAAGTTTATACAATTGTTACGGTTAGTGCGTAATTGAAAGTGTGCCTGTAGTTGTGTATATGTGTGCGCGTTCGTTTGTGTGCGTGTGTTTTTTTTCGTATTCTGCGTCTTCGTCGCGCTGTAATAATTTACCAACAACAACAGCAACACTGGCAACAACAACAACAACAACGAGAAAAGCCTCACACGACACCTGCGTTTTGTTTATTTGTTGTTGGGGCGTCATAAACAAAATCTATACAACTACAACACACGCGCAGTTGGCAGGCGGCAGTTAGCAACAAGTGGATAGATATAAAGCCACTCAAACTCGGACTCGCACCAAATACCATCCAAGTAACCAAATCGCCAGCCCCATTTGGCGTGAATTTTCTGTTTAGCTATGCAGGTGAGTTTTTATATATATAAATAGATATATATATACATACCTATTTTATTTTAATTTTCTTCTTACAATGCGTCAATTAGCAATTCTGATTGGGCTCATTTAGATAGGGCCTACTGCCACCTGTTGCATAGTTTAAATCTGTCTTGAAATATTATTCTATTTAACTAAAACATTTATTGTAAGTGATTGATTAATTAAACTAGCTTATTAAACATACAGCAATTAAATAACAAAATATATGCATAGTTAATATCAATTAATCAAAACTAATAAATATTTTCTTTGATTAGAATATTATCAAATATATATATATATATATGTATATTAATGTTATATATGTTATAAATATATATTTAAGTGTGCGCATGCCGGTTTTTTCTTTATTTAACATTCAATTATCATAATTATATCAATTTTTTAAAACTAGCAAATAATTAATTTTTTTGAACATTTTGTAATGTTTGCATTAATATTTTTCATATAGTTTTACAATATTTTAATTAGCGTAAGATATATTTTTATTAAAAAAGTTTATCAGCTATCACCATAAAAATAGCAGAATTTAAAAGAACGATTATGTTTTTCAGGGGCTTACAAATTATTTAGGCGTTGTTAATTTAAATTATTCAGAAATAAAATTTGTCCTATGCAAATGTATAATTAATTAATTAAATTAAAAAATTAAAAATATTGCAATAATGCTTTGGTCATATAACTGCACTTTTTCAAGATGTTCCATATTAAAAAAATTAAAAAACCTATATTTTCTTGTTAATACTTTATAATAAGTACTGCAATTTGGAAACGGCTTCATATCCATGACTCAAAATTATTTATAAACTAGCGGGTATTCATCGGTCTTGCCCGTGCCAACAAAATCAGGACAAATAATTTGATATAAAGAGATTATTTAAATAGTTATCAACTATAATATTCTCGTTAATTGTAGATTATTTTATTTTAGTTTTAGGCTTAATACTAATTTAATATTTTATGGTTATTTTAACAGCTTTATAAATTTGCTAATTAATATCAGATCAATTTCAAATTATTGTAACAATATATAAGTTTGATCTGATTTATACATACATGTATACATGTATCTCCTGATCTATATTTACCAATAGTTAGATAGTTTCCTTTAATTATGCACCGTTTACTCTGTTTTACTTTGGACCATGCCCGTTTTAATTGAAAAAAAATCAAGATTACGATCTGATTAGAAAGAATAATTATTCAGTTTCTGGAGTTGCTTAATTTTGATTGGAATGCTCCAATTTTAATACTCTTGTAGAAGGAATTTTAAAAATGAAACTTTTTATATGTCCGTCTTTGTGCTGCAGGCAGTACATATGTCAGAACCAGCCGGATCGGACCAATATATCCTAAAGCTGCCATGAGAACGATCGGTCAAAAAATAGGTCTTGTATGGAAAACTTTTTTATTTATCAAGATATCTTGCCGGGCATTTATTAGCTTCACTATGCTCCTCATATATATACCAAATCTAATTAACATTGGACCACTATATCATATAGCTACCATAGGAACGATCGGCCGAAATTCAATTCTTGTATAAAAAACTTTGTTGTTTTGTCAAGATTTCTCAACCAACTTTGGGATTGTAAGGATAACTATGCTCCCTAAATATATATCGGACCACTATATCATATAGCTGCCATAAGCCCGATCGATCGAAACGAATGTTTTTGTATGGAAAACTTATATGTCTATCAAGATATTTTGACCAAACTCGGCATTTTTTCCCTATCCTTACATTCTTATTTCGCTTGCTTCAGTTTTTCTTGCCAAATTGTTATTGTTCCTTGTCCTTTGCACTCGACTAAGTAGTTCCATGGCCAGTGGCTTTTCCAACTTGACTTCATTGGCTTTTATTTATTTTTAATGGCCCACACGGCGGGCGTTGTTTATGGGCGTATGTGCGTGTGAGTGTGTGTGTGTGTGTGTTTGTGTGTGTGTGTTGGCCTTTTAGACTTTCTCGTGTGTGCGAGTGCATAATAAAAGCCATTAAAATTAAGTAATTGACGCATGCAGTCGTCGACACCTGGTGCGACTGTAGGCAAAACCGGAAAATACCGCACAAAGGATATTGTCATAAAGCATCGAACAATAAATAAACCCGAGTCTTCTCAGCCAGCATCTCTGTACAATCTTTTTTGCATGCATTTCTGGAATTCTGCAATTTATTTCACCTGGTCTGGTGTTCTTAACGCATCGCATTGGCCCATTAAATTGAAAGCCCCTTAAAATTTCAGCCAGCTCATAAAATTCACACGTTTAGTCGCTCGGCCAGAAAATCATCCGGCTACGGTTTTAACTGCCCGACGAGGCATTAACCTGATTTCCTGACTTTAAATGTAGCATGTATAGTAGTACCTTTTAAGTATAAACATACGCTATATTAACACCCCTTGATCAAACTGCAAGGCATATTTATTTTTGTTGGGATGTTATAGTTAAGTCATAGGATTATTTGTCCCCGACTATTTCTCGAGGGCTTTGCTATTTCGCTTATTTTATATTTTATAAAATTGATCAAATTAAATATTAATTACGTAAACTCCAGGATGTTCACATAACAAAATTTCAAGCTTCTAACATTAGACGTGAATTTTTATTTAAACAAATGCTTAAAAAAATATATTTTAAATGTTTTTCTTAAATGATTTTATAAATGATGAAATAAATGATTATTTATAAAATTTTATAAAAAAAAAACTACTGATAGTGTCGGGTACTATTGAAGCTTTCTTAATTAAACATTTTTCTGCAACCACACAGTAGTTACAGGGTATTTTACACTCGAGCAACTCACTGGAATGGGGTCTATTTTGTGTATTACACATATGTACACGTCGTTTTCGGGTTTTATGTTTCATTGATTAAAATTTATACCACGAGATGAATTGATGCTATTTATCAAATCCTAACTCAAAATATCAACTGCAAATGCAACAAGTCAAAAACATAAAAACAAACATCAAAGTACAACAATTTGGAAAAAAACCGTACGCAGAAAATAAAATGCTTGTGGGTTTGAGACGGGGAGCTAGGCAGGGGAACACATTACATTACAGCGAATCCAACGTGTGCCAACGGGTGGTGTAGGCGACTTGTCAAGGATGCCATCGAGCGCTCCTTTTGCAAAGTATTTTGTGTTATTGTTACTGATGGAATTGTGCGCAACCCCCCGTAGAGCTGAAGGGTGTGTGGGTGGCTCTTTCTCATTAGGGTGGTACTCTGTGTTTTTGCCTGATGGCTGAAAACATATGTTGCTGGTTAAGGCAGCAGGTTGGCTAGTTAAGAGCTCCGTAGCTTGGCAACGAAATAACAAAATGATGCAATCAGAAGTGGAATTAGTTGTCTTAGAGCAGTGTTGCATAAGATTAAAAAAAAATACTATTTTAATGAGGTACTCCATGAGCATTCCTAAGAGCAGTTTGTAGATAAGTGATTTAGTTGGCTTCTCTAGTGCTTTAAACGTCTTCAAAAGTCTTATAACAGTGCTGTATAAGTTAAAAATTTTAAAGAATAGAAAACTGTGTAACATACTACTTTTTTGAGGTACTCTATGTCCATTTCTAAACACTTTTAGTGTTGTAAACGTCCTAAAAAGTCTTATAACAGTGCTGTATATGTTAATGATTCATTAAGGATAGAAAACGGTCTAGCATATTAATTTTATGAGGTGTTCCATCTCCATTTTTAAGAACTTTTAGCAAATTTTTCCAGTGTTGCAAAAATCTTAAAGGTTTGATGTTAGTGCTGTAAAAGTAAACAAATAAAAGGTCAACCTTTTAAAGATACAGGTAATAGAAAAATTATTTAAATGTCTTTTCTGGTTTTTAGTTTTAAATTTAATTTCGCACAATTTTTCATTTTAAGCTTTGTATCATTTGTAAATTGGTTGAGTCAAAATTTTGTTACAAAAAGTTTTTAAAGAGCTTAAGACAATTGTATATATTATTATTTAGTATTATTGTCCCAATGATTAGTAATATTTAATCTTGTTTGCTAATATAAATATTCTGTGTATGGGACTTGCTGATTAATTTAGTTAAAGTTGTGCTACAAATAGTTCACAGAGTTCTGTAAATATTTTAAGGAAAATCGCATATATATTCTTTTAAAAATATCTCAATATTCTCAACTTCTTGGAAGCTGGTTGACGTTTCAGTCTTAATTTATCTTTAGTGTACTTCTTAATCACAGCTAATCCAATTAATTTGGTAAAGTGCCTTCACCTCACCTCACCCAGCTCTTAGTTATGAAGAGGTTTTTTAGTTTTTGCCATAAAATGTGTTAGAAACTTCAGATTTAATATGCCCAAGATGGGAGCTTATTTTAGAAATGATCATATCATGGCATATGCCAACCATGCGAAACCTCCCGAGGCTAAGTGGATACCGCCCTGCACCCAAGCCCCTGCTACACCATCCTCCCTAAGAAATATGCGTTGTTCTCTCGTCGCATTTGAAAACTGATTGAATACGAGCGTTGCTGCGTTGCTTGACAACTGCCAGCTGGGGGCCTTTGCTCCACGGGTGGTTGATGGATTCCATTCATGGTGGCCCCGCACTTGGTTGGATGTCCTGGGTGGGCTTCTCTACCCGGTTGTTCTTGTCGTTGTTGTTGTTGTGGTTGTTGTCGGCTTTGACATTTTAATTTTACAACTGGCAACAATTTCTGTTGCTATCATTGTCCATGTCGTTGACAAATTGTCCGTAAAAGTCGCTCGCAGGAGCAGGACTCCTCGTACATCCCATAACCCCTTGGCCCACCAAAAAAAAGTAGTAAAAAAAAAGCACAAAATGTATGTCAATACGTGTGTGTTTCTGCTAAAAATACCGTTAAGCATGACAGTCCAAGAGCCATAGAGCACTCAGATGGGTCACATTGATATATGAGAGTCAACTTGGAACTACCGACTGGCAGCTAGCAACGATTCCTGTTGCGCTCTCAAGTAGCCGCGTCATGTGCGGCCTTTCAAACAATTTTCAATTAAGCGCACAATCACGATAAATAAATCTCATTGTGCAGCGAACTTCATCTTGGCCAGCTTACCCGGTATAGCTGTATAGCATTTTCTGCGGTTTTTCTTAGCTGTTACCCAGCCTCTGCGTATGTGTGTGTGTGTGTGTGTGTGTGTGTGTGTGGAGGGGGGCGTCTATGGGCTCCACCCAGGTAGCTGACGCTGCTGCCACGCTGTGACTTTATTGCAATCTTCAAGCTTCCTCTGTGCTGCTAACACGCTTTTGCTTCTAGCCAGCTGATTGTCTTAGATGCTCTAGCAGTAAGCTCTCTAACTTGCTAAGCTCTTTGGTAACGCCTAAAGAACAAGCCATCAAATACATCAATAACTTACATTTGAAATATGACAAGAATCCATTTGATAAACCATTTATTACTATCTGGAAGTACATTTCGTGTAAATCATATCACAATTTTCACATGCATTCAATAATTCACTATATTTTAATTTATAGTTATGCATTACAATTTAGCAGAACATTCTGGTTATTTTAATTATCTATTTTGGTATGTATTATAATATCCGATTTTACTGAATACTCTCCATATTCAACTTGATTTAGTTTCAGTTTTTCAAGCTCATTGCAAAGTTAATGTCAACTTTTGTAATCTGTGAAAAGTCTCTTTATTGTTTTTATTTTGATTGTAACAAAATGTTAAAATTCAATGTTGGGCAATATTTATTAAGAACAAGTGTTTGAAAACTGTACAATAAACGTCAGACTGGAAACACTGAAATAATATGCTCCTTGTAAATATTTGAAATGAAGATAAAGCGCTGATTTAACTTTGGAACGCAAAATGCAATCAGCATAAGACAATTTCCCTAAACTTAAATGAA
The DNA here is from genome assembly GCF_035044405.1 of Drosophila montana. Lineage (NCBI taxonomy): Eukaryota > Metazoa > Arthropoda > Insecta > Diptera > Drosophilidae > Drosophila > Drosophila montana. The sequence continues at coordinate 1,501,504 of NW_026998739.1, forward strand.
AATTGGGAAAATTTAAAATGTTGTATTAATTTCTTCAAAATTTTATTAAATTAAAATAATTATATTAAATCTTTGTACTACATAAATGTATTCACATTCCTATTATATAAAAGTTCAATAGTTTAGGTACTATTAATTATATTCTAATAATCAATGTCTATTTTCAATCTTTCGTTAGAGTATTTTATTTTCGTTCTATAACAATTGAAATCGGCACAAAAACTTGTTTATGTTTCATTTCCTTGCCATAAATTGTGCGGTTAGAGAGCTGTGTGTGTTTTTATAATGTTGATATATGTGTTTGTATTGCAATTTATGAGTTACATAAGAAACATTTCACCGGCTCAGCTATGGCTTCTCCCGGCTATTCTGCACTCGAATGCTGTGCGTGTGGTCAGTTTGAGGCGCTTGACAAATACAAAAAAAAAATAAAAATAAAATAAAATAAAATAAAGAAACCGACAAATGCAGGCAAATTCAATCAAGCGAAATTTAACAAGATTTCCGTGAAGAAACCTCTGCCAGGGAGATGTGCAGTTCCCTCGCTCTTTCTATCTAATGGATAGAAGCCGTTCGTTCCCCTGCAAGACACAAATTAAGCAAAAGTCGCCCGAAAAAAAAAAAACAAACAAATACACACAAATGATGAGAAAAAGATTCGCTAAAGCTAAAGCCAAAGCTGAGTCTGAGGTTGAGGCAGAGGCATTTTTTATAAAGTAAATAATAAATCAGCGACGAGACGATATATGAAAACCGAAGCACATAAACAGGCACACACAAGCACACACATAGATGCACACATACACTCATACACACACACACGCACACAAACAGCTGCAGATACAAAAGCATCTGAAAACTACCTATAGAAGATTTAGTGGCTGTGTCTTCTGGTTGCTTAGGTAGCTCAAAGGAAGTAAACAGGATTTGAGCTTTACCAGGAATTTGGCTCTTCAGTTTTGCTGTTTTTGTTGTTGTTGTTGTTATTATTATGGCATGCCTTTAACCTACGCATTAGGTACAAAATAGTTCGTTCTTTGCGGTCCCCAACTTTGGCTTGGCTTTCGCTTATTTACTTTAGGAAATTCGATATATTTAAATATGTAGTTAGTTCATTTTTTTTTTGTTGCTGCTTGTTATTCGTTCTTTAATGAATTCCCTGAATTTTATTAAATGATAAGCCGTGTAATTTGAAGACATTGTACATAATCTGTTGTTTGTGTGTGAACGAACGCTTAGAAATTATAAAAAAAAATACAAAATGATGTACTTTTTGTTATATATGTTATATATATAACACAAAGTCACTTGATGCCAGCAATACGCGGAATTCTGTGCCGGGCAACTTCAACTGGAAGTTAAAGTTAAGCTAATCAAATTTTTTCGTATGTGAATTCAATTTTTGCTTGGGGTCAAATGTGAGATATTGCAACATTGAGTTAGCAAGCTTAAGACGTTATTAAAAATATCTGTTAAATAGCCTTAATTGAAGTAATGAGAAGCGCATAGAAATACCATATTTAATAAAGAGTCAGAATGGAGCTTTGAGTGTGTCTAAGAAAGGGAGAAAATGAGTGAGGGCCAGAAAAGGGGAAAATATAAATACAGAAAAAGTAACCCAGGGAGAGCTAAGTAAGAAACCCTTAAAAAATATATCAGTGAAAAAATAATAAGAAATTGCTTGGTAAATATATAAAAGATGCATTTATGTAGAATTCCCTGTTATGCGATTTTCATGAGCTTCCTTTCTGTGTGCCTCTGTCGATCTCACTCTCTTTCTCTCTCTCTCTCTCCGTATTTCGCTTACTTTCTTACACACTTACAGCTACTTCCATTCTTATTTGCACTATCAATCTTATAAATGAATGAATCGCCTCTCTATGCGATTTTCATAAATTCAATTTAGACTAACACATTTTCTGTTTTTACTTAGCGAATCTGTGTAGGGCAATTCAGGTACTAGATCGTTTTAATGAAATTGATGGGTAACCCACTGTGTATTTTTTGTTTAGGCATATTGTTAAATATTATTATGCTAAGATACAACCATCGTGTTACTTGTGGCATATATTAATAGCAACTAGTCGAGGGTTTATGCAGCCTGGGGTAACAACATATTTGTGAACTATGTTTTACATGCAGCTGTTCATATTTTGTATTTGTTTCCTCTCATTTTGTGTGGGCAACAAATTTTAATTAAAATGTATAAAAATGCTCATGCGATCAATTATTCAAATTGCACTTTGGTTGCCCATTAGCATTCACAGTTATTGTTGTTGTTGCAGCAGCAGCTTATTTGCTGCCACGTTATTCTGCACAAGTGCGCAATTATTTGTGCAACATAATTAAAATTTTATTAATTCATAAACAAATGCAGCGTTAAGCAACAGCAACAACAGCAACAACAACAACAATTGCCGTTGCTTTTCAGCACTTCATCAACGCCAAAAGCGGCAACTGTTGTTGTTGTTGCTGCTGCTGCTGCTGCATCATTCATAAAAAATTCCATAAGCGCAGACAAACAACAGCAACAACAAGCCGTAGCAGCAGCAGCAACAGACATCACCTCTGCTTGTGCATATTTTTGCCTGCACATTCCATTTTCACACCGGCTTACAACATTGACACCTGCCCCCTCCCCGCCCGACTTCACCGGTTCGCCTGTGCTGCCTCACCTGGCTTGTTGAGTTTCGTTGTAAGCACGTGTCGCTGCTCGTGTGTTGCTTGTTGCCTGCTTTTGGCACTGCCTGATGGCGTTGCTTGGCGACCAGAGCGAGAGAGAGAGAGAGAGAGACCACAAAACTATCATCAGATGGTGTCTAATTGGCAGGGTAGGGGCCGAGGCTAGCTTTGGCAGCTGTAGAACTGAACGCTTCAGATTTGGCTGGCCGAGAAAGCAAATTCCGGAGTCACAGACCCGCTTGGCAACAAACAGCTAACATAGAGAACAAATTGTTGAGAGACTTAAACATACCCTGCACTATAAAAAACTACTTAATAAAATAAATGTTTTTTTAATTTTATAAAGTATAATATTCTATTTAATACACAATTTAAAAAAGAATAATATTAATATTACTTTTTAAATTATTGCTTACATATTATTTTATTTTTTTTTTTTATGTAACAGAAATTATAATTACCTTTTATTTTATTGCTTATATAATGATTTATTGTTTATATTCTTAGCTTTAAATAAATTAAAATGTTTATTTTTTTTTTTTAATTGAAACAATTAGTGTTTTAAGTATTTTAATCGTATTTGGAATATTTTCATTACATTCCTTATATAAAACGATTTAAAAAAATTATTTTTTATGCTTTAAAAATTTATTTATTTTATTCCTATATATTGTATTTTGCTATAAATAGCGACAAACGAGTGCCGGAAGATAACACTCTAATTTTTGACGCAAAGCTTTAATTTACTGTTTAAAGCTTTAATATTCTGAAAAATCTGGTCTGTCTGTGTAGCAAATCCAATATGAAAAATATATGTTGCAAGTTTAATTATACCCTGAACCCATTGAAAATTGCTATAAAGGATATGTGAGCTTTATGTAACAGGTGGAAGAAAGCATCTCCCATCTGAGGCAAGTCAATCTAGACATAAGCTTCAGTTATCACATCAAGTATAAACAGAAAGCAGCTAGATGCTTGCAGTGTATCTGCTAGTCGGCAATCAGGAATGCTTGACTAGAGCACTCTTACTTATTATAAATAAGTTTTCAATGAATTGAAATTCTTAGGAATATATTTTGTATAATTACATATAATATTCATAGTTTTAAAGTTAAATAAAATTTTAAGAAGAAAGAGAAAAGAAAGTATATTCAATATATACATATATATTATATTGAACAATATATGCATTTTGATGAATATATTTAATAACGTTTTTTTTTTAAAGTTAAATAAAACTTCAGGTAAAATCAGCCTTACAATATTTGTACGTAGATTGTAAATAAATAAACATAAAAGCCCAACATTTTTACAAAAAATGATAAAAAATGAAATAAAAAAAAAACGCCGTTGTCGACGTTGGCGTCGTTATTGTCGTTCATGGTTGCAACACCTGTCGAATTGTGGCATCAGCATAAAATAGAATAAAACGGAATAAAATAAATACGTTAAAGCTCAAAGCGAAAGCAGGCGGCAACCGCGAGGCGGACACACAAAAAAACACAGAGAAAACCCAAAGCGCACACTGCAAATAAATGTATGGCAATGCATACAATATTAAATAAATATCATGAATTTGAAAGCAACACACAATGCTTTTATATTCGAGAGAGAAAGAAAACAAGTCTGCGCTTCAACTTGAGCAAATAGCGAATTAAGTAAATATTTTATAATAATAGACCTACCAAAAAAAAAAATGACAACAATATTAAAACACGCGCAAGGTTTGTGCAATCACAAACAATTGATTGGAATATTGTAAAGAAATTATACAAAATTAATGTACTTGTAAATATAAGCTACAAAGAGATTAAATATTATTATATGCTTCAAATTAAGAGAAAGTAATAATCGCAGGATTTAAAACAATTAACTCTTTTAAATTTTATTAACTAACATATTTATGAATAAAAAAAATTTTAATTAAAAAAGGAAGTTACTTAAAAATCAAAAATATGAATATATATATATTATATGTTTTTCACATTTTTAATTATTTATTGAAGTTATAAAATTTCTGAAAAAAAATATAAAATATCATAATAAACATTTTGTATAAAATCCAAAATTTAATATACATAACTTTGAAAAATCCCCACAATTAGTAGGCATATTTAAGCTAAAAATAAAACACTTAAATATCGCATGAGCTAATGCCAAAATATTAAATAATATTCATTAAATATATTTATTCATAGCGATTTATGCGCCATGCCAAATCGCATAAAAATGATTTAATCAGCAATTTTTGCAGCGCAACTCAAATCACAAAAAACCCAAAAAAAAAACTAAAAGCAACAAAAAACGTCTTTAAGGTCTTCAACAAGAAAACAACAAATAAAAGGGCAAAAACCAAAAAGTTGAATATAATAGTTTTCAACAAAAAAAAAAGAAGAAAAAACCATAAATAAATTGCTAACAAAGCATGGCAAAGGCAAAAAATAAATTCTGCCGCAGTACAGTCACCAGGTAGTTCTCAAAAAGAAACTAAAACAGCCGCATAGATAGGCTAAGGTCGAAGAATAAGAAGTCCAGAAGTTGGCCAACAAAATGATTAGACGCTGCGCTAATCGTGTCTGCGTTATATGTGTTCTTTTTGGCGAAAAAATATCAGAGCTAATATATTGTTAAAATTGAAGTTAAAGAATATAAAAGAAGTGTTATCATTGTCTTTAACATTATTTTATGAATACTTTTTCATTTTTAATATATATTATTTTAAGATTTTTTTAGATTATTTTGCAATTTCTTAATAAATTTGTTAAATTAAAATAAAATAAAGAAACATATAATTGGTTTGACTTAAGCAAAATCTGTGCATCTATCTATCTAGCGATCCTTAAGTTCTTAAAGTCAATACTTCAATTAAGAAAACGTCTAAGTTATTTCATTTAGTTTAATTTTAATTGTATTTTGTTTTTAATTTTCTGTGCATTTTCAGTATTTTAATTAAGAATTCTTCTAAGTTTTTTTTTTCAATTCAATTAATTTAAAGTGTCTTTTTTTTTGTTGGGATTTATAGAGAAAAAGATTTATCTAGAAATATTCCTTTTTTTAGTATAATAATAAAATATAAAAGGTTTAGGAAAAAGGTTTGAAAGCAGTAAGCATATTATGGAAAAATCTAAACATTTGTTTGAAGAAAATGATTTTGTAAAAAGTATTTAGTATATTTTCAAACAGTAAACAATTGTTTAATAAAAAACATATTGAATTATTAAAATTTTATATTTTAACAATTTAAAATTTTAACAAAGTTTATTTGAGGCATCTATTATTATAGATTTTGGAAAAAATATTACAAATATTATGAAGAGTAAATATTTATTAATTGAAATGATTTTGAAAATCAATAAGAAATTTATATATAAAACTGTTTGTCCTGACTGACTGACTGGCTGACTGACTGGTGTTCTACGCACAGCCGCAAACCGTAAGAGCTAGGAAGCTGAAAATTTCGAATTATCTTATGTGATGAAGGTGCACGTTAAGACGGGGTTTCGGGGAAATTCCACCAGCATGTGTGGAAAAATCGCGAAAAACGTGGTAAATTGGCAGAAAACGTTTGTAGGAATGTAGTTTGTTTACCGTCCGATCAGTGTCTAAATCATTTTTAAAGCTTTTCGAGAAAATGTTATTTATGCATGCCAAGGGCAAGTCCAGGTTATTCCCACCCCCATAACTCGGCCAAAACTCAACCGATTTTCATGAGTCTTGGCCTTTTTGTACATAGTTTTCACTCGAGATTAATCTGGCATTCAAATCTGAATACATAATTTTTAGTCGAAATTCATGTCAAAATCTTACCCCTAAGATTTGTATATAGACATAGGTCGATATTTCCCACCCCCATAACTCGGCCAAAACTCAACCGATTTTCATGAGTCTTGGCTTTTTGTACATAGTTTTCACTCGAGATTAATCTGGCATTCAAATCTGAATACATAATTTTTAGTCGAAATTCATGTCAAAATCTTACCCCTAAGATTTGTATATAGACATAGGTCGATATTTCCCACCCCCATAACTCGGCCAAAACTCAACCGATTTTCATGAGTCTTGGCTTTTTGTACATAGTTTTCCCTCTACATTGATTAGGCATTCAAATCTGAATACATAATTTTTAGTCGAAATTTATGTCAAAATCTTACCCCTAGATTCCTATATAGACATAGGTCGATATTTCCCACCCCCATAACTCGGCCAAAACTCAACCGATTTTCATGAGTCTTGGCCTTTTTGTACATAGTTTTCACTCGAGATTAATCTGGCATTCAAATCTGAATACATAATTTTTAGTCGAAATTCATGTCAAAATCTTATCCCTAAGATTCGTATATAGAAATAGGTCGAAATTTCTCACCCCCATAACTCGGTCAAAACTCAACCGATTTTCATGAGTCTTGGCTTTTTGTACATAGTTTTCCCTCTAGAATAATCTGGCTCTCAAATCTGAATACATAATTTTTAGTCGAAATTCATGTCGAAATCTTATCCCTAAGATTCGTATATAGACATAGGTCGAAATTTCCCACCCCCATAACTCGGCCAAAACTCAACCGATTTTCATGAGTCTTGGCTTTTTGTACATAGTTTCCCCTCTAGATTAGTCTGGCGTTCAAATCTGAATACATATTTTTTAGTCGAAATTCATGTCAAAATCTTATTCCTAAGATTCGTATATAGACATATAGACATAGGTCGAAATTTCCCACCTCCATAACTCGGCCAAAACTCAACCGATTTTCATGAGTCTTGGCTTGTTGTACATAGTTTTCCCTCTAGATTAAACTGGCATTCAAATCTGAATACATAATTTTTAGTCAAAATTCATGTCAAAATCTTACCCCTAGATTCCTATATAGACATAGGTCGAAATTTCCCACCTCCATAACTCGGCCAAAACTCAACCGATTTTCATGAGCCTTGGCTTTTTGTACATAGTTTTCCCTCTAATTTAAACTTGCATTCAAATCTGAATACATAATTTTTAGTCGAAATTAATGTCAAAATCTTACCCCTAGATTCCTATATAGACATAGGTCGATATTTCCCACCCCCATAACTCAGCCAAAACTCAACCGATTTTCATGAGTCTTGGCTTTTTGTACATAGTTTTCGCTCTAGATTAATCTGGCATTCAAATCTGAATACATAATTTTTAGTCGAAATTCATGTCAAAATCTTATTCCTAAGATTCGTATATCGACATAGGTCGATATTTCCCACCCCTATAACTCGGCCAAAACTCAACCGATTTTCATGAGTCTTGGCTTTTTGTACATAGTTTTCCCTCTAGATTAGTCTGGCGTTCAAATCTGAATACATATTTTTAAGTCGAAATTCATGTCAAAATCTTATTCCTAAGATTCGTATATAGACATAGGTCGAAATTTTCCACCTCCATAACTCGGCCAAAACTCAACCGATTTTCATGAGTCTTGACTTTTTGTACATAGTTTTCCCTCTAGATTGATTAGGCATTCAAATCTGAATAAATAATTTTTAGTCGAAATTCATGTCAAAATCTTACCCCTGGATTCGTATATAGACATAGGTCGAAATTTCCCACCTCCATAACTCGGCCAAAACTCAACCGATTTTCATGAGTCCTGGCTTTTTGTACATAGTTTTCCCTCTAGATTGATTAGGCATTCAAATCTGAATACATAATTTTTAGTCGAAATTCATGTCAAAATCTTACCCCTAGATTCCTATATAGACATAGGTCGATATTTCCCACCCCCATAACTCAGCCAAAACTCAACCGATTTTCATGAGTCTTGGCTTTTTGTACATAGTTTTCCCTCTAGATTAAACTGGCATTCAAATCTGAATACATAATTTTTAGTCGAAATTCATGTCAAAATCTTACCCCTAAGATTCCTATATAGACATAGGTCGAAATTTCCAACCCCCATAACTCGGTCTATGATTCGTATATAGACATAGGCCAAAATTTCAAGTAGTATATATTATATAAAATATTGTTGAAGTATGTTCTGTTAATCTTGTCTAATTTTCATAGCATTCCAAATGTAGGCAGTATCAGTTTCTTTTGGCACTTCGTTCAATGCTTTTTCCGAAAATCAACTCAAGGCAATTCTTTGGCAAAACTCATTTTCGCTCCAACTCTGCACAGCCATTTGATTTCGCTTTGTTTTTTCATTTTTTCATTTCTTACCTGTAGCCCACGTTTTTTTTCAAGCAGACATTGATTTTGATTTTCGTCTAGCCGTGGGCTTTGGCGGGGGGTCCACAGAAGCGTCCATAAACTAACACACAGAAAGTTATGGCATCACGTTGGGAACTACTGGTTTTTTTTTCTTCTTCCACGCAGTGTTTGCGGTTGTAGGGATTTTGCTATTTGTTACACCCTGTAAAAGGGGCACACAGTGGGGTATAATAGAGTTGTGTTAAATGTTTGCGATCGTGTTCGCTTGCTGGCAATATGAAATCTGCAGTAAGCTTAGCAAACCCATTTTTAGTTTTAATAAATTAAATTAAATTTATAATTGAAATCGAAACAAACAAAAATACAGGGTATTTCGTTAGGCAACACTCTTGAATTGATAATATGAAATCTGGAGTAAGCTTTACATTTTGAATTTAAATAAATTTAATGAATTTAATTATATGAAATCCTAACATATCAAAAAAAAATAAATAAAATACAGGGTATTTTTAGTAAGGCAACACTCTTGAATCGTTATGTTTATTATTTTGCCGCTTGGATCAGGTAAAAATGAGTTTGGCTCTTACAGACGCTTCAATGCCAACAAACAGTTTTCCAGCGAAAAGTTTGGGAAATTGTGTATCTGCTGTCACTAGTTTTGAGTTTTTCTTGTTGGTCATCAAGTTTTTGTTTTTGTTATTTCGCTTAGCTTAACCATTGTCTCTCGTCATTTGGTTTCTAATTGTTTGTAATATTACCAAAAAAAAAAAAAAAAACAAATACCAGAAAAAAGAACGAAGCCAAAGCTAAAAGGAAAATGGCAAAAAAATAAAGTTTTCAAACTGTCAGCAATTAAAGTAGCACATTTGCCATTTGCCTTCTGTAGTTTGCCAGTTTTGGTAAGTGTTTTAGTTGTTGTTATTTTTCTTGTGTTCTTTTGCGGTAATTATGTGCATACAATCAGCAGCTTAACTGCATTTGTCATGCATAATTAAGGCTGGCAAAAGAATCTTAACTAAAATCTAAAGTGTCCACAAAAAGACCTGCAAATTGAGTTGTACGAAAAAATTGTTTGCCAAAGATCTCATGTGAGATGACGTCATATGAGCAAGAAAACTGCATGGGCTGAAATTAAAAGTATAAATTAAACATATAATATTAATAATTTTATAATATTAAAGACGTACAGCCGAAATATATCGTTGGAGATTTAAGCAAAATTGTGTTTCCTTTTTGTCTTGAAAAAAAAAAACCACGGACCTCGAGCCAGCCAAACAAATATTTATAATATGGGAAGGTCGCCAAATCCAGCATAATATAATATATGTATATATTAAATAAAAAGATTGCCTAAAAATTCTTTTTTTTTTTTTAAATTTTGTTATTATTTCTGAGTATCTTATATATGTATATATTTAGTATTTAATAATAGAATTTATAGGCCTTCATAAATATTTTGATAATAAATATTCAATAATACATTAGATCAATCGCTTAATAAATGTGCATCAAATTAATAAGATAATTATAAATAAATGAGAATATGAAAATATGATTTATATAAAAGATACCAAAAATGCAGATAAACAATACAATTAAAACTTTGAGTTAAAAATATACATAGATAAATATTTAACTAATTATTATTTATTTTTTATTATAAAATATATATTATATATATTATTAATATTATAAAATATATATATTATATTTTTAATTATTATAAAATTACCTCTTTATGTTTATTTTTTATGTTTATGTTTTATTTTAATATACAGTTAAACATTGAATCAATCGCTTTTGATTTTTTGATTGAAAGAACATAACGTATTTACATATGTACCGTAGATTTACTGCGAATAGATTTACTTCGCATGTTCTTGGAATTCAGGAAAGCTTTAGTCAAATATCGAGTTGTAGCAAAACCCCTTGACAAGAATATACTCTTAATTGAAAAGTATCTGAATTCTGTCAAAAGCTTCGGTAGCTTGAATTTCCTTATTTTATCTTTATGCCTAAGATAGTATCTATTAAAAAGATCATATCAGTTCACACTGGTGCATACTAAATTGCTCTTCTTATCGCTAGCTCTACTTAACATTTTATTTCAATTATTTAATGCATAGTTTTAAGTTTAACTGAAACTTAATTTTTCATAAAAATTAATTATTAATTACATTTGCTTAAAACATTATTTTACTTGACCCATTTGAAACTTGAAGATTGCTTATCATATCTTTGACCATAAACCAAACTTTTTTATGCTGAACTCGCGATATTTCTTATCAATAACAGCCAATTGACAAGAGTCTGCAATTGAAATTTGTTAATTTAGCTTTTCAATTTTCAAAGTTTTAAAATAGCTTGAATTAAGGCTTAAAGCTGCCCGAAGCTTCAACAGCTTTAATAAAAATAGCTAAATAACAACATTTAACTTAAAATTTAATTATTTTAAATTCACTTTCGAGCAATGCCAAAAATTTAGCCGAGACATGCCTTAGGGACAACTATTAATATTTCTGTTTTTGACATTAAATAAAAAACATTAAAAAAATGAAAATGCGTTTTGCTTAAAAAATTGCCATAAAAAGCAGCAAAATAGCTGCCAATAAAACTATGTATATATGTATGTTTGTCGTCTAGCCGTATGTACATACCACATATACATATCTGTCGTATCTGTGTGTGTGTGTGTGTGTAGGAACAGCTAGTAGCGCCGAGTGCTATTGAAATTGAAGGCGACAGTGACGACGACGACGTTGAGAGCTTTTCCATTTTGTTTATTTTTGTGCTTAATTTTTTTTGTCGTTTCGGCGCGCGACAAAGCTGCAAATGAGCGCGTCTTGGCGAGATGGCATTTGCAACGTGCGCTCTTCGCGTTCTCTCGCAGTATGCGGCTCTCTGTGTGTGCGTGTGTGTGTGTGTATGTTTGTGTGCACTCATCACAAACACAACATGTGTTTCGTCATCAAAATTTGTTTTTGTTGCATTTGCCGTGTGTTTTGCTGGTGAAATTTTTTATTGTCATCTCATTTTGATTGTGACGTGTGATGATCAACGATTTATTATGGCTGTTAGCGGAAAAGCTTTGGAAAACTATGCTGTACTGTGATTATAATTATTTACATATGTGTATATTATTTTTGCAATTTTGTATATTATATTTTGCATTTATTTCATATATTTTAAGCTTTTTTTTTGTTTTATTTTTTTGCAACCAAAATCCACCGTTAAATTTCTGCAAAGCACAACAAAAACAAATCGCTCGACGGCAATGTTGTTTTTGTTTTTGCGTGCCGTTCTTGACGTAGTCGTCGCTGCCGCTGCCTGTCGTTAAGCGCCGCGTATCTCTGAGATACGCTAATTGTGGGGCCACCTCGCAAAATGAAAATGCCGGCAGTGGCCTCCAGAGAGCGGAAGAGTAAACGAGCTCAAAAAACAGCACAGAACAGTAGTTGCTGCATCTCGCTCTATTTGTGGGGCAGTCGAATGCTGGTGTAAGCAGAGGCGCACTATGCGCGGCCAGTGTTAAGCATTGCCAACAGGCAAAAATATTTTTGCGCTCCCGCGACACTTGACACATGGAGCGAGAGAGAGAGAGAGAGAGCGGAATAAACTGAAAGACAGCGCAAACACACAGCTGGTGTATCTCTGCGTTGCGTTTCAGTTCGAGTTTGTATTTCGTTTGGTGAGGTTGTCTGGTTGAGCCCACGCAAGGCATTCAAAAAAAGTGCCAGCCTCTGCTGTCCCCACTGTCGACGTGTCTCGTTCGTGCGCCGTGCGTGTCTCCCAGCCTTAATTCTAATATCTAATTTACAACTAACTGGCTAAACAATTGTGAATAAGAAGCTAAATATCTACAGTTATAAAATATAAGAAAGTGCGCAAAAAGCAAATCACTTGGCGCAACCCAATAAAGAAAAATAAATGAAGCAAAGTGCGTGCGTTCAACTGTGTATGTGTGTGTGCTTGTTAGTGTGCTTGTGTTGAGTGTTTGCAACGCAAATAACACTCAATAACGCAACATTCTATGCTATACAATATATTAACAACAAGAAAACTGTAAAACAAATATCATTTGTGTGCATATTTTCTTTTACGACAATTTTTCAACTCGGTTACGGAATTTTTGTGTCGCGTTTCATTGCCAGCGCGTCTCAGAGCGCGCGCGTTCTCTAGCCGTTAACGCTCACTCTCTCTCTCTGAGGCGCTCTCTCGTGTCGCTTTGCGGCGTCGGCCGCGTTTCATAATCCAATTGCCGTCACTCGCTTTGTGGTCGTCTTCGTACGTCGCTGTCGTTGCTGTTGCCGTTGCCGCCTGCGCGTATCTTTATTTATATTTTGTTTCGTTTCCATTTCGTTTCGCACTCGCGCCTTGTTAAATGTTGTAGCCCCCCTCACCCTACTCGCCGTTTAACTATGTAAAGTTTAAGTTCTTCTTTTACTAATAGTCTCTCAACTCTTTGTTTATTTCCCCCCACACTCTTTGCTCTATAGTTCTGAATTCTACGACAAGTACTATATAATTTCTCGAAGAAATCCATAAATACTATATATACATATTTATTCTCACAAGTTTAACATACAACAAAAGACATAAAAAAATATTAAGAAAAAAAAAAAACAAAAATATATCAAGTTTGCCTTGAAAAATCTTGAAAAAAATGAAATTAAATCAATAGAAAGCAAATTTATTGCTACACATAAATATATATACACATATATTTATACACGCAACGGTTTCACTTTGCAAATTGTATACAACAACAACAACACCATAAATTTACAATCAACCATATTTATTGTTAGGCCAGTGTTGCCTAGTGCCGGAAATAAGTGCAACAAATTAATTAGATAATTATAAATAAATGAAAATATGAAAATATGATTTATATAAAAGATACCAAAAATGCAGATAAACAAACTCAGTTAAAACTTGGATTACAACGCATTTAAATATTGATTAAATGAGCTTTTGGCGTCAAAAGCTTTGAGTAAAAAAGGTATATAGATAAATATTATAACTAGTTGTAATACTTATTTTTAAGAATAATGCGTAAACAACTTTCAATTCTGTTCTTTACCTACCGAAACTTATGGGAAAATTTTCAATATATTTCGGTATTCAAGACTTTTGTGAACAATTCTTAGAAAGGTTCTAGATCTGCTAAACTTTTTGAGGTTGATTTAAGAGAAATATTTCTTATAGGCAAGATTCTTTATACACCTTTGAAACGCCAAAGAAACAACAGAAAAAAAAAACCTTTTAATAAACACAAATTTTATGAATTGGAAGAAGAAGGTAAAGTTCAGTAAGTAAAATTACAGAAAATGCTGAAAATTGAAATTAAAAAATTTATTTGAACGTTATTTTCAAACAATTAAAATCCCAGTAAAGCGCAGACTTTTGGTCTGCTATGTGTCATCGACTTTTGGTCATATGCATTGTATTTTTTTCGATTTCCGAATGTTAATTGCATTTGCCTCAGCTACCTCAGGCTATTTATCAGACATTCGCAGGGCGCTTATCAATTTTCCAGTCATAAGCAATTGCTGTGCATAAGATTGAGTATAGCCAAAAGTGAATCAAATTCAAATATATATGAAATGCAATAAATATCGATGAATACATTAATTGTTTGAAAATTATGTTTTAATATATTTTTGAATATAAATTTGCTGGAATTTCTTGAATTGAGGAAAACCTTACAAGAATTATTAAAATAAAAACATGTTGAAATTAAATAAGATCCGTCGAGCTTATATATGAAAACTATATTTTTAACAGTCACTCAATTAAAACTTATACTTTTTTAATAAAAAGCTAGTTAAAGGCAGTTCGACTTGCACTTTTTGACATTTCTGTACAATCTTATTTGTTCTAATTGAGCTCATGTTCTTCTTTTTTGAGAGTGCCCAACTTGACTTTATAATAAAACAGTTATATATAGTAATATACTCTCGCTTTACAACACTGGATGTTGGGGCTGTTGGCTTTTCAAAAGTTTACGTAAATATTCACCATGGGATTTACTTGATTTTACTTTACTCATATTTTCTTTTAGTGTATAACACCTCTATTGCGATTGCATAATCAAATAGAATCAACGCTGTCTGAGTTACGTTTCTGTTCAGTCGAAATTCCCCAGTTAATGCAGTGGCAAACACGGGTCTAAAGACTGCCTTAGCTGATCTTAAAGACAAACAAAACGTAGAGTTGGAAACTAAACTAACTGAATTGACAAACTGACATATTGAGGTTTTTTTTGTGTTTTATTTAGACATAAAATTCTCAACCGCGCGTCTTGACATGTGAAGCGCGAGTATGTGGGTTCTATAGATACAGCGTATCTTGCAGATACAGATACATTTAGACCGTATCACACGAGCCTGTCGGTCAATTTGTTTTGTTATCTCGCACTTTTTGCATATGATATTTAAATGTATATATATGTTTGAACATTTTTAAACATTTTATTTATAATTTTCAATGAATATTTCTTGGGTTATTTTTATATGCAGTTCGCTCGCTCTCTGTTTCTCTCTCTCTTTCTGTCTCTCTCTGTGCGCACTTTTGCGACGTATTTTGATTTGATTTAATTAGTTTATTGTTAGATGGTTTTTGATTTTTTCGTTTTGGCCCACAGCATTTGCGAACAGGTTAAACCAGTTTTGAGCCACACAAAAAATTTCTTTATAAATAGTTTTGCTCGTGAGTTTATATTAAATGTATATTTGTTTCGGGTCCCTCAACTTAATTGCCGCTGCTCATAATTTAATAAAAATAACTAAACACTGCGCTTAGGCTTATCGCCAAGGCAAGTGCGCGCACACTCTCTCTCTGTCTCCCTCTCCCTCTCTCTCTCTCACACACACGCACACGCTCTGGGGCGCAGCAGCGATTAGATAATAGCATTTTAAATGTTGTCTCTACTGTACGCTGAAAAAATTGACCAACAATAACAAATGGACTTTGTTTTGAAACTGCAAAAGCCAAAGAGATCGAGCGCGAGAGCCAGAGAGCGAGAAAAACGCTGCGGCTGATAAGACAATCGCACAAAGAGAGAGAGAGAGAGAAAGAGAGCAAGAGCGTGAGTGGGAGAAAGAGAGAGGTTGCATATAGTTCGGACTGTGCGTGTTAATGAAATGTTTTGAGTCTACGTCACAATGGCAAAGTAAAATAACAAAATAAAAATTAAGTATATAAATGAGACATTGATAATTCATATAGATATAATAATATATTTAATAATAATAACAATAGTAAACGAAACGTTTACTCCGAAATTGACTGGAAATAATTTAAAAGTCAAATTTAATTACCGAAAACTGGATTTCTCTATACGGAGTTTATATAAAATTCGTAATTAAAACGATTTTAAATGAATTATATATAGATGTATAGATTTAAAAACACAGTTATAATGAAGTAAAATCTATCAATAAAAAGCAAATGTATATAAAAAATGTATAAGGAAAAACCACAAAAGCTAACGAAATTGTTTTCAATTTAAACACTCGCTTGACTTCTTAAACTATTTGTTCCAGAAGCTTGTCTTAAAATTGATGAAAAAATACATTTTCGCAATAATTCAGCAAATTGTAATATAGTTTGAATGGCAAATTACTTTGAATATGCTCAAATCATTTTTTGTGTTTGTTTTACTGATTTATTGACAAACAACATTAAACGGACAATTCCGAAATTTCATTAGCCCGAAACTTATGTTAATTTAATACAAAAGCAATATAGATTTGTATTAAAAATGTCTGGAATAAGTCAGAAAAAGCAAACATTAATAATTATATAAACAGCAAATGGGATCATATAGTACACATTCTTATTGGATAACTTATTTGTGTAGGGAAATATCTACATACCCGTCCAGTATTTAAGTCTTTCCATATGCTTATTGGATTATTATTGTATGTAGGTAATTATCAACATGACTTGCAAATATATAAGTCCTTTGATATTCCTATTGTACAACTTATTTGTATAGGGAAATATCAATATAAAAAAGCTTTACAACGGGATACATAGCAAGACATGATTGTCGAATAATAAAGCCTTTGAGTTAGACTCGAGTAAAAATAAATTTATTACGGAAGAGATTACATGACATGACTTCTGACTATTTAAATCTTTGATTGAGATTCAAGTGCAACAAAATTCGCAATGGAAAAGATTGCTAGATCATTTTTGAGAACTTTCTATCTCTTTTATTCTCCAAAAATATATTTAACTCCGAAACTATTCCTACTCCGAAATCCCTTAGTCTATGCCCGACTTTTGGATCTACTTTTGCAACTCTGAAAACTTTCGTTTAGCTGCACACCCATTTGTTTATATGCATACGCTTAAAAATAATAACTATATGTATCTGTATCTGTATCTGTATATGCATTGCATGCGCCATTAAAAACTTGTTGTCGCCTGAGCGTCTCTGTGACCTTTGCGTCAATGTCCTCAAAACCTTGAATGGCGTTTTATTTCAAAATTGTTTTTGTTTTTTTTTTCGTTGAGGAAAAACGTTGAGCTCACGTTTTTCGTCTTATATTTGTAGAAAAAGAGCTTGCAATTCCCCCGCCCCATGGAGTATTGCACAATTTGATGTGAAGCGCAAATGAATTTTTGTGCCGTCTAAAAAAAAATTTATTTTTCCATGTTAATTGGGAAATTAAGCATAGCCCCTCGCTGTGCGTCAGAGTCTGTGGCAAGTCGGAGTCTCGGTTCCAGTTCCCAGTACCAGTTACATTCTCCTCGCTGAAATTGGCAGTTCGCTTATTTCGAGAGCTTAATAATTTTGTCACAGCGTATGCATAGCTCCATATCAGGCAAATCCAAGGCCACAAACTATATATATTCTCGATCGAAATGTCAATTTAAATGTAATCAAAAATATTTGGCATAGATCTGTCTAATTGCCTCCGGTAGGGTTGGAAAATTATATCATATAACTCCAATAGGAAAAATTTGTATGAAAAAATAAGGAACTTTATATATATATACATATATTATGCTTTAATTATGTTAAGTATAGTTCCTTGTGTTTAAGTACATCTAAAAATATATATATATATTTATAAAAAAACAGAAACAGAAATGCATTTGATATTTTGTATGCTTTAGTATTAGCTCATTTGTCAGTCATATTTCTGGCAAGTGTATTTGACATTCGACTCTACTTATGTTTTTTTTTACCACGTTGTTCTTGTTGCTGGCCACGTTTATAATTACGTTAACTTCAATTACTGCTTACGTACAATATCATACCAATTTTTCTTCATCTTCTACTTCTTCTTGTTATTGTTGTTGTTTTCCAGCTAAAACAGGTTTTTGGTTGCCTGTTTTTTTGTTGTTGTATTTTTTGTCTTTTTGTATGCTCCACGAGCTTTGCTATAATTTTAATTTCTTTTTGAAGTTCTTCGCAAACGTATTGAAGGCCTCTTTGCCCGCGGCCTGTAGCCGGCTATTTAAATAGTAGTTAAATAATTTTTGGAACGTCTCAAATTGTTGATGTGTTAAGCTCAGTGGATACCGATATGTGGACTAAAATGGTAACATTTAATAAAGAGGGCTCTGTAATGATCGATTGGCACGCGGAGAGGTTAGTCTGTGGAAAAACAAAATATTTCTGAACAAAAATTGGTTATAGCTTCGATAATTATTTTAATTATGTTTTGTATGAATATAACTGACCAACTTACTTAACGGAGGAATCTCTCGATTATAGATTTGATAAATTTAATGGTATTTCTAAGAGTAACAAATCTTTTTAGATACAGATTGACATAATAAATGTATTATTTATTTAATTATTCCATTTGATTTTATTATGCAACAAGAATCAAGAATTAAACTAAGGCATAATTTAAATTTAAATAAAGTGCATTTAGAGAGTAAAATATTTGTTTAGTGAGAAGGTGTTAAGATCGAAGCATTTAACAGCAGCGAGAAAATGTTAAGTTTGAAGCATTTAACAGTGGTGAGAACATGATAAGTTCGCAACTTTTAACAGAAGTGGGGAAATATTAATTGGAAATGTTAACAGCAGTAAGAAACTGTTAAGTTCGCAACATTTAACAGCAGTACGAAAAAAATAATCTTTATTATACGAAAAATTATTTAGCAATTTATTTTGAATAATAATTAGCATAATAATGCAGCACGTTTACAGAGCTCTGCAAATAGTATACGTTAGAAAATGTTAATTTCGAAACATTTAACAGCGTTGAGCAAATGTTGTTTTATAGTTAAATTTATTTAATAACGTAGTTCTTACTCAGCATATTATTATAGTACTGATAACACATAAGCTCAAAGATGATATGTTTATACAAAACGCAAACAGTTTTATAAGCATGGGTTAAAATTTACAACCAGCAGTTAATTCCAAAAGCGGGTTCTTCTCTCTTTAACACTTCTGTTTTCTATTTTAATCTTAATACAATTTGTTGCATTTTGTTTTGCTTACATTTCACTCCGCACATCTTCGTATCAACAAATGTCAAGAAGTGCGATTGTCATTTGTCGGCTTTGCTACACTATTTCCTTTAGTATAACAACACACACACACACACACAAGCACACACACACAGTCCGAGTCGTTGTTTGTTTTGTTTTGCTTTGCGTTTTTGGGGTTTGCCGCATTTGAAATTCATTTTTAGATTTCAATTTATTTTCGGCGTAGTTTATGCCAATTTGGTTTTTTGGGTGCGATTTCTTTTTATATTATGTATGCCATACATAAAACAAATATATATATATATATACATATATATATATATATATATATATATATACATTCTACATATGTGTGTGTGTGTGTGTGAGCTTCTTCAAGCGAATTTGATTTGATACTCATTTTTTTATTTTAGCTAAAAAATCAAATTGCAAGCGCTTACCGCATTTTTGAGCCGTACTGTACGCCCCGATTTGAGTGTCATGTGCTCTCCTATATAGTACATATATACATATACATATGTATATTTGTATGATGTGCCTTTGAAAGCATATTAACTAATTGACGTTTGTGTTTATCCTAAATTTGTTTTACTTTGCGTTTTTTAAATACTGACATTTTGGACGTACCGCAAATGCGAGACAAATGTTTCAACTCATGTTGAGGAAAAGTTCATCAATTCAATGATTCAGTTTTTCGTTAAATACCCTGTAATTGTTACCAAAGGCGATGGCAAGGGCATGATCCGGCTTTTCAACCGCCTTGCTGTGTGTGTTGATCAGAAAAATCTTAAGGAACATTAAAGAATTTCCCTAACTTGTCTTTGCTATGTATTCATATATCATCATAACGTTATAGTGAATGATCGAATAATTAACATAGGTATATCAAGATACTCAATTTCATAGACTTGAGCAAAATCACGCGCGTTTTAGACCATTTGAGACCTGTCTACAGGGTAACTAATAGTCATGCGCTCTTGATTAGATCTCTTTCTTGTTTGTTTTTGTATCAGCTGTACTTAGCGCTGGCCTTTTACTGACTGACGTTTGAATTTTTGTGGCTTACTACAATTATCTTAATTAAAAATCTGAAGTCAAAGTTGGCCAGAGTCACACTCGGGCAACGGCAACAACAACAACAACAAAAACAAAAGATTAGCTCATCTCTTTTCTGTTGAATTAAATAATCAACGTCGTTCAAATGGCCAACAAGCCGCGCTCTGAACAGGGCTTAAACTTGCTCTTAGCCAAATATATCTGCCCACCGCCCTGCGAATCGCTCTATGAACATTTAATTTATGAGTGTGAACAAAGCAAGAGATAAACTTATCTCAATCTAAGTATGTGCAATAAAACATTTTGTTTCTTAATTAGTTTTTTTCAATTTCAATTCAATTTGAATATTGTGCTTGTATTATATTTTTATAATTATAATAATTATTAAAAAGTAATTCTTATTTAATTATGAAGCTGCTGTGAAATATATTCTAAACTTTCGAGCAATATAATTTTCCAATTCGAGATCTTTGAGACTCTGAGAACGTCGCGCATATATTGTATATATATATTTAAATACGCCTCTCTATACATTTATAGGGTAGAGGGCGTTTAAATAAATTTATTTCGTTTATATACATATATCTTAAAATTTGTTTGGCTTTTTGGCTGAAATAATGTTGATGTCATAGGTTCGTTAGCTGGCGTAAAAAAATGTTTATGGCACGCACTCGGTTTGAAACTGTGTGAGCTAATGCAGGCATCAAATCGAAGGAATGCCGATGTCGATGTCGATGTCGATGCCGATTTAATGCCGTATAAATAATCAGGCAAAACATTTGCAGGCCTTTGAACTGTGCTAAACGCTTATGGAGAAGGCTTAAATGAAAGATGATGTAAAGAGTTTAGCGCTTGAGTGTTTCGGAGTTTATCTTTGATGTGCAATAAATACGTATGACTAACTCATAGATGTGACAACAATATATCTGGAATATAAGAGTCCGAACATAACTTGGCATTGTTTTATCAGAGAATGTACTCAAATACATTCCACCTGGTCTAACTAAACATAGGAGCATATCTGAAAATAATAGTCAATCCGTTTGGGTTATATGTACACATACTTATATTTCTACCCTTAATCACATTTAAAATGGCATGTAGGCTCTTCTTTAACATTTACTTTTGGGATACCTACCCCAATTGCCCCAATATTTATACAAATTTGAGTAGCAAATATAGTATTCAATATTTACACACAATTGGATGTCATAATAATGCTCTCAAAATTTCATAATGATCGGACTGTAAGCACCGAAGTTAACACAAAAAGCAACAATAAACTATTTTAATCGGAAGAGACAAGCAAAAGGAAAAGAAAAAGCTTCTAGACCAACTTCCGATTAAGCTGCAAAGCAGGAAACTACTCGGTCCTGCTTAATTACACACACTTCATAAGCTTTCCTCTAGTCGGTCTCTAATGTTTCTAATGAAGATTTACTCAATTTACAAGCTTCATATTAATGGCTACTCGAAAGCTCAGTTGACAGTTAAATTGCATACGAGAGTAGCACGCGGATCTGGTCGCCGGGTCGCAAGGTTTTTTGATCTAAGTTCAAACGGTGAGCGACCATTTTGGTTTTTCTGCGCAAACAAAAGTTTGTCTCAGATGTTGAACTGCTTTTGGCTACCTGTTGCCCGAGCGCTGGCCCCAAACAACTTTGAGCGCAATTTTTTTTTTTTTTTTGTATTTTTGTTGCTCAGTTAAACGCCGCTAAACTCTATTATTACCACATACAAGCGCAAAACTGAAGCAAAAGATAAACCCCGAAAATCGGCAACTGACCAGACCAAAACGTCAGAGCGACCACCTTTTAGAGAAGCAAAACACAACTAACACAAACAACAACAAGAGCACACAGAATCTAGAATAATTATTATATGCGGTTTAGCACAACAACAATAACACACACACACACACAACTACAGTGGCATATCAAGAGCGCAAAGAACGGGAGAGTGGGAGAGAGATGGCGGCATGTTGGGGCTTCAAGACTTTACCTAACGTTCTGGGCACTGCTGTGCGTGTGTGTGTGCGTGTGAGAAATGTAGGGGAAATATTAATGAGCATGTGTGCGGCAGTGGCTCTCAGCGTTGTCGTTTGTGTGTATGAGTGTTTATAAAGTTGATTGCACTCGATTTTTAGATACAGCTTTTTCAAGGTCATCAACGAAAAAACGACAAGCTAACCGAAAAAAGCAAAGCGCTCACTGCTTAGTCGCCGCTTCTAACAGCAGCGCCGACAGAGTGACAGAAAGAGATAGGTTAGAAAGAGAGAGGGAGAGTGAGCAGAAGCCGAACCGAACCATAGGGCGCCCTTTGCTTGTCTTTGCCGAAATTTGAGCCGCTCTTGTCTTTGGTTGCTGCTGCCAACAGCGCTGCTGCTGCTGCTGCCGCTGCTGCTGATTGACCGCTGCTCTCTTGTTTTCGTTTCCTTCTTCTTCTTCTCCACTTTTATTGTAAGAGCGACGCGCGCATTTAATTGAAAACTATGCGCCAAAAGCTTTGAATTGAACTTGAAGCAGCTCCTTTTCGCTGCGCTGCGTCGATTTCGGCTGTTAAAAATTCACAAATAAATAAATCAAAACAAGATTTATGTCTGCTGCGACTGCTGCTGCGACAACTGCTCTGCGCCGCTGCGTATTCAAATCTGACAGTCAAAATAATGCTATGACCAAAAAAAAATATATAAAAAAAGCTCAAATCGCAGACAATGAGAGCCCGGCAGCAGCAGCAGCAGCATCTTTAGAAATTATTAGATGATTTTTTTATTCGTGCCTTTTTTTTTTGGCATAAGCAGAAATTTTTGTTGTGATTTTGTTGTTGTGTGTTGCTTGCAGCTGTTGGAACTGAGCCGGTTTTTTTTGTACTGCTGTGTGAAAAAAAAAACTCTCAACAAAAATAAAAAACAGCGAACGGAAAGGTGTTGAGTTTTTTTTGTGCCAAGCTTTGTTTGGCAGCGTTACAAATTTGGGCGTTGCAGGACATCGGAGCTGGAAAAGAAATGAGATAAAATTTGGTTTGCAGCTTTTTGATAGGCTATTATCCTAACAAGCATATATATAACAATATCCTGACAAGCATATTTACATTTTACATTGTTCTATTTTTGATAATTATTTATATTTATTTCTTCTCATGATATCTTGGTATCGTTATTTTAAGGCCTTAAGCACAGGATGTATGTAAAAGTTTACATATCGAGGTTAATGATAAAAGGCTAAGTTCGGACTTTCCAATACAAACTCCAAGAGCTTCAGTATGTTTGAGTTTTGATAAAGTTATAAATCATAAAAATCTTGGAAATACTTCCAACATTTGCTTATAATTTTAAATTTGCTCTTTTCAATATAAACTCCAAGAGCTTTAATATATTTGATATTCGACATTAGTTTAATTATATCGAAATTTTATAGTAAGGATACTTTTTGCCGTAACCGTCCTTTTTATCCTTTGGGAATTGAAATCTTTTACTTAAGATCAGCTGAAAGCCTGCAGCTTTTACTTAGCAACAGAAAGTTACACTTAAGGAAACATTTATTTTCCACTTTACTTATCTCTCGATAGTATTTTTGTTTGCATATTTGTTTTTCTGTTTGATTGTATTAGCCCATAAATACTTACCAAACAACCTGTACAGATTGGTTCTGACATCAGTTTTTCCTCGAGTGCCGGCATTAAAAATCCATTTGTTCCCCGTTTTTTTTTTCTTTCACCCATCTGGGCACATAAACAACTTGTTAAGGCCCTCCATAAAAAAAGGCGCTTTCAAGTGCTAAATGTCAAATTTACGCAGTATTATTTATGGTTAGCCAAATTTCTAAAGCAATTCAAAGTGAATTTACATAAAAGCCAAATAAATAAAGAGAACTCAGATAGAGATATATACTGAGAGCTAGATATATGAGTGCGTGTGTGTGTGTGTGTCTGTGTGTGTGAAATAACTCATGCTATTACGAATTTGACGCAAAGTTGTGTAATACGCGCTGTGAGTAATTATGACGAAAATAAAGAATGAGGAAAATGAGTTAACTTTGGTTGGCCTGCAGATAATTAAATACCCTTAAAAAATATTTGGCAAATGTGAGGTGTATTATTATGGAATATTACCGATACTTCCTAACTGAATATTTTCTATTAATAATGTGAACCATATCTCAATGTTCAACGGATTGTCTCAATGTATGCTGATTGATATAGTATTAAGATAAAAGTATAATGGAACTCAAGAAAGATATTCCAGACACTTTGAATGAATTGAGTTAATGACAAATATATATAAGTAGAGTGTATAGGCCAACTCCTGCCTAATTACTGTCTGCAGTAGAAAGTACTGTCAGATATATTCCAGATTAAATAGAGATAAATTGGAATCTAAGAAACTAGAGATCCAATCTACTCTCAATTCTCATTAAGAGTACACAAAATATACTTTTCGCCATTCATCTCTGTTGAGCGTTGCAAAACGAATGACTATTTTATAGTATTCACTGCAAGCGTATTCAAAATGTGTGCTCCATTGAATGACAATTTCTAAAATTCAAAGATTTTCCCCAAAGAATATGGCGTCTATATATAACATGATGGATGGTGGACTTTATTGACAGGCCAACGCATAAATCATGCCAAAATCTTTAGCAGTTAATTAGTGTGTCGCATGGCGGATGTAGGAGCGCGAGGCGGGGTCTGTGCATTTCATATTGTACCAAAATATTTGAGTGAAATCTTGTGTCTGAGATATATTGTTTACAACGCGCCAATGCAAATCAGCTGAACTGCAAATGGGGCTGAAAATTCCATTCCAATTGTTGCATATTTTATACAATCCAAAAACAAGCGTTCGCGCTACTCGGACCCAATTCAAATGCAATGCGATCCACACGGCCCCTGCATAAGTGTCGATTATTTTATGGAGCCCCATACGGCTCGTGCGGGCGAATTGCCCGACTCTCAAGAGGTCTGCCCAAAATGGCCAGACCATCCAAAATCGTATCGCAATATAACAATAACTTGTGCACTCCCAATGCCTGCCTCTAATGATGACGGCCTCTTCTGCTTCTTCTTCTCATCTGTTGTTGTAGTTGTAGTTGTTGTTGTTGTTGCTTTTGGCATATGGTAATACGTGGCAGCAAATATTTTAGGGCTCTACTCTATTTGTTTTCGCTTTTTGCTAGGCTCTTTGCATAGTGTATGCAAATTAATATGAAATCCATTGTGTATACCCTGTAGTACACATACACACTTGTGCAGGGTATATGCTGTACGACAGGTAAACTGAGAAAGGTAACAAACATTTATTTTGGCTTTACATATTATCAAATTGAGTTCAAATATATTTTAGATACTTTCGGATTTCGAATATACGAAATCAGTAATCGGATTTATAGTCTCGACTAAAAACTAAAAAGTTTGGCCACTTCTACTTTCAAAATACTTTCATCCCACTTAATTTTCATTCATAAAATAGAATATTTAAGACCTATTGCTGGGTATCTCGTAGTCCAGCAATGGTCTTTTGCACATTTCACTCAATTATTTCTTGTATATTTGCTACTGCGCGTTATACATTTTTAATTAAATTTGTTTTGGTCATGGAATTCAGCTATGAATCAAAGTCCAGCACAGTAGACAACAGGCCCAACCTAACCAACAAGTCCAGTCGGGAACTTGGAGCCAAGCGAGTATTATATTATTATATTATATCGTATTACACTCGACTTGTCGCCGAGAGTATCTTATGCATTGCCATGACAACTTTTGTGCTATTTTTGGTCTCAGCTCGTTACGAGCTGCTTGCATTGAAGATCTCCAAATCGAAATTAATTTAACGGCCAGATCCATATCCAGCACAGACTATATTGTCGCAGCTATTCGGCCGCTTAGCTCAGGTGATGTTTGGTAATTCTAGATCCAAGGAATAGCCGTCTATCTGCAGGTTACGCACAATTAATTGCATACTTCGAGGCGTCTTAACTTGGGCTACTCATAAAAATCAATAAATTGCTGTCATTGCCTGATGCTGCGAACTGTTGGCCAAGTCATGTGTAAAACATGATTTGTCTTGAAAATAAACCCATCTCATAAAATAGGCACAAGTGTGTACCTATTATATTTACGTATGCGTACAGCTTATGTGCGACAATTTGTCCTGAAAAAATGACTGAGCTTTTACTTTCTCAGAAAACCTTAGACGAATCTTGTACGTAGTTTATTTTATATATATATATATATATATATATACATGAACGCGTCGATCTCAGAGCCTATAAGAGCTAGAGACTTGAAATTTTGATCGTAGGTCCTCCTTGTTTCCGATAATCGATAACTGGATCCATCTTCAAGCAGTCGATAAAAATCGATATCGAAATGCCGTTTTAAGCAGTTTTCTTTGGTTTTGAAGAACTAGAGTCACCAAATTTAACATATCGTTTCTAGAATAGTTAATACAAATCAAGTATGTTTCATTTTATAGCCTTACTTATCCAGCTAACCTTTTGTAATTAATTGTAAAAGACTTTTTTTTTAAACTTCCAATGGGCGGAACTCTTTGCTAATAACAGACAACAATAAAAATATATAAAAATAAATAATTAACTAAAATCAAACTAAAAACGTGTTAACCAACATATCTACTTTTCACTAATTGTATACCATTAATATTAAAAACACATATTTTAAAATTAACTTAGTAGCTCTCATCATCTCATCTTTATGGCACTCTAAATAACATTTCATACTCGAGCGTTTTACAACACTGCAATACGGCACACTGTTCCCAAAATATATTGTCCCAATTCACGCAAATCGAAGAATATGTTTTGCTGGCTAATTAAGTTTTATGTTCGCCGACTATCTTGTATCTTAACAACCTGCTTATTCATCCTCCTGGTAACAACAAGCTATCCGAAATTTACGGTTTACAACTCGGCTCATAATTTAATGGCCGGCGGCCCCCAATAAAAATGCTCGGCGACATTTCTGTGGAGGGCCATAAAAAGAGTTTTACGAATGAAATTCTTCGTTCTTATGCCAGATGGGAGATAGAAGAGAGAGAGAGAGAGAGAGAGAGAGAGAGAGAGAGAGAGAGAGAGAGAGAGAGAGAGAGAGAGTATTTGTTAGAGTTCGTTTCTTCTTACATATAAACAATACATGTGTTCCTCTGAAACACATATTTTTCGACATTCAATTTAATTGTCAAGCCGACAATTTTCACGCCAGGGCATTTGACAGTTTGTCAGGGATTTTCCCTTAACAAGTAAAAAATAACAAACAAGTCAATTGCTGCGATGATCTGACGGGGCAGCAGCAGCAGCAGCGAGCCGGAAGCAGCGGCCGCAATGAATAATGGAAAATTAGCCGCACTTTTTCTGCATATTTTCAGCGTTTTAGTATGTCTCGCTCGCACACGCGCTGCTGCTGTCTCTTTTTAATTTGATTAATTACATAAATTTGACATAAACACGTTTTAGCACAAATGAAGCAGAACGCAGATAAAACCGAGCAACGTCCGTGCTCTGTCTCGTATCCTCTCGCTTTCGCTCTCTCGCTCTCTCTCTTACGAACTCTGCCCCGACTGTGCCCCCTTCTTTTGCGGTGATTAATGAATTGATTGACAACACGAGACAGCCTTACCTCAGTTTATTGTTGTGCCTTTTGTTGTTCTTGTCATTATCGGCTAAACACTTGCTAGAGGATATTGATGGAGGTGCCTCTGTTGGTTTCTGGGATTCGAAACTGCTTCCGGGCATACGAGTTAATTTTTAGCATCCAATTTTGTGACTCCGTTTGAGCCAATGCCTCGATAATGAGTTTTGACAAGCACAAATTGATTTGGGTTATTTGTAGATAGAATGATATATCTTATAAATGCCAAAGGATGCGAAATGTCTGTTACAAATATACTAAATGCAGCGCCTTAAATGCAGCGCCTTAAATACTTAAAGAAAAAGAAAATATTTTTGACGTTGATGAAAAATTTTTATTTTGACAATCGTTCAGAAAACAACTTTTTTCTGCAAATTTTATTCTCCATGTCCAATTAAAATGTTAATAATGTTGAAATCAAGTCAAAATTCTTAAGTATAGTGTCAGAAACAATATTGTGAACTTTTTCAGCTTTTCAATGGGGCGAAAACACATATATTAAGGATTAAGAGGTATTTTCCAAAATATAACATATTTCTTTATGCATTCTTTAGTAAACAACGGATCATAAAAAGATTATATTTTAATACTTGTGGTGCTTTATCTTCTATCAAAAAAAATATTAAAATATTTGGAATATCTCTCAATCGCTCGAATATACTCTCGCTATTTTTCGATATTTAAAAATGCTTTCTTTTTAACTCCTAATACAAAATACATTAATTTTAAATATATTATTATTAGTCTTTCTCTTCAAGCAACGCCTTTGTAATAATATATCAAAAATCGAAAATAAATATTTTGTATAAATTTAATGCGATGTTTATTTGGCATTTTAAGCGAAATCAATGCGTTGACGCATCTCAGACATTTATGGTTTATATATTTATTTATTTATTATGTTTAATAATATTCTGTATCAAATTAAAACAAAGGGTATTCAAGCGTGCCTTAATCGATAAACGTGTTCAAGATACATGTGTTATTTGTTTTTTACAAGTTAATTTAGCTTTAGTTATTTGGCTCGCATGCCAATAGGCCGTTATTTCGTTATGCCTAAATTAGGTATACGAAAATGAATACCTACAGTTTGTTTTAATATACGACGAATTTTGGCTGCAGACTCGCGGAATTTGAGCATATTATTTACGTTGATTTATGTTGCGTTTCATTTATTTATAAAAAATGAAAAAAACACGGTTTTTGTGCAAACTAACCCATTTTTAACATTGGAAAACCCAAACATTTGTATTTACTCAACATTTAATGCTAAAATTCATTTGCGCAAGTACAAAAGGCTTTTGTGGGTGCCTCGTACATCCGAAACGGGTCTCTCCGCGTGGCTCTGTTACTCTGTGTGCCAGTTTTTGAAACAGCTATCGAATGGAAATGCTAAAACCGCATTTCTATACACTTTTTGGGGGGTATTATGCTTGGGTCGCAAAATGTGTAAGGCATTGAAGAAATCAGCTTCGATTCCAAATTAAATTTCTTGTAGTTTTTTTGGAAGACTATGTTATCTAGTCAGGAGCATTTGTTTCTAAATTAGCTTCTTATATTTGTATAACATATATAGTTTGGTAGAGATCAATTTTCTGGAAATATTAGATTCACGTTATCATCTTTTGGCTTAATCTGGATACATTGGTTATTCTATACTTGACAAATTTGGTTACTTTTGGGTACAATTATACAAGTCTCTATAATATCGTATGCTCCTCTTAACATTGCTTCTGTTACACAACAGACATCTAACATTTTATCGGCTATATCTGGCAGAGTTGCCAGCCCTTCATTTATATACACATATATGTTGTTACATATGATAGATAGATATATAGTATTATAAAAATTAATATATTTTTACATTTTATTTGAGTACTATATCTGCCATAGGAACTATCGGTTAGAAAGCGAAAATAGTTATTTGCATTTATTATTTATTATGCTTAAAAAAGATATAGCTAGTTAAAAATATAGCTCTTGCCTAAAAACATTTTTGGTTTCCGCTCAAATAAACCAAACTGTGCTTTATATTTCATCTGGAGCCAAACGTTTTATAATTTAGATACTATTGGAGATAATAACTTGGCTTTAAAAATTGTTGTCTAGCTTAAGAGTTACATGTGTGTTAGGGTATTTAATGTTCGGCAACCTGCAGATAAATTTTCTATCTGGCTGTTTTGTTCACGTTGGCGTTATCAGTAACAAAATTTAAACAGCTGCCGCGAACGCACCGCAAACAGTTAAAAAACATTCAAATGCTATGCCATGTGCTGTTTTTTCTTGTGTTTTTTGTTTTTGTATTTTATTTTTTAATTTTATTTCTCAGTTGTATTTCGTAGTCCGTCAAGCATTCCAGACACGTAAACCCGAGCACACCTCCCTCGTAATTTTGCTTACTTGTTGCTGCGTTTTCGTATCTACTCGAATTGGTCTTCAGCCAACGGTTGCCGTCGTTTCCCCCCGCTGGGTGCAGGGGCAGAGCTGATATGCAAAACATGTGCCCCTATGCACACGCACACGCACACACACACACACACACACACATGCATATTGAAAGACCTTTCCCTAACATTTCCATTTCCATGGCTCTTTTCATGGCCCATGCCCACAGCTTGATAGCTATACGAGTTCTACGTCTATGGGTCTTTTCTTCTTCTTATTATTCTGCTTCTTCTTCTTCTTGTAACTTGTGCGCTATGCGGAAATAGCTTTGGTAACTGATAAGTTGGCTTCATTTGTAGGCAGGGCTTTCGGATTAAAGTCTGTTGGAAATTGTTATGCGCCTGAGGTAATCACCAATAAAAATGATCGTGAAGTTGTCGTTTGAGCGTGTCTTGCGCAATTTTAATGACTTTTAAAGTGCTTGGAGCTTAGGGAGTTCTCAAATGTTAGCCATATCCTGTTCGATAAAAATGCTGCAGAAACAAATAGCTTAGGAAACTTGCCAATGAAACCAAGTACTCGAGCCTTAAAGCTAAAAGCTTTTTTGATCAAACATTATTTTTTATTAATTTCTTATATTTGTTTTTAAATGCATGTTTGTTAGAATTTCTGAATATATATATAGTTATATTAATCTCTAATTTATGGTTCAAATACACATTTAAAATAATTACTTGAAGATATTAATTAAAACGTTGCTAATCAAGAGTAACAGAGCGGTAAATAAACGAATTTTAACACAAAAAAAAAAAAAAATTAATTCAAACAAAATTTGTGGTTTTAAGAAATATAACCTTTAAGATGTACATTAAAACAATATATTATTATCAAAAACTGCTTGAAGAATATTTAATTGTGTTCTAGTTTTTTGTACTTTTTTTTAAATTTTCTTAAATCAAGTGTTAAGTTTATTGGAGGTTATATTATATATATATTATATTTTTTATAAAGGTTCATATGGTTTTCTCTTTACATATATGAATGGTTCATGTTAGATTCAATCAAGCTTTAAATTATTAAGGCTGCTGGCAATGTTTATAATTTATCTTCAGAATTTATAATATATCCTGAGGCGAAGCTTACTTTGGGCGAACCTTAAGTTATTCGATGAGCAGCAAAGTATGTTATTTCCATAAATTTTTGTTTAACTCTCAAAGATATAATCTCTTCTGATGAAAATTTTCCTATCTAATAAACTTTATAAGTTTATGTTTGGTAAGACTTCAAGCATTCATTTTCGTACTCCCTTCCTCACGTGCTTTCCTAAAGCGACCCACCCAAAGCTAAACAAAAAAAAATTATTTACGTGACATTTTTACCAATCGCATTTAATCCGAAATAAAATAAACAATTACTTATATAAGTAATTCGACAGAGCGGAAAAGACATGTACCGTAAATAATGTGTAAATTATATTCAAAATTATTTTGTATACGCTTGATTAATTGGCTTTTAGGCTGAGTTACGAGACAGCTGCAGAAATTAAAAGACCTTGCCTTTAAAATTTAGCCACAGCTAAGGTGTGGGGGAAGGCACCTGTAAAACTTTTGACTACAGTCAATACTCATTGGAGTACTTTTTTTTACAACTGATACAATAATAATGGCCCGCCAGATAAGAACAGTGGTCGCTGTGCTTCCATTGTGGCTTATCAACCACTTTAATTATGGGGGGAAGAGGTTCGGTGAATGTTATTTTGTTGTTTTGCTTTTATGGTTACATTTGTCGTACGAAATGTCTACAAATTACTCATGCAACAAAAGCAATTTTATGTTGTTAAAATGCCCTAAAGGTGCTTCAAAAGTTCGTCTACTTTTGCAACTATAATTTGGGTTTAAGAATAGCTTAAAATTCCAAGCAAATCTTCAGTTACATTTGTCACACGACAATCGCTTGAGCAACCGCTCGTAATGAGGTCAGTTTAAAATACATAAACTCATTTTATTTTCTTCATATTTTTACACAAACAATACAAATATATAAAATAAGCGAAAAGCGCAAAATATTTTACTGTCGCGTACGCAAGAAAACGTACAACCATTTTTAGCGACACGCTGTGCCCCCAATAAGGAGTACAAACAACAATAACAATAACCAGACATTAATAATGCTAAGTAAATAAGCGAAATTGTTCAACAAACGAAATGCTATCTCTGAGAGCCAGCGCACTTAACACGCGCTTCCAAATGTATCTCAAGTATTCTCAAGGTATCTTAAACAAAGTAATAATAATAAATAAAAGTAAAAATAATAAGATTAATAAAACAAAACATATTAACTCAAAAATTGTATGTTAATTAAAAAGTTTCATATATCCATTTTTCACGTTTCTTCCACACTTGCGGGTGGAATTTTTTTTTATTTGCTTATACGACCTTGCATTTTATGCAAAATGATTTTTATTATAATTCCGCACAGTTCTGAGAGATCAAATTCTAACAGATTTATGAAATGGTTTTGATACAGAATCAACAACAAAATATATTTAGAGTTAAGGGTTGTAGCTGCAGGTGACTAAGAAAGTGCACCTTGCTATTTCAAAATGTGTATAATGGGTAAAATTTAAGTCGCTTGCATCGTAGCTCAACGCAAAATGAGTACAATTATATTGATTTAATAGAATTTTTACACCTCTGTCCATTTAATAAAGCTTAGCCTCTAAATATATCATACTTATCAGGCTGTAACCAAAATTGCTGTACGATTCATTGCAAAACAAATAAACAAATTCTATTTGACATACAATTTTAAACGATATATTTACACACATCAGAAATATATATCTTAATTAAAATTCTAAAAAATTGTGTTCTATTCCTACGTTTAAATATATTCATCTTCCATATAAAGGGCATTAAACATCATTAGTAATATTTTACATATGGTAACAAATATTATCTTTAAAATTAACACATTTACACAAGCTTAATGTTTGATTAGTTTTCCATAGAAAAGTTTACGCAAGATTAAGATTTTCACTGGTTTTCTATAGAAAAGATTCGAAAAAAAAAACTTGTGTAAACGTTTGACATTTTTTAAAAACTTATATATTAAAAGTAATCATAATTCTCAGCATGAAATTGACAGATTATTAAGAAAAAAATATAAGTATTTAAATACACATTTGATAAGATCTTGATGTTTCATTTAGTTAAAAAAATATGACTATACATAATTGCAAACCCTTGTGCTTTGCAATGATTTTACTCACACATACATATGTGGCTTAAAGTGTCCATATCTGATTTCTAATGGGAGCTCACGTACATGACACACAGACCCAGATGGCTTGCAAGCTGAAAGCTCGGCACAGTGCCGAAGTGCAGTGTGCTTAAAGCTCACCAATACTAGCACATTTACCAATACACACGCATATAGCTGAGTTATATGTATGCATGTAGCATAGAGTTGATATCCAATCTTAAGCTATTAGTTGCAAGCGACTGCTCCGTAATCTACAGCTTCTTATTACGATAAGGTCCACACAGCGGAGAGATAATAGAGTCTCGGGATCTGGATCTCTGGAGCTGTGGGTACTGTTAATTAACACGCCAGTTCATCAAATGAAATTCACTAAATTTTCACAAAGCCATGTTAATTAAAAGCGCCGTTCGTGGCACATCTCACCCTCTCTCTCTTTCTCTACCCCTCTCTATTCGGCCACCTCTTCTTGTCTTCTGCCTTTTTGCGCTTGAGATATTTTTTACACAAGTCTGGAAGTTGTTTGCTTTTTTGTCGACGCTTCAAATGTTGTTTGTGGTTTTATTTTTATCAGCGACTGTAGAAAAAATATATATGTGTATACATGTATAAAAAAACTGCATTGAGGCATCGAGTGGCAGGCAAAACGTAAACAAAACGCATTTTGATAGTCGCAGCCAGCACACGTTTGCCCTGCTCACTCGCTGCCTCTCTCTCTCTCTCCCTCTCCCACACTTGCTGCCTGCCTGCCAGGCAGCCTGCCTCT
The DNA here is from genome assembly GCF_035044405.1 of Drosophila montana. Lineage (NCBI taxonomy): Eukaryota > Metazoa > Arthropoda > Insecta > Diptera > Drosophilidae > Drosophila > Drosophila montana. The sequence goes on from NW_026998739.1 coordinate 1,535,943, forward strand.
TTGTGCGCGTTGTATTTATTTATTGCGTGTAAATTTCGGGAGTAAACAAATAACCAAAAAAAAAAAGAAGAGAAATACTTAATAATATCGCAGCTTGCTGCTGCGCTTATTTGTATTTCCGTGACTGGAGCGCATGACGAATTGACAAATTGTTTGATTGTCGCTTGAGTGAAATTGTTGGAATGTGCATTTTGGTTTTGGGTTTTGCCTTATCGTTTGCCGTTGTTGTTGTTGTTGTTGTTCTTGTGTTCTGTTCTGGTTGCATAACGCGCAGACGTAGCCACGCACACAACGAAACAGATTTGCCGGCTGTTTTATGAGAGATAAAAACCCATCAAGAACCTGAGCATAAAAGACTCGCGAGCGCAAGTTTGGCTCATTGCAAGCTCCAATATGAAACATCACTCTCTCGCTCTCTGAGAGAGCCGCTCAGTTATGCAACGGCTACCCAGTCGCGGCGAAGAGCGGCACAAAGCGAGCATACGAAAAAGCTATATTGCCTGCCTACCTGTGCCTGACACCGACCAGCCCGCCCTCCCCCTGAGCAGCGGTTTTATGCTGGCAAAACTTCTACTTAAGCTTCGTTTGTTGCTTTGTCTGAGCGCAAGATTCTGCACATTTTACCGTTAACTTAATGGCTAAATCACCGTTTAGAAACGTAAGAAGTTTTTGTAGCTTTTGTTGTTGTTGTTGTTGCTGTTGTGGTTGCTTGTAGTTTTAGTGTTGAGCGATTTCAGCGAAAATTCTCATGTCGAAACGTAATTATAGTATTTCTTATATTTCGCAAGACGTGCTTAGATTTTAATTAAATTAAAATTACACTCAATTGCGAGTGCCTGGGAGCGACTGTCAAAAGTTGTGCTGCCATTGGATTTTGTGTGGGGATCAAGCGAAACATGCTGCCACAGGGCCATTGGGGATTTATGCGCTGATTGTAATACCCAGCTACGTGTGTGGGTAAAATCCGTGGGTATATTAACAGGTAAAGCAGACTGTTTCTGTGTGTATGTAAATTGCTATAGATTGGTGCAACAAAGCTACGTTCAGCCTTGGACCTGTAATTGATATGCTTTTCATATTTAGCAGCCCTTACATGTCTTCTGTTTCTAGTCTCTATTAATTGTTGAATATCACACAAAATTTAATATACTTTACCCTAAAACTTGTTTATTACTTGTCAACTGATAATCTTTATCCTATACTCGTGTTTTCTCTTTGGCTGCCACGCCCACAAATGCACATAGAGAAAAATGTGATGAGTTTATGTTTTGCTCGCCAGTTCCTGACAAGAAGAAAACAATGCGCTTTGTTTTAATCAATCAAAAGACAAGAGAAAATATATGAAATGCAATTTACACAGTGCAACAAAATATATATAATACATACGTTTACCAGATATCAGATGTATATACATGTATATATAAATGTATCTATATACATATCTAAAGGCGCCCACACAACGCAACAAAAAGCAACAATTATTAACAATGACAAGCAGCAACAACAACAGCAAGAGCAAGAGCAAATGCATTATTATCAGTAAAAACACATGACAAAAGAATGCCAGAGAGCGAGAGGGGCGAAAGAGGGGGACAGAGAGAGAGAGAGAGAGAGAGGGAGACAGAGACTGAGACAGAGACAGAGATTATGCTTCTGCTTTTGTGCCACGCGTACAGGAAATTATATAAAACATGTTTTTGCTGCTCGGGGCAGGGCAAGGCATTGCAAGGGGATAGGGAAAGGGGGGAAGGGGGTGTGTGCGCACAGCCAAAGGCAAAAACAATAAGAGAAAATAATAAAACAAAAACAAAACGCATTGCAGTTGCAGTTGTTGTGCGTGTGTGTGTGCGACAGCAAATGTTGCTGTTTGCTTAAAAAGCAAATACAATAAAGCATTCTCTCTCTCCCTTTCCCTCTCTCGCTGTCGCTCTCTCTATCCATGTGTATCTCTCAGTGCGAAAATATATAAAGGCAACAAGAATGCAGCAGCAAAATAAAAAATATGAAAAAAAAAATACAACAAATATTTTGTTGTTGTTGTTGGGTGGTGGCTGCGTTGAGTATACGACACGTTAGCAACAAGGGAAAAAATACTCGCACACACACACACACACGCACGTGTAGCAACTGAATGCGTTGTCTCACATTCGGATTATGCAGCTGATGAGCTTATAAGAGGAGAGAACAGGCAAAGAAGATAAAGCAAAAGCCTCAACAGCAGCTTCTCAAGCTCAAAGCACACACACACACACACACACACACAAACATACAAACACACATTGTAAGAGGGTTTAATATAGGGTTAACCATTGGAGTTGTCGTATCGGACGTAGTTTAATTAAGTAAATGCTGCCGTGAAAAACTTATAATTATTTAAAATATCTTCTCGATTCTTGGCATAACTTTAAAATTATTCTATAAAACAATATCAGTTGATTTTAAATCATACTTTTAGCCTAGAAAAGTTAAAATAATTTAACGAAGAATTTGAGAATCAGATATTAAAAGAAACACATTGTTAAAACTATTAACTACTTAAATCGACATATTTATTTAAATACCCATCCTAAATTTGGTTAATTTATATCTCGTTTAAATTTACGAATAACTATATTAATTTGTAATTTCTAAAATTATAAATCAAATAAGTTATAAAAACAATTTTATTTAAATAAATTATTTATAAAAATATTTCCCAAGTACAGAAGCCTTAGCCTAGCTAAGTGCCTTTTTCTTTTTTTTTAGCCGCATCTTATCGGGCATCAAATAACACTAAACAGAATTTGCAAAAACGTCTTTAATAACATACAAATTTTGACCACTGTGCGTATTTTTAGCATACATTTAGACATAAGCATTAACCCTTGCTTGCCGAAAAGAAAAACTTGCACTTGGCCAGCGGCAACACACAAAGGCCCCCTACATAATGTCTGCCCCTGCGACCCCGTGACCTCTTCGCTTCCCCCTTTTTGCATAGAGAGATTCACACTTGGCGCCTTTTACTAATTTCGCCTGGGCTGCGCGTTGGTGTTGTAGAGTTTTCTTTTTGGGCAACTGGATGAAGCGAGCCGAGTCGGGGGCAAGGAAGATTTGCGGGGTAGGGCCGAAGGCGGCTCGACCCTAAGTGTTTCTTGTAACTTGAGTCTTCAAGTGGCCAGCTGGCATTTGCTTTTGCCAGTTTTTCTTCTTTTCCCGAGGCAAAATGCTCCCAGTGTGTGTGGTTGTGTTTGTGTGTGTGTGTGTGTGCGAGTGTCGAGTGAGGCAACTTGTGTCAAGCCCAACAACGTTTTGTTAAAAAAATAATAAAATAATGCCATAAAAGTATTAAAAAGAATTGTACAAAAATGTTAATAAAATTTTATCTTGTTTTCTTTCATTGCAGTGTTTCATTTACGTTTCGTAGCGCGTTTTTATGTGTAGCCCCCACAGTTAGACATCAAATCAACGACAAGCACAACATTAACAACAAAAACAACAACAGCAGCAAAAACAACGACGGGCACATCTAACGCTGCAGCTAACAGATGAGCCCCAACAACAGATGTCAATTGCTGCAGCCGAAAATGCAGGGTAAGTGCACAAAACAAAACATAAAATAAAAAGAGGAGAAATGAAAATAAACTTGAGCACAAAGAACTCGAGAGATAAAACAAGCCAAAAGTGGCATTAAGATGAATGAATGACTAGTTGGAGTCTTATATGTCAGCTTCAGGGCTGACTCAGCATTTACAAAGATTTCTGCCTGGACTAGCGCACATCAAATGTCAGTAACAGCAAATGAAAAAAAAAACACATAAAAGGAACATAAAAATATTTGTTAAAATGTTCGGAAAGTAGCATTGAGGAGAATGAGTCATTTTGAGTATTGCATTTTAGAAGAATGAGTAGTATTGAGCTTTATATTTTAAAGTAATTAAATTGAAAGAATAAGTGCATTTTAGAAAATTAAACAGTCTATACCGCACTCACCACTATATTTAAAATACTCAAAGTATTGTATCTATAACAATGAGTAGTTTTGAGTGTTGTATTCGACAAAAATAAGTAGCTACGTTTTTGCACTTTTGGGTACAGCGTATTTTCAAGGAATTAAGTATTATTAAGAGAATAATTGAGGAGAATTTATATTTCCACGCATTATATAGATTAATCAATATTGGGCTATTTAAATTAAATATTATATTTCAAGAGTTTAATGAGTTAATTAAGTAAATTCTTAACAACAAATCTTTTGCATATTTTCAAATTTGTATTTCAAAATTTATTGAACATTAGCCAAAAAGCGCACATCTATCTAAATTTTCGTTGTTTAAAAATGCCTCAGCGAACTCGTCAAAATTCCTTAAGCAACGGAAAAATACAACAATCACATGTTATAAGACACGCAGCTTCTGAATTTAGCGGCTGCTGTTGCTGTATCTGTAAGTTTACCTGGTCTAGACTTGGGCCAGAAAAAATAACTAACTGTATTTGCAGACGAGCACGAAAAAAAAAACAGAAGATGATATATGGGCTCATGTGCGAGTCATTAGAAGCTCATTGAATATTGCGACATCACGCCCCGAAATCAGCTATCATTAATTGCACGTTCTGGCAGTCGTCGACGTTGTCATGTGTATCTCACAGATACAAATGTAGCGACAAACTAACAAAACACTCCAGATACAAATGTATCTTCCACTTAACTGGCAGCGGCAATGGCGGCGTCGGGTCACGCAAAGTCTACGACACCTTGCCACCAAATTTAGCTATAAAATTCGAGAGAGATAGAGAGAGAGAGAAAGAGAGAGTGAGGGAGAGAGCGAGGCAGATTGAGATTCTCTGCATTGTCTGTGGCTCAATCTTGTTCTCAAATATTTTTGCGCATATTTCGGCCTTTGATTTATAGCTTTCAATTTGGGTTCTTGGGTTTTTGTGGCACATTTTTTCGCCGACATCGTTTCGGCGTTTCTATTGCCGCTCATAATTTCTCAAGTTTGTTTTGGTATTTCGTTTCATTTGTTTTTTTCTCAGCTTTTGATTGAAATTGATTTTATGACCTTTTTATATTAGTTAAACTGAACACCGCGTGGAAATTTGTGGCGATTTTTATTATTTGACTTGCACCAAATGCTCGTCTCTTTATATTGTTTTTGTGACCATTTCGGGTTTACGGCCAGCGTGGGAGATGTTTCTTAAGCCATATAGAATGTGATCATGTGATTGAATATATATACTGTTATAAAAGTGCAGCCGAATTTATTGAAGGAGCTTAGTTGAATTATTGTTGAAATATATTATTTGTTGTGTTGAGCGCATTTAGAGAGCAGTTTGTTAAATCATATACTTGTTGTTTTACTTGGCAGAGACAATTTCATAAAAGTTGAAATAAACAATTCAATAAATAATATTTTAAATAAATATATAACAGATCAAAGAGTGAATTGTAAGAGAATTGTGTCTGGATTTTATCTTTAAACATTATGTGTTATAATAAGATATATGTCGATTATAATATGCCTTAGTTCAATATGATAACTTTGCAATTTTCAAGGTTCAAGGTTATTTAATTGCCTGTAAATAGATTTATAAATAGTTAAGACTATTTGAGGTAACTCAGCAAGTCTTGAAGATACTCTGCTTAAGCAATTGTTATATATTTTGGGCGCATATAAACAAGTTTCTTAGGCAACAATTTAGATAAAAAGATATATATAGTTATGTAAATATAAGAGCTGCGTTCAACTCAATTTACACTGTACACACATACACACACATAAATGAGTATATATGAAATCCATTCGAATTTTATGCCACTTTCCCAGTGCAGGCAGCAACATTTAATGACTAAATCAACGCAACGTCTGTTGAACATTTTCACTGCATAATTTTCACTTTTCTTTGATGCGGCAACAGAAAACGAAAGTGAAATAAACCAAAGACGCAAAATTGCGGCTCCACGAATGAGAAATAAATACATGCAAAAAAGAGAGGGGTAGACTGTCAGAGTGGGACAGACAGACATTTCAGATAGAGTTACGAGTGCAAACGGTTTTTGGGTTTAGGCCTACAAGCACACAGCCCAAGCACAGTGAAGCCTCTCTCGGCCACGCTGATGAGTTTGGCCTACTTTCACTTTCGTTTGGTTTCGTTTCGTTACCATTTTTTTTGTTTTCTAGCGCGCTAGGCTGTTTTTTGGGCCTGGCTCCGGCCCCAGCTTAGCCGGTTTTTCCAACCACACAGACCCACTGACAATGAAATAAAGTTGTTTCATATTTCATGGCAAGTTGAAAAACTGAAACCGAAACTGAAACTGAAACTATTTCAGAGGCAGAGGCAACGGCAGCAATAGATATGCAACTAACAGCGCCTAAAAAAGTTGGCATAGAAAAATGCCTGTAAATTACTCATCAACTGTAGACAAACCAAAGGCTTTGTGCGGGCCTAGAAAACGAGTAGAAAAATAAAAACCTAGTTTTGTTTCGCCCGTTTTTTTTTTTTTATCAATGGCCAACAACAAGTCGTGGCTTTGTGTTCGCGCCCACGTAATAACAGGCATTGCAGTATATACACACATATTTTATTTATTTATTTTTTTCAATTTTATTTAGTACCTCATATAAATCTATTAATTTTTGAATGTTTTGCTCGCTTTGCGCTCCCACTTTCACTTTTGTCAATCGCAATTAGTGTGGCTAACAGCAAAAACAACAACAACAGCAAAAACAACAACAAAAACAACGACAATATGAATAAAGTTTCTCATTTTAATTGCGCTCGTCTTGAAATGAGCCTACAACAAAAGCAAAAAGCAATTTAATTGCTATTGCAGCGTTTTGTTGTCAAATCAAGCAACAAGCGACAACAACTACGCAAACAGTGTTAAAACTTTTAATTGTTTGTGCATTGCCTTTAAACTAAAAGTTTGACTAGTTACCCGGCTTTTGGGCTTTCAGATACTTTTGTATCTGAACGTGTCGCAACCGATTTGCGGATTACATGCGTCTGACTAATTGCTGCTTGGATAATCCTGCCCAAAGTTTGATAGATGTTGCCTTGACAAAGAAAGATGTGTATATTAAGACAAATTATTAAGACAAATCTAATAATCTCAATCAATTTTAATTAAATAATTATAAACTGTTGGCAGTAGCGCAATAAAATAGGACTGAAAGTGAAAGATCTCCTGAATAAAAGCATATAATTATTTAAATTCATTAATTCTATTATTCCAAGAATATCTACAAATAACAAAAAAATTTTCATATTAATAATAAACTAATTGCAGTAGAGCATAAAATATTAACTAATGGTATATAAACTAGTGCCTAGGAATTAAAGTGAAAGATATGCATAAGAAATACATATAAAATCCTTAGTTAACTGCAATATTCTCAATCTCTATATATAAAACTGTTTGTCCTGACTGACTGACTGACTGACTGACTGACTGACTGACTGGTGATCAACGCACAGCCCAAACCGTAAGAGCTAGGAAGCTGAAATTTTCACTGTAGCTACCTTATGTGATGTAGGTGCACGTTAAGACGGGGTTTCGGGAAATTCCACCCGCAAGTGTGGAAAATTCGCGAAAAACGTTTGTATGTAACTTTTTTGTTTACCATCCGATCGGCCTCAAACTCATGTTCAAAGATCTTTGTTCAAATTCATTTGAGGGGTGTTTCTCACTTTTCGAAAAATCCGTTCCTCCTTGGTGGAAATGGAGGTCAAAAATTTGGTGGGTGACGTTTCGCGCTCAAATTCATTTCCAAAGATCTATAAGAAAAATCATTTGAGACGTGTTTCACACTTTTCGCAGAATCCAAACTTTTTCGGGTGGAATGCGACTCAAAGATTTTTTGTGCGAAGTTTTAAATTGTGTCCGATTTGCTTCAAACTCATTTTCAAAGCTCTACATAAGAATGTAATGAATACGTGTTTCAGCGATTTGAGAAATTCCACTCGCAACAGTGGTAAATTGGCGGAAAACGTTTGTATGAAAGTTATTTGTTTACCGTCCGATCAGTTTCAAAATCATTTCAAATTTGCTTGAGAACATTGATTTTATAACATACGTGCCACGGGCAAGGCCGGGTTATACCCGCTAGTATAAAATAAAATAATAATAATTATTAAGCTATAATAAATATCTACAAATCTTTGCGGATGAATAAAAATGTATAAAAACATACGATTATTCTGCACAGCAAAACAAATTAAATGAGAAATAGTTCAAAAATATATAGGTAAATGTTATTTCTAAAAGGCCTTACACCTGACAATCCTCCAATCCAGAATTTAGATTGATTTTCAATCAATTATTTGTATGCCCTTATAGAGATTTTATAATTATATCACGAAATGTGCACGATCGGACCACTATATCGGCCATATCGGACCACTATTTCGATCGATCGAAAAGTAGGTTCATATTTGGCAAAATATTCCGTTTTCCAAATACATTTCTCATCAAATTCAGCATTTACGAGCTTCACTATGTTCACATATTTACAAGGGTATAAAATCTACGGCGTGCTGAAGATATCCCTCTTTCTCATTTTAAATAGTTTTATTTCTGTCATAAATTATATGTAGTCTGTTAAAGTAGCATATAAATTGCAATTCCCAAGCAGCTTTCACAAATTGGACACTGATTAGGTTTAGGCTTTTATGTTTGCATTTTCATCTAGGCCCCGGACTTGTTCTATTTGCCTACGGCCTACTTCGGTTGAAACTGTTTCCCATAGTGAAAAGCATTTGATTGTCCACATTCACGCTTCACTTCAATTTGTCCGACGCTTTGGGCCAGCTTAATTTTTAAATCAGTTTCAAATTTTATCTTCAAGCAATTTAGATACTTGGGCACGACAAAGCAACAAACAAAAGTAGACAACAAAAATCATCTATAATTTTGCGAGCCAAGTGCCTGAAAACACACAATTTCCATTTGGCAACAACTACGTTGAAAATTTCATATAATTTCTAAAGCAACAACAACCGGAGAAACAACAAACAACGCCCACACAAGCTCAACAACGCCCAACAACAAAACGAAATCAGTTTTCTAGAAAGAGAAAAAAACAAAAACAAAAAAATAAAATAAAAATTATAAGCCGCTTACATAAGAATCAATGAATGCGGCAATGCCTATGAATATGGCTTGTTATTTATTTGATTTTTTTTTATTGTTTTATATTTGTTGCTCGCTTATTGCTCAAGTTGAGTTTAAAGTGCGCCCTAATTGGCGCGGTGGGGCGTGGCCAAGTAGATTTCGCCCACAAGTAATTTTTATCTTACATTTGCGCTGTAATGAATGTAGCTGTATCTATCTATCGTGTGTATCTGTATCTGTATCTGTAGCTCGATTTTGGGCGTCTTCTGCTGCTCTTTTTTGGACTGCGAAAAAACTTTGATGAAAATTCCAATGTCCCGTCGCGCTGACGCCCCAAACACACACACACACACACACACATACACACACGCGCTCGCGAGCTGAGCATGGATAACTTTTTTTATGACTATGCTTTGTTATAAGCCCTGACCCCGCCCCCTAGCCACAGCTAATGCAGTAGCGCTGTACTTTGTGGAACAAAAAAGAAGAGAAAATAATAAAATTATTGCATTTTATTTTTATCCTTATCAGACGCATTTCTCTAGAAGACTTTGGCTGACTATTAAGTCGTTGGGGTTAGCTCCGATTGGTCACCCCACCATAATTTATATGCAGACAGCGCAATTGCAGTTTTGCGTTTCGTTCGGTTTTTCTTCATTCAGACGCGCTGGCTGATATTCTGGTTAGAAAAATCATTTTCATTTCTCTTATTACATACTTCATGCATTCGTTCATTCTTTCTCTTGACTCGCTGTATGCATTGCGAATTGCTTTCAATATTTGATAGTTTCTTTGCTTCGACTTTAAGCAGAGTCTTTAGCACGGATAAAGAAATAAACTCTCAGCTTAAAAGGGTTTTATTAAATCTGTGAAGTCATGTGTCATACTTTGTCTAGAAGTCTTACTTTGGCAAGCGATCAGCTTTTGTCTGTATGCTCTATTTAAAGTCAACTTAAAGTTCATAACAGTCAGCTTTTTGTCGGATCAAACATTTTTCTCCGTCTGTTTTTTTAGTTTTATCAATTCTTAAACTTGTTATTTGTTTTAATCAATATTATTATTGAAAGAGTAATATACGTATATCTAAAAATCAATCAAGTATATATATTTTTTTATCATATTCCATTGTCAATTAATAAGCCTGTATTTCGCACGCTTCGCACCCAAAAATATATCAGTATTTCTGGGAATAATTAGTCAAACTTTTGCATCTATCTTTGTCGTAGCAGCCAGCTTTTTGTACGCCTGCACATCAGCCTAGACGCCTACGCAGCATGCAAAGTACGTGCCACAGCCTTAATCGCGCCTACAACTTTGGCCCAACACATGCCTCGATGTGTCAATCACCCACAACAGCAGCAATAAGTACACAAACCTGCGCATGTTGTTTATCGTAAACAACATTTGATACATGATCCATCTCAGTCATTATGCCTATTATATATATATATTATTTTTGTCTTGGCAAAAGTCGAAATTGGATTGGCATCTTATGCATATTGGAAACTGTTTAGTATTCTCTATGTCAAAATATTAATTACATGCTACTTACCTCAGCATATTTTTTTCTTTGATACCCTGTGCTCGTGAGAGGGTATATTAGAGTTGAAAAATGTAGAATCGATATGTATCGATAATAATCAAAACAGAACTCTTTGTAAAAGCCAGAGATAGGCTAGTTACCAAGTAAAGTTCAAGTTAGGCAAAGTTTTTTTAGCGCTTCTCCCGCTAAACCCAAATCTAAAAGTTTCCTTACGGACAACTTTTGTGGATTTATGGCTTGAATACTTTTTGTGCAACTAGCTTTTTTAATGGCTTTTTAATATTATCTCTGTACACATAATATATTATTGCTACGGGGTATTTCTTTGTCTAGTTATTTCGTTTTTGTGTTATTGACCAATCGACCAATTTTGTAATGTGAACCCGGCCAGCTGATGTAGCCGCAGACACAGACCAGACGCGACCCCAAGAGAAGAGGCCTTCTAATTACCCACAGGCAAATCTGGCCACCTGACCATAGTGAGGCACACTTTTGGGCTACTTAGATAACGGATTGATGGGCGTTTAAAGGATCTTGTATAGGGGCCCAACATTTGCTGGGCTTCTCACATTTATTAGGGCAGTGCGAATAAGTCATTAACTATTAGCAATTGGCCTATTTATACGCGAGGCGTTTTTAGCATTCATAATGCATGTTCATGCACGTATTTGTTGTTCGTTATACACAGTTTGTCATCGATGCAATTTGCATTATTAATTATAATTGCGGTTGGTGCAATTATCAAATATTTATGTGGACCGTCGACCGGTCAACACTCTCTCTCTGTTGGCAGAGTTGTTTCAGAGTTCTTGAGTGGGACAACATTGTTAGAATGGACTGAATACCTGGTTCATATTTAAACAGGCAGAACTATTATTTAAATGCAGGTTTTAGACTGCAGTGGGCTGCCATTTTACCTACTATTGTGCTAAAATTAACTTCACCGTGTTAGGTTTCTTTTCATCGTTTCATTCCTTTCTCATTATTTTGAGTTTTTAATGAACAAGCATGTTATTCAACAGCTTAAATTGTATGTTAAATCAACAACTCGCATAACAAATATTTAAAACGTGAACTTGGTCAGCTACATACATACGAATACCTAGTTAATCAGCATGTTAAAGTACATGTTAATGTAATCACTTAATTGTGAAAGTGAACCTAAAGCTACTCAAAACTAATTAAAAAGACAGAAGTCTAATTTATCAGCTTGTTAAAGTGCGTGTTAAGCTTACAGTGAACATAGAAAAACATGCGGCTAATGCTTTGACAAGTGTTATTCAACACCTTAATGATTGAACATAACAAATATGTATAGCGTAAAATTAATTAGATATACGGAAACTTAGTTTACTAGCATGTTAAAGTACATGTTAAATTTACAACGAACTTTGGAAAGTCAACCAAAAGTTGTTAAATTTGGATATAATATATGACAAAAGTCTAGTTGATCAGCATGTTAAAGTGCATGTTAAGTTTACAATGAACATAGTCAAACACACTGCTAATGCTTGGAATTATTTAACATTAATAAAGCATACAATATATTAATGTTTTTCCATATTTGTTAGTATTTCTGCTTACTTATTCTCTAAATTTGCATTGATTTTTGATAGTGAGATCAAAGTATCTCACTTTTAATAAACCTTTCAGAACCTTTTCAATGAAAACTATGATCTTTCAGCTACCTCTATTTCTACGCTGAGAATCTTTGGGGAACTAATTGCCAGCGCTTGCCCTTCTCCATAGCTTTTATTAATAAAGGTTCTGTTTCCATTCTCCGCAACGCTGCCTAACTTCAAGGTCTTTTGCAGCTCTTTTTTCTTTTCGACGCTCGCACTCTTTCCATTCATACTTTACAGCCTCAAAAGTTGCTTAATTACCCATCAACTGCGCTGGGGCTTCATCTTTCATTGCTTGGCCGCGACTTCGTGTACTCAACGCTGCCTGTTGCCTACCTCAATAACAAGACTTCACCTTCAACGTAAATTTTTGCAAATCAAGTTTAAAACCAAACTACACAAAAATAAAAAACGAGATACGAAAATTTTTGCTATTTTTTTTGGGGGGATTTTTTATTTTTTCGTTTTTTGGTTTCTGTTTTTGGTGGATTTCGGCTTTAATTTTCGTAGCTGCTATTTTGCTTCTTTACGCCGCATAGTTTTTGCAACGTTTGATGTCTATAAATGTTGGTTAAGGTTGGTTTAACTTTGAAATCAAGTTTAGGCAAGCACACACAAACAGCACGGAGTTTTGGCATAGTCGCAGCTATTAAGTTATACGTATATAGTGAATAGTCGGTCGGGTTGCTTGGCTAGTCGCTTTTTCAGGGTGGGCTGGCTACATTAGCCACTTGTAATTTAATGCCTTTGTCTTTATGCCTTTGTATCTGCGAGTACGCTGCTAAATCGCTTTCAGTTTTCCTCTTGTGTTTTATGACCAAGTTGCATTCGTTTTTTTTTTCTGTTTTTTTTTTCCGTTGCTTTTTCTCATTTTCAGTATCATTGCTGGGCATTAGACACGGTCTGATTATTTGATAAATTCATAGATATGTGACGGTATTAAAATAATGGCAAATTATGTTTAACTGTGCAGCAGCACTGCAATAGGCCATGCCTGCAGTTTGTTTTAGTTTTTATCACAACTGCGTGTGCTCAACGGTAGCCAAGTCACAATGGTCTGTTTACAGGTAGGGTTCGTATAATCGCGGCTCCCATATGTCACGCTGTGCTTAAAACAATTTAAAATTGTCTAAAATTAGTTGCTATCCATTTTCGATGTGTTATTATGCATTGTGTTTGATTTATGTTGGGTTAGTAGGGAGTGTTATCTGAGGATCTGTATATGGTTTTGTGATATGGTGTGGAGTTTTTGTAATGTGCATATGTTGCTTGAATATACTTAACCTATTATTTATAGCTGACTGTTGCTTTATATTTTTAATCTAATGTTAATGTTTATTTAATCTAATGTTAAGAAGTTAAAGAATATATTCTCTCCATTTACCAGATTAATTCTTTCAAATAAGTCCAAGATTAATTGTAAGCTGAAAAAGAAATTAACAAGATATAATCTTTAATTCTTGGCATTTATTCTCTTACCAACATATTTCTTTTAACTTAACCTTAACTATTTTTAATTTATTTGTTACCCAAAAAGTATTCAACGTTTAAAGCCAATTCAAGTTACGTCTCGGGCTCGTTTCAGCTTCCAGCGACTGCCACTAAAAATGTAGATAGAATGTCTGTAATATCATTCGTAGAATTTCAGTGCACTGCAAACATAATCAATGGCCTGCGGGTTGGCGGGCATTGTGCAAACTTTGTCTTAATGCCATATTACTCATTTATTGCCTTGCAGTTTGAAACAATGAAACCGAGTAGCCAGAGGGAGAGGGAGATGGAGCGGGAGCGGGTTGTGCAGAGGATTCAGCATGCGTATATAATTTTACTGCTTCATTTCGGTGTATGTAATAACACCAAAGGCAAATATGCCTTTTGCCAGCCAACCGACCAGCCAACAATAAAAAATATAAAAAAAAACTCATATAAAGCAACAAAAAAAAAGACGAAGAAGAAAAATAATAATAATTTTCGCCTTGGGGTAGGTCATGCTCGTTCTGCTGCCTGCTGTTTGTATGGTGCACATTCTTTACAGAACTCGAGTTCTCTTGCTTTTGTCTGGGTCTACATGCGTAATAAAAGCTAAGAAATATCTGGCACAATGATACATGCCAGTCGCAAGCGTATATACAGTATGTATATATTTGTATATATGTATATAGTTTTGTATATGTAAAGAGTGTGTCTGGTCCATCAACTCATCTGTCGCTTCGTTTCATGTCTCATCAGCCGCCATCTCCAGACTTTTCGGTTTGCATCAGCTTCAGTTTGAGTTCTAAAGATCTGGATAGGATGGTTTCGCATTCGGCCAGTGCACATTTCATATTCGTTTATAATAAAAAAAAAAGCCGTCTGGCAATGATAATACAAGAAGCTTGAATTTTATTATACGCATATTTAACTTTCACCTATTTAATTGGCTTTTGCATTCGATATTATTGTGAATTTGTTGCCTCAATTATGCAAAACGATTTACTCACAATTAGTAAACAGGCCATCAATTAAATTAACAACTGCAACAATGACTTTTTATTGCTGCATAAATTATTATTAAATAAATATTTGCCGTCGTTTTAAATGCTGACTGCCAACTCCTTCGTCTCTGCCCCTCCAAGCCTAATGTCAGCTAAATGCATAATTCAAAATTCATTTTTGTGGCTGTTAAAAATGTTTCGAACTGTCGTCATAAAATGGCAAAACAATGCTCAACTATTGCCAATCCTCATGCGGCACATTTTTAGTGCCATTTTTATTTTTCTCGCATTAGAGATTTTCTAATAAATGCATATGCCTCAAATGGTTGCACATCAACTGACAGCTTTTATAATTCTCAGAAGTTCCATATATTGCAAATCAGTAAATTTATCTCGAATTCCCCATTTACTGACAAGTCTAACATTTATTTATACGTGAATTTCCCTTTCTTGATTGCGATTTTCACGTTTGACAGTTGTGAATTGAATTCATATTGTTTTAAAAAAGTGTCAAGAAAAAATCAGTACATTTTACCCAACATTTTCCATTTTCGTAGAAAGAAGACATTTTTTCTAGGTGTATTTCCCCTTTTGGCAAGATTTTGCGATTTGAATTCATATTGCTTGAAATAAATAATATGACAAAATCAGATTATTTTCCCCAAATTTCCTATTTACAAACAAATCAGCCATTTTTTGTAGGGCAGTTCTTTGGTTCCAATTTTCATTTGCCATTTTGTGAATTGAATTTAGGTTTAAAATAAGTGATGAGGAAAAATCAGTGAATTTCCCCCAAATTTCCCATATACATACATATGTATAATAAGACATTTTTTCATTGCGATTTTCACACTTGGCAAGGTTTTGTGTCGGAGAAAAATTCAGTAAATTTGCTCAAATTTTTACCTTTTCATACCTTTCGAAATAATTAAAAGGAACAACAAGTTAAATAAAATACTATTTCTTAAAATATTAATTTAGTCTAAATGAAACAATGTCTAAATATTTTCTTTTTACATTTTTTCAATTATTTTCATTTCCAATTGCAAACATTTTAAGTTTTTTCGCCTTTTTGCGCACTATAATTTATTCCTTTAATAAAATATCTCTCGGAAATATTTGTTATACTTTTGAAACACTCAGAACTTTTGCAACTCCGTAATTAAGACGACCTTTCTGAACAAAGCCGCAAGTCGTCGATCGATCGATGGTCAATGGCATCGAAACTAAACCAACCGATCGAAACTCACATTATTCACAATATATTTTGAGGTCTTGCAAGTCGTTTGGTAATTAAAAGTACGGCACAAAAAAGTGTATAAATTGATTGGGCTCATTTTTAATTAAAAATTATAAAAACTTAGCTTGAAACCTTAACGTAAACAAATAACAATTGTTAATTGTGGAAGTTTTTATTATTGTTTTAATATTTTTTTTTGTGCAACTTTTTGTTTTATTGTCTATTTTTTGCTGCCATTTATGTTAATTGCTGCAATTTCCGCACAGAAGTCTTTAAAAAAATACAATTTTAACCGTGTCTTTTGTTAACAAGTTCGTTTTTGCTTTTGCTTTTAATATGGCGTCTATTTAGGAGCTGTGCCTCATTAAAACTGCATTAAACCAGGCGGGTTATTTATTGGCCTTTAACATGTCATCAACCAAGTGGCAGGCTTGTGGCCTATGCAGTTCGCAGTGCTTTGTGGCCGCAATACCCTGTAATTAATATTACACTTCTTTGCAATGGGGCTCAATGAAAAGAACTGGGTAGGAATAAATTATTAAAAAGGAGGCTAGAGTCAGAAAAGCTGGTATGATCGTTTATATATATAGTCGGTGTTATAAAAGTCTATAAAAAATATTTAATTTTAACAAATAAATTGTTTTATGATAAGAGGGTGTACATACATATATCTTTCATCAGTTCTAACAGATATTCAAATATAGTCAAATTAACTGAGCTAGACCTCAGTCAGGTCTCAAGTCTAGAACTTTGATGAGGACGCTTTCCAAGCTACTGTATAAACAATCGTTTAAATTCTATTTAATACCCAAAAAGAATAAATTAAAAAACAACAATTTTCAAATATAAAGTATTTTCAGTATTTTGAGAAAATCAGCAAAAGGTGCATTAAAAGCCAAAGTAATTGATTGAAAGCCAAAGTAATTGATTGGAAGATCTAACCAAATGCAATTTACCAAAATCCTTATGTTTTTGATATTTGATCTGTTTTTATCTTTAATCTCTGAACTCTGTAACTACAAAAAGGATATGAAAAACTGAAAATACGTCGATTTTTATACCCCACCCATACAAAATATATTTAAATGCTTTTGTATTTCCTTAAAAACAGATTATATTACATTTGTTTTTAATTAAATTTTGCTGCAGCGTATCTTCTAGTCAAGCAGCCGCCACTTGTTTTACTTTTTGGGGCGTGGCAAGCATTGCCAAATTGCTGTCGCTTCTTCTTCTTCTGCTTCTGCTTCATATTATTATTAAACAGCATGTGGTCTCCGTTACAGACGCATGCTGCTGCAGTCCAGCTGCCCAAGTTCTATACATTAGTTTGTTTCTGCGTATTGCCGCACTCACAACCCCCACCCAGCCGCAGCCCCCTTCTCGCACTCTGCTACCATTTTCATTTTCAATTTTCCTCGCTGCATACGAAGCTGTTGCACTGTTGCAGCTGTTTTGTGTCTTTCAGTTTGTGCGAAAATTTAATGAAAATGCTTCGCTGTTCCGCTGACTCGTTGTCCGTCCGTCCTCCCGTCCTCCTGTCCTTCCGTCCGTCCGTCTATCTGTTTGCCTTCAGCGTTTTTCTTTGGGGCGTGGGCGTTGCTTGTTTTTATTGCAATTAAACATGCAATTTGGGGCCAGCCATAAAGCATAGGTGCAGTCCTGCTTATGTGTGTAATTGGTAGATGGTATATGGCTGTAGATACATATAGACATATGTATCTGTAAGATACTCACTTGAGAAATTACATAGTTAACAAGTGTGAGTCAGTAATTTTACTTTCTTTGTTTGCATGGTCTTTTATTTCTTGCTTAAACAGAGCTGGAGAATATGTGTAACAAATTGAAAAGCAACAAGGCATATTCCTCAACCAAAGGTTGGTAATTTCTTTAGTCAGATAAAACGTTTTACTACGTTCCTATGTTTCCTAATGCGAACTTCCAGATATTTCAATTTTAAGGAAATAATTTTTGACTTAAACAATGTTATATATTGTTTAGATTGTTTAGATCTGTGTGTACTATTCTAGAACCTACATGGAAATATGATTTCGAAATCGATGTTAATCGATTAAGAGGACCTACGTTCAAAATTTCAAGTCTGTAGCTCTGATAGTTTCCGAGATCGACGGGTATCTACACACGGACAGGCAGACGGACGGGGCTAGATAGATTCGACTATTGATGCCGATCAAGAATTTATATAATTTATCGGAGATGCTTCCTTCTGTCTCTTACAAACATTTGCATAAAAACAGAGATCTAAACCCTTTTACCTATTTTCAACGGTTTCTGGTTTCTTATTATAAGTATATTTCGTATATATCTCCAATTATTTTATTTCCAATCAGCACAAGCTAGAGTTTTTCTTTGCTCCTTTTTTTTTGATTTCTTGGCAACGCACGCTAGCTTGACAGCAATTTTTGATGAAATGGCTTTTCATATGATTTATGATTCTATTGGAAAGATTACGACAGACGCCGAACAAAATGAGCAGCGACGCTCGCGACGCCGACTGCTGCTGCTGCTGTTGCTGCTGATGATGACGACAACAGCTGCAATTTAGAAATTAAATTTGCCATGCAACATTAAAAGCAGCAAAACAAATGAAAACAGGGCTGTGATTCACAAGAGTGCTGTAGACACGCCCCTTTGGCCTGCCGCACAGCCCGTCGGATGATGACTTCTCGGGAACTCGGGAACGAGTTGTCCATAGCGAGCGACTCCAGTGTGCGCGAGTCTCCATGACGCGACACATGTTGTCGCTTTAGCTTTGGTTGTTTGTTTTGCGCTAATATCCGGCAGATACTTTTGCCCTCTCGCAAATAATTCATTATCTGGCGCAATGTATCTGTATCTGTAGCCGGTAGGTGTTGCCAGCCAGCCAGCCAGTCAGTCCAGACCAAAGCGCCTGCATTTCGTATCTGTATCTGTTGCTCATCTGTTTTTTTTTTTCTTCCTTTTTTTTTATTATTATTTTTTCTGTATTTTGTTAATTAAGTGCAATAAACTGTAAAGGGAAGACAATGAACCGTTTTTTTTTTTCGTTATATCAGGCTTCTATGTTGGCTTGCATGACGTCATAGCCATAACATTTTTCTAGATAATTTTTGTATTATTTTCAAGTTCTCGTATTACGCCATGACGCGCAAAAACTTTTAATGTCCGCTGGAGCGGAATATCCCAAAGCATTTCCCATCTACAAAGTCCAAAATACATTTTGAAAACAATATGCGTCAAATTGTAACTGATCAGCATAGAAATTGTCTCGGTATTGTCTGTGATGAACAATTTTGGATGGCTAAATGAATATAAATTTGTTTTTCAAATTGCATAAGAACTGTCCAAAACTGAGTAGAACTAAAGTGAATTACGTTATTAATTTTGGATGGCTAAATGAATATAAATTTGTTTTTCAAATTGAATAAAAACTGTTTAAAACTGAGGAGAAGTAAAGTGAATTACGTTATTAATTTATAGAACAGTTTCTCCAAGTATTTTCCGGCTGTTGGCGTCTATATATATTTCCAATTTGAGAGAAGGCTTAGACTGATCAGACGTGGATTTAAGTGTTGCCACTCGAAATGTATAAAACAGCTCTTAAAAAATATAAACTTTTATTAAGTGGAAAACGAGCTTGCGGCCAATTGCGTTGTATAAAAAAGCGTTTTCTTTTAATATTTTATTTCGTGTATTTTAAAAATTCTAAATTTAGTTTTAAGCTCTCTGATGTACATATATCAGGAAAGAACCAAATGCTTTTTAAAAAAATAATCTGATTAATATTTCATAACTCAATGCGCCTTTTGCAAACGAATTCGCAATAAACTATGTGAAATTCCTGTGCTAATCAGATGATTCAGCTTTTATACTACGACGCATTTACATTCCCACCTCACCTGTCTTGGGTCTTTGATGGCATATCAAAACTCTCTTTGTTGCTGTTGTTTTTGGTTTTCCTTGTTTTCACCGAGTCCAGCTCTGCCACCCCCTACAAGAAATGACCATATATTATATCTATATGTTGCCAGGTATTAATTACGTTTGCCGATTCCGCGAAACTTCGCTGCGAAGTTTGCATGCCAGACATTTTCTATTGGGTGTGGCCGCAACATGGCAATTTGTAGACAAACTCCAATAATTATAAGTAATTAAATTTACTCGACTTTAACTTGGCTTCAAGGATGCGCAATATGGAAAATTTTCCACGGACTTAGAAAGTCGTGTGTTGTCGAAGGGGCGAGGGGGGAAACGCTTGAAAATAAACTAGCAAATCAAATGGAAAGCGGCGTGTAAATCTGTCGCATTAGCAAAACATCATGTTTCACTGGAAATGGCACGCACCGTAAAATATGCTAACTAGGCGGAGGCTGTCTCCTCCAATTGTTGTTGACGTAGGCGCATGGGCGGGTCGAGCGATCTCATGGCAACATCCAGAGACAAACAAGTGCTGTGAGTACGAAGCCAAAGCAAGGACATCATCAAATTGACACTGCGACAGTGCCCACGCGAATTGCACAGTGTGGCAAGAGTCAATAGATCTCAACTGAAATGAAAATGGTATTTTATAAATGAGAAAAAAAATAAAGTACAATTATTTATTTATATTAAATTTATTTAGTATTATATTGAAATTACATACAAGATAGGAGATAGATTGCCTTTATTGTTATATATATCTAAAAAAATGGTTTTCTATTATTTACTATGTAGATTTATAAATTTAAATAAAAGTTATTTATTCTCAATGAAAAATGGGCGTGCATAATATAAAATTTAGGTGCGCTTTAAATAATTTTATAAAAAATATTATGCTTTCAAGATATTGCAAAGTAATTAAAAGCAAAGAGAATTATTTTTATACTGTCATTATTTATGATATATTCTTCTTTAATGTATGTAAAGTAGACTTACAATGATCTCTTCTTATTCACACTCTCGTTCAATTATCCTCTTACTCTCTCTATTTCGGTCTCTCTCTCCCTTATCTCCATCACTATCTCATTCTCTCTCTCCCTCTCAATTACTTATTCCTTTTTACCTCTTTTTTGTCGCTTCTTCTTTGGGCCTTGTCCTTAAACGTTTAAAACAATTGTACTCCAAAATTGGTTAGACTTAATATTTTATGTACGTATATTTATGTATATTTAATAATAATAATTTTAATAATTTTGTAGAAAATTCTAGAAATGTTTTTGAATTTTAATAACATAACTTATCCATTTTCATTGCCATTTTGCCCCACTGTGCGATATGTCAACACTTGTAGATTTTGTTATCGCAGTTGTTGTTCTTGTGGTTGTTATTGTTGTTGTTGTTGTGGTTGTTGTTGTGTATTGGTTTCGTATACAACATGTTGAGCCGGAGCCTTAATTTATGCCACTCGCCGTCGCCTGTTGTCGTCCTCGTCCTCGTCCTCGTCTGTGTGTGCCAAAGGATTTTTGGGTCTCACCTTTTGCCTTGTGTTGGTGTCGATGTTGCTGCTGCTGCTGCTGTTTGCCATTTTTGCTCATTGTCAATTTTCTTTTCCATATATATTTTGCAATTTTCCACACCTCCTTCTGCCCCTTTCTCTCTTTCTTGGCGTTTCTATTAGCTTTTTATGCAGCGCCTCGCTTTGTGATAATTTTTTATGGCTTATTGTGTTTGATTACATGTGTAGAGCTGACAGAGACCAAAACATCGGCAACAACAACAAACAATGCCAATGGCAACAACAACAACAACAAGTTGGTCTGGCCATTTGTTGGTTTCTCTTTGTGCTTTGTTGAGAGAGTTTCGCTTTTTAATTCTTTGCCAATTTTTTTTCTTCTTGTGCCTGCAAAGGTTTCCTTTTCTTTGGGTGAGCTACATCAAAAAAAGTTTTTATATTGAAAAATGTTATTTATTTTTTTTTTTCCAAACTAATATTAATTAATTATTTATTTGTTTTTCTTTGCAGGTATGTATTTAATGCAATTGGATTGAACATATAATCAAGACTAGCGTAAGTTGCCCGAAAATAATATATATATAGAAGTTAAAGCCCATTAGTAAAGCTTTTAAGAAACAAAAAAAAACTGCATTCATAAATGCTGCTCGGATATATCTATATTTATTTAAGATTTGTTTTTTTGTGCGTTTGTGCTTATTGTAATTTGAATTTTTCATTATTATACTAATATAATCATTTGATATAGTTTCCTAAACATTCTTAATTTAATTTCCCTTTGAGGATCAAATTACATTTTCTGCAGCTTAATTCTTCGAAATGTTTTTAGTATTCCCTGAAAATTGTTTCCACAGCGTGTTTCAGACTCTTGAAGTTCAGATATTCTTTATTGCAAAAATGCTTTTATTCTTAACAAGGAACAATACATTTTTGAATATACATATAACTATAAATCGATTTATCGTATATTTATTTAATTTTATAAATTATATAATATCCTTAGACAAATTTAAAAATTGGCTAAAAATATTAAAATACCGAATATAATTTCAAATTTATATTAATTTTTTAAATACAATACTGCCGCGTCAGAATTAGTTTAATGATATTTATGACATACTGATACGTTCACCTCAATTAAATCTTTATTTCAATAGTTAAAATACTATATTTGAGCTGCAAATTAGAAAAAGGTTCTTGCAAGAGAAGATTGCGTATTCGAGAGGTTATTACTGCATCGCTCCAATTTCTCAGTTTTTATTTCTTCTATTTTTATTGTAAATGAATATTGTTCAACATATTTAAAAAAATGTTGTCCAGGGTTTTCTTCGGTTCTTCCATTAAATTGCAATATCAAATTTTAAACAGTTTTGCACATGACATATGCATTATATAACGCACATTTTACGATGTAGTTTGCAGAAACCCTTTAGAACACGCTTGAGAAGTTGTTGGTCAACATTTGTAACCATTTGTTAACACGTTTTTATTGCTATCATTTTCTTGGGTTGCCCCGTTTGGGTTGTTATCAAGCGATAAATCTAATATGGTATTTCCGTTTTTCATTAAATTATTGGCAACAAGAAGTCATATATTTTGCTCCTTTCTTGTATGTTCTTTTTTTGCTGTTTAGCCACGAAGGCGCTTATTAAAAAACTTGCTCGTCCAATGCAAAAGCCAATAAGAGAACAGCAGCAGCAACAACAACAACAACAGTAATAACAACAATAACAACAACAACAATAAGAACAACCGCAACGCCAAACGACATTATTTGTATTTGCTGTGGATTTATGGCAGCGGTTGGTGGGGATCTCGAGTAACTTTTTAACTTAACGTAGTACAAAAACTACGCACGCATACACACACACACACACACGCACGCACACAGGCGTTGTGAGTAGCCCCCACTCACTCACACACTTACACACAGAAACTCCAATGGCATATCACTTCACACAACGCGTTTGGCTTACGTTACGTACGCTTTGGCGAGCAAGCGGTCGCGTGTTCCAATTGCCACAACGTTCCGCGCGAACGAGAACGTTTCTTGGCGCTTTTGGAGCTGCTACGAAAACTGCGACGCAATTGTGGCGCTGAACTGTACAGTGGAGGACATTGACATTTTGCATTTTCGTTTCGTTAGCATTTTTCGTTCGTTTCGCCCCAGCCAGAGAGCGAGCCAAGCAAGCAGCACAACGTGTTGAAAAGAAACAACTTTTAGCCAATGCTGCTTCCTATCCCATTTCTGTTATTCTTCTTCTTATTGTTGTGTTTGTTGTTGTTGTTCTTGTTGTTGTTATATCTTACGTTTCGCTATTGGAGCTCATTAAAGTTGTGATAATGCGCGACGGGCTCTCAAGTTTTCATGTTCTCACTTCAAAAATCTTGACAGTTTTATGGAGCATTCTGCTACCAACTACAGTCGGCGTGTGCGTGTGTGTGCGTGTTTGATTATTTTTATAGCTCTTTAAACTAATCCCGAGCATAAAACTGGGATTTCTTCTGAACCTGAAAAGCCATTTGGACACATATGATACCAACGTATGTCTAGGATCATGTTTAAAAGGCCATAAAGTTAAAACCGCGCCTTTTCCGTGAAACTTACCATTTGACAGTTTTTTTTTAATAGTTTTCACTCAGTTTTCCAATATTATTATTAACTTTTGTTATTTGGGTCACAGAATCAACTTAATTGTTGGGTGTGAAAAAAACCAAAATATACAAATTGTGGAACATATAATATGTAAAACTATTTTTGCTCCACGTCTTTCATGTTAATTAAAAAGTTCGCTTTTTGCAAATTTTGCGCATAAATCTTGAGGAATTCATTTAAAAGTCTTCTGCGCTGCGAGTTGATTGCCATATTGAAAGATTTATGCGCAGATTGTGTGGCTGGAAATGTTCTCCTAAGTGCTTTTTAATTAGTTTGATCTATTTATTGTCTTTTGATGTTGCCTATAAAAAAGAAACACCATTTTATACACATCAAATTTTGTGCTAAGCTATAAAAAAAAAATAACAATTTCATGAGCTGAGACACATGTTGATTAAAATTGTCCTGATAAGGTTATCAAAAAAGTCAGTAGGGTCTGTTTTGTTTAGTACAAACCAATTATAATTTGTTTAGCTGATAGAGAATATAATTCTCTGAATTGCATTTCGAGCTGTGAATTTGCAGGTGTCTGAAATGTCTTAAAGTTGCAATAAAATCAATATTATTATTTTAATATATTTTTTATGATATTCATTATATATTATATGTTATTTTTTGTTCATCTTTCTGCATTGTTATTATAGGCAACTCTTACTTTCTTTCAATATAAATCATCTGTCTTAAAATGACCTTCAGTTGTCCTATTGAAGAGCACAACCCATCCAATTACAACAACAAATATGCTCAATATATTCATTTCCGCTTAACCCAGCCAATATAATTTTCGCAAACAGTCGCAACCCTAAACGTGACCCACTATTTCCGTTTTGTTCCAACAACAATCTCAAATTTCGCATAAGGAAATTTCCATTTCGTGTTCAAAATACGTTTTGTTTAGGGGTAACATGAAGGATATTTCCTTGGAATTTTTTTTGACGGTCACACGCCTTTCTCCTAGCAAACAATTTGCATATTCTTGCTATATTCCTGATGCGCAATTCCCCACAAAACGATAAAAAAAACAAAAACTCTTTTTAGTCACGCCCATAAGAAGAAGAAAAAAACTAAACTGATGACTTAACGCAGTTAAGATTATTACGAAAACAAAGACATAAAAACATTCTACACATTCTAAACACTTCAAATACTTCAAAGTGAGCGCAAAAGAAAGAGAAAGAGTGAGTGAGAGAGAGGGAGGGGGAGCGACAAATCAAGCTGCAAATTTGCATTAATATAAAACGCAAACAGGCGACAAGGTGAAATAATTAAATGAAATTAAAAGAAAAAATATACAAAAAGTGGCAATTGTCGTCGACGAGTTGTCGCATCTCTCGTCCAAAATATGTGGTTTGGGGAAGTTTGGAACCCTATCCCAACCGGCGTTTTGACAGCAGCGACGGCGGCGGCGGCGGCGTTGACGTTGTCATGAATGGGGCGGCTGACAATGAAACACACGTACACACACACACACATACAGCCATGCACAGGCACACAGAGGCATGCGAGCTGTACGACACGGCGACAAAGCGACAAGCAGCTGTTTGGATTCCCAAGTGTTGAAGAAAAGCTTTCACCGCAGCCCTAGCCCAGGGCAAAAGCAAAAGTTGCAATGCTTAACAATTTCTTTTGTGTTTTATTTTCTTCTGTTTTTGTATTTGCAAACGCAAAATGACGCAAGCGACAGCGCCACAAGGCGTGTTGGAAGCACGGGCGCCGGAGAGTAAGAGCGAGAGCGAGTGAGCGAACATCACAATTGCAGTTGCTCTCCCAGTCTTGCTGTCTTGCTTATTGGAGCAAAACAAACACAAACAAATGGCAATGGGTCGACGTTGCGTTCCAATGCCATTCGTTTCATTGTTGACGTAGTATCGGAGCCTACGCGCTGTGCCTGCGTCGCTGCCAGCGTCCACTGCTCTGACTGCCGTATATGGTGTGTTTTTGTTGTAAGGTAGGTCGTTGGCGCAGGAGGGGCGCTGTGTTAGTGACGCCTTTATGTTGTCCACTGCGTGTCCTTACACAACTGTAAATGTAATGTGTCAGGATTTTATGCTGCGCTTTGCTTTGCTTAGTGTCTTTGCTGTTTTACGTGTTTCGCATAGTTTTGCCGCCCAGCTGCATTATTGCTGTCTCACTCGCACGCGCCAGCTCTCTCGCTGCCTTGCAGCTCTGCTTATCTCAACGTATTGATCTTGTTACAATTTGAAAATGTGTGTAATTTGTTTGTCTGACGCTGGCGCAGACGCGACGCGTTCTTTTTTTTTCTCGTTTCTCTTCCATTTGCTGCTTTTGCATGTTTGCTGCGGCTGCTGCGCTGCTGCTGCGCGGCCGCTGCTCTTGTTGTTTGCTGCGACTGTTTGCTGCCTATTACGTCACGTGGCTGTTGTTGCTTGTGTGTTTGCTAATTGTTGTTGTCGTGCGCTTTTTGGGTTGGTCTTCGCATTGTGTGCATTGTTTTGATGCTTTGTCTTGTTGTTGCTGTGCATTGTGGACTTTTTTTTGGGTGGGTTATTGGGTGATTTGTCTGTGCTCTGTTTTTGTTGCCGGCAGCGCAAGTTGACGAGCGGAACTACTTTTGTGTAAGCTCTTGCAAGCTTCTGGAAGAGCATTAAAAGGGCATACTATGTTTTTATATGTAAAAATCTGTTGTCACGTTTCTTCAATTTCAGGCCTAAAAGGTTTTGAGTTTTTGTTTTAAAACCAAAGTATAGTGAAAGTTCTCATAAGTATGCACACCCTACTTTAAAGTTTTTTCCCTGCGATTGGAAACGTTGTTGCTAAACACAATAAGGAAAACATAGTAAAACACATTTTTGATATTTCATCTGTATATTAAAAATCGTTTCTATTTTGATAAGAGTAAATATCGTTGTTTAATGAAAACCTATATAAAGATTATTTATTCTGTTATATTGTTAGGTCCAAATTTCGTGTAGTTATTGCCATCTTTTAAGAGGAGGTTATTTACATCTTCTTTTTTTTTGTAATACTTATATAATAATACTTATTCGAAGGTAAAACTCTAACATAACCATTGTTTTTATTGTAGTTACTATGGTAACAAAAGCTAAATATGCACGCCTGTTAAACTAAACTAGAACTATATTTTGTAAGTGTCTCGTAGTTTAAAATAAAAATATAAATTCAAAGAAATCGATAAATCAATCGATAGGCGCAGACAAGAAGCCTTTAAAATAATAATTTATTCAGTGTAAAACTTACCAATTTTAGCTGGCAGGAAATGGGCGCATATTAAGCATATCGTAACTTAGAATATAACTTTAAAACCGTCTGGGTCTTATTGTGTTCCTCGTCGTAAACAGAAACTTCATGAGGCTAATGCAAAGTTATATGCATATTTCCTGCGACTCACCTAAAAACCAAAAACTCTCAGAGCTCAAGGCAACGTAATATACACAATTTCCTGCTTAAATAATAGCTACAGTAACTGCAAACAACAACTAACTTGGACAAGTGCAGAAACAAGCACTAACAACAACAACAATAACAATAACAACGATTACAACAACTGGCCCAAAAAGCCATTAAAGCCCACCTTAAACTTTGGCCAATGTACACACACTCTCACACAAACACACACGCAACAGCAGAGCTCGAAGTTGGCCAGCTTTTGAAGTTGAACTTTATCGACAGGAAACTTCATTATAAACGACATTGGCACACAGACATAAAATGCACGCACACACACACACACACGTACACACACACTGAATCAAAAATACGACAAGCTTTCGCAGTCGGCGCTCTCGCCGACATCTAACGGCAAATGCAGCCACAGCCATAGTTACAGTGGGACGAGACTGTGCGGTAATACTTAAACAGCCAGTCGGAGACCAAAAATAACTGTGTGAAACAAATTATAGGTCTAGGCGCGTGAAGTTCGCGGGGAGACAGCATAACCCAAAAGAGCGGGAACGAGAGCGAGAGAGAGAGAGAGAGAAAGAAATAAAAAAGAGTTGTTGCCTCTATGTAAAAAATGTCTAACATTGCAACGTGACCATCGGCGTTGCCTTTGCACTTGTAACGTGTTGTAATGCTGTTGTTGCCAAATAGCTGTAAACTTGTTCAAGTTGCATGCCGCGAACAAGAGAAAAGGAGAGAGCAAGATAATGAGCTGGCGGGTGCAAAAGAGATAGGGTGGGCAAGCCAGCAATAGCTAGAAAGAGGTGGCTTATTGGAAAACATGGACTATGAAAAAAAAATGATTCACAAAACTGGATTAGAGGCCTGCGTTGCTGCAAAACCAACAACTGCTGCAAAAAAAAAAAAAAAAACAACAACAGTAAATGCATGCAGGCATTGTGGCTTCTTCCACAACACTAGTCACAGTGGTGCAACTATTTTCAAAAATGAAACAAATATCAATTATATTCCAACAATTTGCAATGCATAGCATTGGTAAACTTATTTCTCAATAATTTATTTTAATCTTGTTCCCAGAAAATATTTACTAATGCAATTATAAAAGTTATTTAAAATGGTCTTAAAACTGATTTTTTTTTTAAATATAAGTTAGTAAAGCAGAAGCTTGATAATTGAAACAAGGTATTTCATGTGGTGTTCAAATTATTCGTACTGTTTTTTAAGTAGTTTAAAACGTGTTAATAAATGAAACAAATATGGCCTGACCTGGTAAAAAAGCCAACGCAGTATATATAATCAGTTAACACCTGGTTTCAAATCGGTTCGTCACTCTATTTAATAAACGATGTCATTTGGGTTTGAATTTCCATTCGGAAACAGGTTGAAGTTCTATTCTATAAATTTCATATGTTATTACGGAGAATTAAATTTATTGTGATTTTGAATCGGTGGAAATTTCTCTAACAAATATTTTTTGATTTAACCAATTCCAATATATTAAACATCTAACAGTTACAAAGAGTAAACAACGATTTTATCTGCCTTTAAATAGCTCTCAATTGATTAAGACACCTCGACAAAACATTATATTCAAGAATATTATTGCTTCATATTTAAAAAAGAAAAATCTCTATTTAATGTGTACCTCTAATTTGTAACAAATGTTTGCTTGCATTTTTATCCTAGCTGGCAGTCAAAAAAAGATCATTGATTTCGTTGAATATGTTTTTTTCACATGCATAAAGAAATTCGGCTTGGGGCCTGTATTTTTTAATTTTTTCTATGCCGTATGCTTTATTTAATTTTTTTTGTAAATTTAAATAACCCTCAGACCACTGTGCGCACGTCATCGACCACAACGCAGCCGCCCAAACCGCAACAACAAATATGCGAGGCGTTGCCAACGTCGGTGTCGCAGTTGTTGTTGTTGTTGCTGTTCTTTTCTTCTTGTTGTTGTTTTGCTCCGTTGCATGTCGCTTCGCTTTGCTTTTTTGTTTCTTTGTTGTTGTTATTGGCACGTTTTTTTACTGTTGCCTTTGTTGTTGTTGTGAAATAGGCAAAAGTAGTGAAAACTCGTTTTTCACATGCCGCGCTGCAAGTTGTTTTTGCTGCTGATGTTGTTGTTGTTGTTGTTATTGTTGATGTTTTTGTTGCCTATGTCGTTTGTCGGCTTTGAAGTTTAACTACTTTTGGAGGCGAGCAGCGGGCCAACGTTTTATATACATATTTGTTTGTTTGTGGCGTCTCGTGTGCTGCTGTTGTTGTTGTTGTTGCTGCTCTCGCCATATCCTTTAGCCAATGACGCCCAGTTTTGTTGCACGTATGGGCCCCACCTGCTGTCAGACCGCGCCGACCCTGCGCCTGACCAGACCAGGCCAAGCCGCTGTCTCGCTGAAGTTGCAGAGTAGGTCAGGAATGCAACAAAAGTTGTTGTTGTTGTTGTTGCTGTTGCTGTTGTTGTTGTTGCTGTTGTTGCTGCTGCAGCTTTTAGCCTTGTTGAACAAGGCAGCAACAGCGACGACGTCGCGCCCACTTAGCAACTGCAACTTGGCAATGTTTGTTGTTGTTGCTGTTGTTGCTGCCGCCTTGGCTACTCATACGGTATTTGTGTTTTTCTCTCGCTCATAAGTATTTTTCTTTACCGTTAGAAGTTGCGCGCTAAAAGTTGCGCGCTCGACTTGACCAAGTTACATGCAGCGCGTTCTTCAGCCTTTAACGGAGGGCACCAATCGACCGACTAACTGACTGACAAACTGACTGTCAGACAGCCCGAGTGTCAGTCTGTTGTTGTTGTTGCTGCTGTCATGTCATGTCAGAAAATAAAATTAACATTTAGTTTCCGACCTTTTTTTTTTAGTTTTATTTGTTGTTGCTCTTTTCGGTTTCTGACTTGAATTCATCCCTGTTGTTGGCCATGTTTGCCCATGTCCTTTCCTAAAATTGCATGTTGCAATTGACAGCACAGTTGACAGCCTGACATTTGAATTGAAAGTACATACAAACACGATGGGAAATCGAGAATAAATAAATTAAGTTTACTTGCCAAATGGGTAAGGAAATTAATTTAAAATAATTATGATATTGACACTGATTGGTTAAATCTAATGCAATCTTTTATTTATTGTTAGATAGTTTAGGTTATCTTTTATTTATTGTTTCATTTCAATGTATGTTTAGGATGCGAAAGTAATGATATTAGAAGATATATGAAACCAAGTTAATAAAGAATAAAATTAAAATAAATTGATAATAAAAAGAACAGTAATAATATTAATAATTATATAGTATATAATAATAATAATAATAAATAATAAATTTCATCACATTGAAGACATTCCTAATATTCCCCTCTAGACGGCAGACACTCTTTTTTAGCGTATAAAAATTACGCGAACGTCGCTGTTCGCCCAAGCGAGTTTTCACTGTATCATTCGTTTTTTGGGTTTTCTTGAGTATTTTGAATAAACTAGCAGCATATATTTTATTTTTATATATATTTTATATATAAAATGAATTAAGTAAATAATGTGAGCAATTGGATTTATTAATTAAGATACAAATTTATTATTATTTTATATTATATTTATATAATAATTAAAATAATATTGTATTATAATAAGCTCATAAGCTTTTTTCTTGTAGATAATAAAAAGAGCCCAATCTAATCTTAAATCCAGATGATATACTTTCTTCTAAAAACAGTTTAATGTTGCTTTTGTTGTTGTTTCATTTGTTCATATATTGAACATATTCATTTTTTATATATGTTTTTTTAATGATTTCAATTTTACAACCCTACTTCATTTTATTAGGTAATTTACTAATATTTATTATTTATTTATTTACTAATATTTATTGATAGGCTTCGACGATATACAAGCTCTCATGAACTCCCCCTTGCTCTCTCTCTCTCCCTCACTCTTTCTCTGCCTGTCACACTCTCCTCTCTCTTCCTCATTGAAAGTCTTCCTCTCTTGTCACAATTGTCAGTTGGGCCTCTCAATCGCTGATTTAACTGTCAGCGTAAGACTCTTGGGGTACAGTTTGACAGGTCATTAGAGAACCAGTTTTCATATAGTTTTTCATACCCCCTCCGGCACAACTTCTCAAGCGATACTCATTATAGTGGAGCCTGGCACTTGACTGGCTGACTGGCTGCCAATCTGGGTAACAGTAAGCCACAATCATTATTGGCATCACAATCATAATTAGCTGCCAGAGCTGGAGTCGCATTTGGCTTGAATTAACAGCAAATCTTGGCGACAATAATGAAAATACAGTTTGTGCTTTAATAATCCCAGCATAATGATATGAACATGCAATGTATCTGTATCTGTAACTTGACTAGCTGTTGTGTATCTGTCAGTTAGCTGTATCTACAGCTAAGCTGCCAGTGCTAATATTCGCTTGTAATTAGCAAAACTAATTAATGCTGCTAAAATGTGTGCCATGTATCTATGCATCTACAATACATGCACATATGTATATGTAGTTATGTATCTGTGTATCTGCAGGCATGCAGCAGCATGTATCTACCTGCCACTCTCTCGCATATTAACAACATCAGAGGTGTTGCTTGCCGTTGGGCACCGTTAAGCTTATGGCAAAGTCGTTGCTTTTGCCAGTTTGTGGCATTAATTTTAAAGCAGCTCTGTGCTCTGATGGCTGAATTGGGCGGAAATGACTTGTAGATACTGCCTGACTATATTTAACCACAGATACATGCATCTATACGGCTTGGCTTACAAGCCAAAATAAAACTTAAATATTTATGCTGCAAGTTTAGCCAGTGTGTGTGTGTGTGGAGCTCAAACCAAATTATAATTAAGGCTGAATTTAGATGGAGTTTCGAGTGGTCGCAGCGTGTATATTATATAAAGGCCTAAGATAGTATTTGAACTGTTCGAGCTAAGAAACTCCAAAGAAATGAATTCCAAAATGCTCAGTTCCGCGCTTGCATACATAATACATTAAATGCGAAATGCATTCACTAAATTGATTTAAATTTTAAACCCTTTTGGAATTTAGAAAGATGTATAAGTAAACCAAAAAATCGTTGTCCTGACTCGTTTTTCTATTTAAGAGAAATGAGAAAAGGAAACGGTTGATATTCATATTCACTTAATGTTTAAAATTTGTGTTAAATGTGTTTGAAATATGTTAAATGTTTTTATCGTAATATAACAATAAACATACATAAAATCGATTTCAATCTTAAACCATTTTGGTATTAAGAAACATTTTAATTAAACCAAAATATCATTGACCTGTCTCTAGACTCGAATGGGGAGTTTCTCGAAAACCAAACTGTGATAATTTTTTGTATAGCAAGAAAGTAATCTCCATGGTCACTTTGTGTTGAGCCTCTATTCCTCGTTCAAAAATCCTTTTTGCTAACCTCATGAAAAAAGTCTATAAATATCCGCAATGCTCAATTTATAATTCCCTGGTCCTCCATGTTCAGTTTATATTAATTATTTGCCTCCACTTGAATAAAGTTAATAAAAGTTATTTAATTCCATCACTTTATGTAGCTCTCCTTGCTCCTTGCTTATGTTCCTTCCCAGTTATTACTTATGTCTGGCAGTTCTTCTTCTTCACATTGAGGAGCTCTTAATTAAAATATGAGGAATCCCCAAAAAAAAAATAAGTTAGCTCTCATTGCTGTGTAGGTTCATAAAGCACGTTTCAGCTAAAATTGTGGCACAGCTGTGCGCCCAAAAGCAGTCTACAATATCGGTACATGTATAAATTAAAAACAGGAATGTCTGAGTATAATATTCCTATAATATATATTATAAAGTATGTAACTCCGAGACGTGTCACTCAGCTGCTGAGTTCAATTGCTATGTAATATTCGCCATTACCAAATGATTCAAGTACGTGCGTAATATACTTCAAAATAAAACGGCAAATCTCTCGCTTACTCTCTCTCCCTCTCCCTCTCCCTTTCTCTCTTTCGCCGGCGGCGCAAACTTTGCATAAGTTTAGGCGCTAGAAAACGAGGGGGGGCGGGGGTGGTTGAAGGCAGGCAACAACATAGGAAAAAAAAATCTTCAAGTCTTGTGCAAACTTTTTCTCTTTACGCCTTTCCTTTTTGGCAATGCCGCGGCCTCAAGTTCAAGGTTGTCTCTGCTGCCGCGCTCTCTCAGCCTCTCGCTCTCCGGCTCACCCACTCTTTTGCCACCTCTCTCGCGTTACGCTTTGCCTTTCGGTCTCGATTTTTGGGCGTGAATTTATTTTTGTAGAGGATGTCATGTAGCCTGTTGTTGTTGTTGTTGCTGTTGTCACAGCACATTTTTTGGGGTGTTGCCGCCGACGCGTACGCCGCTGCCGACGCTGACGTCGCAACGTCGACGTCAACGTTGACTGCATTGCCCGAGTTCAGGTTATTTACCCAGCGCGTAGAATTCGTTGAACTTGAATTTTTATAGCTGGCAAGTTTTTTGTACACCGAATTGTAATGGTCATGTGGGTGACTGGGTGGTTGGGTGGTTGGGTGGCTTACTGGGTTGATTGATGCGTAGGGAGCAGCATCTGTAGGGGCTTTTCCAACTGCCTGCACCTTAACTGAACGCATAAAAACATTTGCTTGAATGAGTTTTGATTATTTTTAAGCGTAATACTGAGTTTTCCCTGTGATTAGGTTTACATGGGATATTCATGCTACTCGTATGATGTAAGGTATAAATAAATTATTTGCACTCTCTTTCTCATATCTATCATCTCGCTCTCTCAGTTTCTCCTGCTCTTACTCAAGCTCCAATTTAAAATGTGTCGTTCTATGCGATTCTCTTAATTAAAAGTAGCAATTAGTGAAACTGGGATTATTTTTAGTGATGGATACAAAATAAATATATAATATAATAAGAAAAAATATTATAGATTTTAAAAATATATATTAATTGACTAGAAGTTTCTAAAAAAAGTATTGCAAGAAAATATATCATCTAGCTAAAGAATCTCTATCTTCTTGTCAATCTTTCCCGTCTAAAACCCGACCACAATATTAAATACAAGTAACAAACTCAACGATAAACTCAACGATATCAAAATTATTAGACAGACCGCAGCCGCAGATCAGAAACAGCGGCAACAAAAACAAAAGGAACAACAGTAATAAAAGATGACAAAACAACAAAAGTAAATTATTTGCAATTTTTCGGGCCAAGCGTGAAATTGGCGAAAAGAACAGTTAAAATAGTGCGAAAAAGCGAAACGGCAACAAAAACAACAGATGGAAATGTGTTACGCATGCGGCGATAACAAACGACAGCAAACGACGGCGGCAACAACAGCAACAGCGTAGAATTCAAGCAATATAAGAACAGTAGCAATAACAATAACAAATGCGACAAGCAAAAGAGCAGGCAACAAATCGAAAAAGCGCTTTTTGACGGTTGAACGTCCGCAGGTCCTGAGTTCATTCACCGTTGAAACCAAAATCAAGATACAAAACGGCAACGGCAACGACGCCAGCGCTTAAGCCAACGCAGGCGTTAGCAGCGACGCCAGCGGCAATGCATACGTAAGACAACGACGGCAACAACGGCAACAGCGTTGCGACGCAAAGCAGAAAAGATGTGAACAAAAAAATAATACAGCAAAATAATAAGAACAAATAAAACAAATGCAAAAACAACAACGTGAACAATACGCGCGCGCCTCAAAGCTTTCAACGCACTTTTTGAAGCCAACGAGCGAAAGGGAGAGAGCAAATGAGCAGCAAGTGGGTGCGAGCGAGCGCGAATACGTTTTAGAGGGAGTTGAAATATAAGAGCGCTGCTCTCTGTCTCTGTGTGTGTGTGTGTGTGTAAGTGGAAAATGTATGCAAATAAAATGCGTATGCGAGGCTGAAGTGGGTTAATATTAATACAACAACAATGCAAAGACACAAACAACGGGGCAAAACACTCGAAAAGGAAGACAGCGAAGGACAAGAGTGCATTGACCGAGGCTGGTCACTCTTAAAAAGCGATAACAAATGGCATCAATAGTTCTCGAAATTTATGGAAATTCCACTATAGCGCAAAGCCCCAAAAAAGTGCCTAAAAGCTGGCAACGAACTCTGCCAGCCAAACACGCACACACACTCACACACACACACACGCACGCACGCAGTTGCCGCAGCATTTTGGTCGCTGCTGATTTATTGAATTGGTTTAGTCAACTTTTTATCTCGCGCCCGCCCTTGCATATTTTGCGTGTGTGTGAGTGCGTCAAGTGTGTGTGTGGGCGTGTGTCAAAGAGCAATGCGTAGGCTCTGCCTCATATTTTTTTTAGCATTAGCAAGAAATTATTTTGACGATGAATTATGGAATCGATAATCAAAGTGGCGAGCATTTATGAAAGTATGAAAGTTTTTATGAGAGGCATAAAATGCATAGGAATAATAAATATAAAAGAAATTTAGCTGGCTTAATCATAATTTTTAAGAGAATATATCCACAAAAACTCTAATACTGAGCAGAGTATAATAAAACTAATATTTTTTGTTTGTGTGTTCTTTATGTGAGAACCTAATTAATATTAAAAATATGAATCACGTAATAAATAATAAATAATACATCTGAAAAAATATTAATTTAAAAGCAATTTATCGAGCAAAATAGTTTGGGTACATTACTTTCTATTCAATCTAGAAAACATTAATGTATTCATTAATCTTTGTCGCATATAAAGTAAATAAATAATTATAAAATAATAAATTCAACAAATATATTGCAAAGATTGAAAAATACTGAATGTAAACTAATTAAGCATAAATTGACATGAAAGTTGTAAGAACTATTAACATAGTACAGTTTTTCCTTTAGTTATGTTCCGCTCCAGATTTTGTCGAGCTTTGGACACACTCGGCCCTAGTAGAGTAGCTTTTCCTGTTAGCCAGGCTAATAGTTGGTTCAATTATGCAACGCAATTGAGCGACACGTGCAACCGCTTCCCGCTGTTGCTGTAATGTATTTAAGAGGCACGCGCAATCATAATTACACAATAGCCGAACGGCGAGCGGCGAGTGACGGGTACAGTCAGACAAAGGATAAAGTTCACACGGGATTTTGGACAAACAAAATATCAAATGAAACGCAGTGTGTCAGCCAAATTGGCCAATTGTAGGACACAGCAAGACAGCAAGGATAATAAACTCAGAGAGAGAGAGAGAGAAAAAGAAAGCGAGAAAGAGATTTGAAAGGACTTCATGCTAGCACACATGTCAGTGACAAATGCACAATTTATTAAATTACAACGTAACCAAATAGAAATCAGAGTAAAGTGGGCAAAACACCAGAACTGGGGACAGGATGCGTGTGGCCAGGCACGAGCAGGATGGCAACTGCCAAATGAACTGGCTAACAGTGTGTGTGTGCCTGGGCGTTGATTTACGGCCAGAGAACGTGCTATAAATGGGCGACAAATGAACCTTTGTGCAGTAGGTGCCAGTGCGGGATCTCGACTGCTGAGTGATTGGTGCTGCGATTAAATGTCCTGCATGGATGTCCGGAATGAGACAGCACTTGTTGTAAATAAAGATAAAATATCACCGGGCAAACGCATTTACAGAACTTGTTTGTCAAATGTTTACAATATAAATATATTCGTTGTCCAACACGCAGCAACCATATTTGGATTATTTCATTCTGTCCAAACGATGTTTACTTTAACAGGAAAATATTGTTATTTGTATATAAGTTTTACATAAAATATATTTTAGTAAAATACATAAAATAATTCGAGTAAAATTACTTAGATAGGCTTATATTTATTAAATGAATTTATTTATTTAATCACTATAAATTAAATGCATTGTTAATAACAAATTTACTAAGGGCTATGTGAAGCAAAATTATTTGTTTCTTTGTTAATATTTTGAAGATATTTTATTTTAAATTTGTTTTTTTCGCCAAATTTTTTTATTAAATGCATTACACTTAGTATAAATATATAAAATAATAAAATAATTATTATATTAATTAGGATTCAAAATTTATTCAGCTAGATTTTGTTTTTTTTTTATTATTTCCGATTTTTATTTAAATCGTGTGTATTTATTTAATAATTATTATGGGTTTTAATTATGTATAGGTATTAAATCAGTTCAAAAAAGTTCTAATTAAATTAAATTAAATTAATTAAAAATTAATAAGTATTAAAGTTTATTAACTAACTTTAGTTATTGTGCGTTATATGATTAATATAATATAAAAGTTATAAGTCTTTGGTCGATATATGTATATTTTGTTTATATATATATAATTTTAGTTATTATACTATAATTTAAGACATATATTATTATTATTATCGAAGTAAAGATTTGTTTTCGGGTTCTTTGCGTGACAACCAAATATAATTGCTATCATTCTGACAAAATTCTCTCAAATTGATGGACAATTACCTCACTTGAAATCAATCAAATAAAAGTCGATTACCAATCTCTTGGTTAGATTTTAGCTTGGTCACAAGTTGCTGCCCATCAACTCGGTTTATTTGAGCCAATGCGCTTAACGGTTTTGCTTGGTTTAGGCCGAAAAAAAAAACTGCTTGAGAATTGGCGCTTTGATGCGCTTCACACAAAACGCGTCGCGTCATGCAATCAAATTGGGCATAAACGAAGGGGAGCTGCTTATTGAGGCCCAGCGACAGTTTGAAAGCCACTGAATGATTGCCAAATGTGTATATGGGTCCTCCAATCGACTGACTTCCCCATTGCTTATATCGGTCATTGGCAAGGTGTCAATGCCACCAAAAGATTGAGATATTGCGAGCGGAGGCACGTGTTGACTTGCTCGCTCGCTCGATTCCCTTGATTAGATAAACGCAGGCCGCAGCGAAATGAATTAGAATAGCGGTAAATATGTGCTGGCCAAATGTATAAGAAGTTAATGTCCTGAGCGGTTCAATGAACTTGGCATTCAAGAAGGGACCGCGGGGGGGGGGCGGGAGCGGTAGCGGCTACTTAATGAAGTGTGCGCCACAAAAGCCAATTCAGTGCGCGGCTTCCAGCTCCGCATAAAACAAAATTTTGACATTTGGCCAATGCTGCTGTCTCGCTCGCACTTGCCACAATATAAGCCCCCCCCCCTCGCCCACCTACATCCCTACATTCCCCGTTTATAAAAATAGTTATATTTACGCGTTGACGTCATCCCGAGAGAGCGGCTAGGAAATAAACGAGTACACACAATAAGCCAAAAACTGAAAAGACGTCGAAACGGACTTGGACTGGTTTAGTTTGGGCCCTGGGCTCGCTGCCTACATTCAGTTTGGTTTTTCTCTCTGGTTTTTTCTTTATTATTTTTATTTTTTAGTCATTTTGATGGGCCCACGTCAATGGCTTTTGGCCGGCGCAGCAATTTCTTGAGTTCCTGTTCGATTGCTTTAATTATGGCCACGTCATTTCTGTGAACACTGGACTCCGACTTCGACTCCGGCCGACTCTCTGACTTGGGCTGGCCCAAGTGTACTTGAGAGCCAGTTTTTGGGCTGGGTTCGCCAACTGCGTTCAACATAAAACGGTGGGCGGTAGCTGGTTTTTTAAAATAGTCCAAGTGAGGCACTGTGGCTGTGGCGCCTACAATGGGTTAAACTCCAAGCTTGGGTGTCTCTTGGAATGTTCAGATCAAATTAATAATCTAAAAAACAGAATGTTGGGCTTACTTGGCGTGCGTGTTAAAAATTATATATTTTAATATTATATTTTAATATTATTTAATTAAGGCAATTTTTTTAATATTTAGAAAAGGCATACAACAATAAAACTTATAAGTTACTTAAAAACAATATTTATTATTATTATTATTATTATTATTATTATTATTATTATTATTATTATTATTATTATTATTATTATTATTATTATTATTATTAATGATAATAATAATATTATTTTTATTTTTAATATTATTATTATTAATATATATTACGATTATTTTTACATGATGTAGTTATTGCATATATTCCTTTCAAGGTAATGTCATTCTTTGTATATACAAATTTTAATTAAATTTATTTAAAAGCTATTGGTAAAGTTTATAAAGGTATATATGTGATAAGATATGCATTAGATGTTAGGTAAATATGGAAAATAGATAAAAAATATATTTCGATCAAATTAATTTAAAATTTCCCAGATGAAAGATTTTTGTTAAACCAATTTGCGATGTTAGAATTAGCTTTATTAATCTTTTCATGTTCAATTACAATTATATAATTGTTCGTTGATAGCGATAGTCTGTCATATCAATGGGCTTATCAGCAAGCATAAAGGGGAAACACCTAACAATACATCAAATTATCTTTATGCTAGACACACGCACACAAACACATAAATATACACACGCTCGATTAGCTCACAGCTACTTAACCCTGAAAACCAAACAAAAAAAAAAGGAAAGCATAACAAAAAACACACTCAAAACATTCAAAGACAGCACAAAACAAACCAAAAGAAATCTATTTTTAAATTGTTTGAAATCAAATTGAATGATTTTGGCTTTGGGCTTGCCTTTGAAGCACACACATTCACAGTCATAAAATATTACTCATACGCCGGGTTGCATTCATTGAGTTTTGTGAAATATTTGCAGCAGCTTCGACAATTCTTTTCAATTGTCCGCTGCTCAGCAAAAGTGCAAAAAAAAATCTTGCTGATTTCCAAAAATAAATCATTAGAAATCAACTTGAACAAATCTCCACCCACTTCATGGGCAAAACTGTTCCGTTTGATGGACGCAACTCTTCAGTCACTCAGCTGTTTGAATGCTTGAATAGATGTACTCGCATTATCCATGAGCATGATTCAAGTATTTGTTTGTGTGTGGCCTTAAACTAATGAGTGAATTTTTGTATTTTTGTATGGGGCGCGTGCAGAAATAAATTATTTTTGGCATTTTTATTGTTAATCTCTTGATCGGAAGAAAAATACTGCAGACATTGAACGCATCGCTAATTTTAAATAACAAGCGGTCAAATATTTTGGTTATTAGTAAACAAAAGCATTTCAAAAAGTAAAAATATAAAAAAAAGAAATATTTTATTAGAAAACAAGAAAGTAATAATATCATCGGCACGCCGAAGATTAAATACCCTTGTGGACATTTATCCTACAGTTTCGCAGATATCTAAGAACAATGTAGCTCGAAAGGTCTGAGCTCGATGATTAACAGAATGTTTTACCGTAAAAGAACCTTTTCTTCGATCGATCGTTCCTATATGGCAGATTTTGCATGTATATAAGGAGCATATGAGTGAAAGTAATTAATGCCGAGTTTGGTCAAGTTATTTTCTTAATGAAAGAGTTTTTCATACAAGAACGCACTTTTCGGCCAATCGATCCCAGGCAGCTTTGTAATATAGTAGTCCGATCCGGCCGGCTCTGATATGTACTGACTCCAACATAAAGACGGACCTTTTCAAAGTTTCTGAACAATAGCTTTTAAACTGAGAGACTAGTTCGCATGGAAACGGACAGACGGACGGACGGAAAGACTCGGTTGTTGATGCTGGTCTAGAATATATAAACTTTATGGCATCGTAGATGTCTTCTTCTATGCGTTATTTTTTATTAATTTATTTTTAGTTATCGCACATTTTGATGTGATTTAACTCAATTATTACTGATTTTTAATATTTTGGTCTTTTATATATACTTTTCTAAAAATCATGAAAAAGTTAAAGAAATTATTAGCCTAAACGTATTTTCTATATTTAATGTTAACGTATTATGTTTATTTAAAATATGCTCACCAAAATTTTAATTTTTGAATAGATTAATAAGAACATGCCAAATATTAATAATATGAAGGGTATAAATTAATAAATAAAAATTAAATCTACGTATGAAAAAAAGGATACATTTTAATAAGTAAAATGTATCTTTAATAACAAGAGGAAACAACGCATAGGCTTCAACTTAATACTTTTCTGAAATCTGTTCAGTTTGCATTGATTGATTTATTTTTAATGATATTTATGACACTAAACTAATATCTATTTACTTTTTCTCGTTCTCTTTGCAGGTAAGCAATCTTAACTGACAATCTACCATCCTTCATCCTTCAGCTCTGACATATGAGTGCTCGTAAGTTTTTCTTTCACCTTCGGGTCAAGACCTTGCGAACATTTTATCATTTTTTGCTCTGCCAAACTTTCCACGCCCAAGCAAACGGCAATACGAATCAGATACAGAATTCTTATAAATTGCTAATGTCAACACGTTGCGACCATCTACAAGTCCCTCGCCCGCTCCCGCCCCCGCTCCCCCTCAAGTCGGCGCTCTCACATTCTCCGACTCTCCTGGTGATGTCTGTGGGTGCTACTTGATTCGTGTTTAATTTTGCTTATTGCCTTGTAATGAAAATTAATTGCGGTCCAAAAGCGACGACAATTGCCCAATTTTTTTCTTCTCAGCTGGCTTAGGTTTCGGTGATGGGCCGGACAAGCATGAAGAATTTATTTGCTGTAATATGTCTCTAGTAAGTCGGCTTCGGGTCGTGGTCGGGGCCCCTACTGAGGGTCAACCACGAAA
Organism: Drosophila montana; assembly: GCF_035044405.1. NCBI lineage: Eukaryota > Metazoa > Arthropoda > Insecta > Diptera > Drosophilidae > Drosophila > Drosophila montana. The sequence goes on from NW_026998739.1 coordinate 1,577,902, forward strand.
TCTGTGTGGGTGAAATACGTGCCGCATATTTACACAGCAGATTAATCTGTTTTATTTGGCTTGTAATGGTCGAGTGCGAACATGTGGGCAGCAGCCAAGAATTGCAGCCTAATAGCATTTGTTCGATGGGAAAATTCCAAGACTTTATCTATCTCTCTTAATTATTAGACAAATATAATGTTGAAAAAAGTCTGTACTGTAAAGTTTCTTAAATTCGTTTGACATTTTTAGAAAATTGTATATACTCAAAAAGTTTAGTTAAATATTTAAAAGTTCTCATCTAAAGCTTATAACCAATATAGTTCTCTTTTGGTATATACGAGCATCTCACTTATTGATATAGATTATTCATATTTTCTATATATATATATCAGTAAATTTGAAACAGTTCAAATATTATTTAAATCTCTCTTCAGGCATCTCAACTCACGTATAAATAATAAAGGGCTGAAAAGCTTTGGAACAAGGAATGCTTTGTGTTAAGTGAGCTTTAACATTTTAATCCCTCGGCGAAGTTATTTGCAAGGCATATTAATATTGACTCTTTTTTACAGAATTATCTCGGTTTTTATTTCAATTATATAGAAAAAAATCTTGTCTTGCTTTACTAACAACTGAAAGCTGACACGTTGCGCCAATAAATTTAATTTTTCAAGCTTAAGTTAAGCTTTGTGTCAAATTAAACCTACTTATTGAAGCATTAAATTATTTAATTCTATATTTTTTATTAAAATATACATAATAATTTATATTTAATATGTTGTCCAATAAGTTGAGCTTTATGTTTTAAGATACAATTCAGCTTCAGAGCTTTTATGTGCTTTTATGTGAAAGTGTGTCTTATTAAGCCAAACAAGTCTTAGATTATCGAAAACTCTTTATTTACCTTCACTTTTTTCGTAAATATATTTAAATTTATTTATTATATCGTGTAACTGTAAAACCGGCGCTTTCAACTGTTGCGCCTTGGCCTTGTTTGACTTTTATGTCTACAACAAATAGCTGCATCTAAATAACATTTTTTGTACGACTGCAATTTGGAAAAGAGATTACACTTAACCGCATTTAATCACCTAATGCAATGGCATTAACCATTAAATTTTAAGCGCTTTCATCAGCCTCAACTCTCCTGCAGTTCACTTTTTATGTAGCTATTTTCTCGCTTGTTTCGTCGTTGTTTGCAACAACTTTTTTATGGTCCATTTAGACAGCGAGCTGAGGCTGGAGCTGAAATGCAATTCGGCACACTTGAAATGGTTGTTTAACAAAAAAATAGAAGAAAAAAAAACAAAACTCACAAAATTCTAGCATAAGGCATTTCCCGCTAACCGCAGACGTTTTATGAGCCACAAAAATTTAATTACCCAATGCGCTGACCACAAAACGACAGTCATGTAGACCAAATGGAGTCGCGCATTTCTCAAGCACTTCTATCAGAACAATTTATATATATATTTAATCTGTATCTCTCTCAGAGTGAGAGTACGAGAAATATATATGCCATACATATAAATCGGGGCACAAATATTTCGCATATTTAGCACAAAGTCGTAAGACAGCTTTAGAGCCCCATAAACGATAGCATTTCTTCATATGTTTGCCTTTGGCCAAACCGAAGACGAGCCCGACGCGCATTTCCTTATTGCATTTTGTTTAATTTTTTTTTATTTACTATGCCCTATAAAAATGTAAAAAATGGGTATAAGCAGCTGTGGCAAGCAGTAAATCTCCATCTTAAACTGTTTTTAAAATAAACACGAATTATTTGCTTTTTTTGGAAATAAAAAAAAACGCAGGTTATGTTTATTTCATATTTAAACCAGTTAAAGTTTTGTACATCTGTATTGTTGCATATAACATAGACAGAAATCGTACAAATATGGGATCGAAGTAAATATGGGATGAAAGTTTATTGAAGCAGTTGACAATTTTATTCTGAATATCTTTTAAAGTAGGCAAGAATCATAAATTTTTATTTAATAAAACCAAAGCCCTCTGCATTCTAATTGAATATTCAAATAATTGAATAGTTTAAATGCGTAGCTTAAAATATACAAAAGTCGTACAAAAATGGGATCAAAATCAATATAGGAATGAACATGTCTTTAAAAGCTTCATGCCGCGTATCTTTTAGTCTCGAGGAGAAACCATGAATTTGTATTTAGACAAAAAGCTCGAATACTTAAAAACAGGAGTATCTGTAGTCGAGCAGTCTCGTTTTTGTTTTTAATATGTTCTTTTTGTATTGCGGCGTGCGCCTCAAATGCAAATATTTGCGAATGAGGCAGTTTTGCTCGTATTTGCGGCCCAGTTTATTACTCATAGAGCACATTTTTTGCCTTTTCGTATAATTCATTTGCAGGGTTCAATGCCCCCGTTTAACAAAAATGACGCATAAATATGAAATTATATACTTCATTTTAAAAAGAAAAACTTGTACAGTTTTGTTCGTTCAATATTTGTTTGCTCCAAGCTCGAAATTAGCACTTGAAATTTGTTTTGTTTTAAGCGGCGTTTTAAAAATAGCTCAGACCTCTGCTTGACTTCGACTTGTTGGCCTCCCTTTTTTATATATATACCATTTTTTTTATTTATTTTACTTTTTTGATAAGACCTCCAGTCGTTCTATATACGACTTTATGCCATTTATACTGTATAAACTTTTATTATGCGCAAATGTTTGCTGAGGCCCTCAAAAAAGCGAAGTTGAGCACAAAGAATACCTGATATTATGCCTAGTTTATATAAATCTGATATTTTTAAAGAGAGAGTAGTTAAAGCTCTTTTTGGTCATTGCAAGTTGTTCTAGGTTATAGGTTAAATTTGGCAACTTAAATATTTACAATTTTTAAGACCCTTTCCCTCTGTATTATATCTTATCCTTTAGAATATTTCAGATCTATGAACATTATTATTTTCAGCACATTTTAAACGTTTTCTTATTTGATACCCTTTTTTTGAAAATATATCGCACACCACGTTTGAATCAGATATCTTTGGCTGACTTGTGCCTCCGGATACTTAGAACACAAAGATATAATAACAAAGTTTAACCTCTATCAAATTGTATAGCTGTGTCTTGCACTTTGGCAGCAACACTCAACACGTTGGCAACACGTTCATACATTTTTATTGCCTGGTTGGCAACACGTCAAGACGGGACAGACTTCCCGTCTTCAAGTCTTTGAAGAACAGACCAAAATAAAAAAAATAATTTTTTAATTTTTAATTTATAATATCTGGACTAACCTCAACAATATGCTTTTAATTTTTGGTATTTCTTCTCTTCTTAAAGTGCACTTTCTGCATTGCCTTAAAGGACAAACAATTGTTCATTTACAAAAAACAGTAAATTGAAAATAAAAGAATTTGTACACTTAACATAAAGTTCTTTAAATTGAGAACATTGGAAATTCTCTTCAGAAATATGTAGGATCTTTGTGCTTTTTTTTTGTTTAGTTGGAATTTTAATTTTCCCAGCTCATATTATAATGCTTCACTGTCTCTGGACTATCCTTTATGTGCATTTATCTAGAATATTATTAAATCTTGAAAGTATTTTGTGGAAAATAGCTGTTCTTATTTTAATTAAGTAGTACAACAATGTTTCGACCTCAGCATACAGATGTATAGCCGAGTTGAATTCACCAAAGCGAAACAATGTTTCTGCTTTCGAATCTGACATTTCTCTTGCGGCATGCCACAATTTGCGGAACGAATCATCGTTTATTCATTTACTTGAAATTTAACAACTGTTTACTTAACAATTCAGCATAATAAACGAACTGCCGTTAAAATTTGCCGCAATTTAACATGGCGACAAATTGGTTTTCTTTACTTGTTGTTGGCCTTTGTTTACAGCATGTTCATGTTGATTTTTTAACATTATGTTAACTGCAGCCTTAGGGCATCGCGAGGGGGTGTGTTGACAAATTTGCATGCATGTTGCGAATGTGTGCGATTATGTACGATTGTTTCCATTGTTGCCCATTTACCGGAAAACTTCGGAGTCGGCCATAAGAGAGGGCCTATAAGTAACGCCATGCTATTATAACTTTTATTATTGTTTTGCCGCTGTACACGCTCGTACGTACGTGTTGACAACTCTCAATTGTTGCCAGTTCCCAAAGTAAAAACGGCAACTGTTTTTCTGGGCCCCCACCAAGGTTCTCACGCTTTTGGGGGCGCAGTTGGCCGTTCATATTGTTGGTCTTTGTCGCTACTCCAGTTTATTATTTTGGCCAAACAGTTACTTGATGGCAGCGATAAGCTTAACATGTAGTTAAGTCGTTTCGTTGCCAATTTGCATAATGTTCGGGGCGTTAAGCGTGCGGCTGCCTGCCTGTAAATTTTACACCGCATCCATTCAGCTTTATGCTCTGTCAAGCGATTTTCTGTGGCTTCTGTGCGGGCTTTCAGCGGCTGATTTTCGTTAAAATTAATGAATGTCTTCAGTTCGACATAGCATTTATGATTGGCGACTAATTCTAGCTATGCTTTGTTAAGTTTCTGATTGATTTTTTTCAATACAATCTTTAGGTGGTTTCGCCACCTACTCAGCAGTGATAAATACGTTTTGTTGTAGTTTCGTTAAGTTGTGTTTTTGGGCTTTAGTGAGACTAAAGTTGAAGATAGGTTGTGTACAATTTGATTTAAACGTTCGTTAAGTTGTTAAATTCCAAATATGGCTTATTTTAAGAATGTTTAACTCCTTATGATAAAAGAAACATGCATTTGCGCTCCTGTACCGGATTTCGTTAAGTTTCGTCAAGTTTGATTTATATACTTATTCATAATCTAGAGCATTGCCAGCGCATTGTTGCATGCAGTTAGGTTTTTGATTATGCCATTTTACTTAAATAATACCGGTTTGTTATATATCTTTGCTGCTTAACAGTTGCTTCATTGAGTTTGCTACCCTCCGTGTTTTTTATGAACTTCTCCAACACTGGCCCATCAATCTCCTAAGACTGAATAGACTCACCCCAGTTACATGTTTTGCAAATGCAGTTCGCGCACAGCCCTGATTCGAAAAGAAAAACTTCATCTGCCTGGCAGTTAAAGTGAATGCAACGGCAACAGCAACGGTAACGGCGACTGCTTTTAATCTGCGTCAGTTTTAACATATTTTTGCATTTACGTCACATGAAATTACACTATGCGTGACATGCTTTTATGTCGTTGCGTGCGTGTATGAGTGTGTGTGTGTATGTGTGTGTGAACATAACCTCAGCTAACCCAACGTCAGCCGGGAGATGCAAACTTCAACTTCAAAACAACAGAGGCAGCAAGAAGAGTACAAACAGCAACAACAACTGCAGCAACAGCGTTGACATATTTCCGCAATATGGCTGCAGGGCGAAGCAGCAGCACAAAGCAGCAAATGGACAAGACTGAGAGAGAAGCACTAAGAGAGCGAGAAAGCTAGAGAGAAGGAGCGCGCGTGCAGTCTGTTGCACAATTAAGAATTTGTTATGCAAGTCTTTTAGTCTTCGAGTGTGCAACTGCAGCTGCCCTGCGGCAATGTTGCTTGGTGCATTATGCGTTGACTGCCGTTACATTGGGGTAGGACCACCAAACAAAGAGCAAAATGGAGAGAAAGAGAGAATGAGAGAGGGAACTTGCAAGTTTGTTGTTTTGCTGCGCTACCCCGAATCAAGCCTGATTGACCAGCTCTAAGCGTAATTAATGCAGTGCCTGTCAAAAATGTTGTTACTTGCACTTCTTTTACTTTTCGCTCCCTTAATGCGTTCTTATTGCCATGGCAAATGTGTGTGTGTGTAAAGAGAAAGAAAACAAAAATCCATCAGCGGCGAACTTAACGAAGCATAAAATTGCGTAATTTACTGCGCATTTAATTTCAAGTTGCGTTGCAAAAGAATGAAACCTAACAAAAAGAACGAGAGAAACCAGCAAAGAACCCGCTCAAAATAACTGAGCTTTACTAAGCTGAGCTTTCGATACGCGTATACGCGTTCACAGAGCTGAACCAGAAACCTACCGAAAAAACACTCACAAATTTATGATGGCGGCTGAGTTTTAATAATGAGCAGCGCGATGGAAGGGTGTGAAGCTCAGTGTGCAATGGTCACGGGGAGAGGTTCAGGGGAGTCTAATGGTGGATAAGTTCTTATAGTCGCGTGGGTGCTCAGTCGTAAACTTGAGCGCAAATGCGATTAACAGCGTTCGAGCAAATTACACACGGTTTTACCGTAATGCGTTCAGATTGTGAATCTGATTTTTTATATTTTATGTCATGAAAGCGCTCAAGCGAGTGTTATTTGAAAATGATAGCAATAATGCGCAATTATATATTAAATAAAATATTTGAAATATTTCTTTTAATCCGAATTGACAATGAGGTTTGTTTCCGCTAATGACTTCATAGAGCTTCATAGAGCTGTACAAGCTGTACTTTTCTTGAAATATTTTCTTGTGGGGCTGCCTGTCTAGCTGAAAGTGGATTTCCGTAACGCTGAACGTTTTTCCTCTAATCAGATATAAACTAATTGTCTTTGAATTTTACTTTACACTTTTTAAAAGCGATTTTCATGAAATCGAGTTATACATACAACATGTTGATATTATTTTGTTTAGATGGAGATTTTTAATAAAGAAAATAAAATTAAATTGACATTCACAGCTACTATTTCTCGCTCTCTCACATTCACATATTGATTTTTCGATTTAAATATATATAACAAATTGTTACTAGGCTTATCAAAAACCCACGTAATTAACTGATTCATGATATCTTGAAGTACTCTAGATATACTATTTAACTATATTCGTAGCTCGCTTCAGCCATTAATCATTCACATGCAAGCGTCTTCTTATGTTTTCCAACCACACACAATTCCCATTCCTTTCATTGTCATCGCCTGGTGATCGACAGGCTTTAAGAGCGACCAGTAGACAAAAGCTAACTGAGACAAAAGACGGCTGCAGCTGAATGCCGACAGCAACAGCAGCAACAACAGCAAAAACAACAACAACAGCCACTACAGCCGCAATAATCTTCACAGAGCACCGTAATACTCGAAGAGACCTACAAACCCACAAGAACACATACATACACGCACGCATGTATTTGTATATGTATGTATAAGAAGTGAGAACTTGCCGCTGTTTTGCCAAATCAAGTTTGAAAATGCCGGAGCCCGTTTTAAAGCTGCTTTCCGTCTCGTTGCCTCGTCTCCTGCCTCGGCTTCTGCTGCCCCCCCTCCTGTTGCCAGCCACTGCCTTCGCCCTTTTTGGACTGCTGGCAACCCGGCAACAGGGCGTTGGTTGTTGCCGCCTCTGCTTCAGCCTCTGCCTCAACCTACGTTCGCTGCCGCCGCCGCCGTTTCTTCTGCTGCTGCTGCTGCTGCTGCTGCCTTTGGCTCTGGCTTTAGCTTTTGCGCTGCGAAATCTCAGCCATCGTGTTTGTTGGTTTATTTGTACTCGACCCTGCTCCCCGACACCCCGTAGTCGTACCCTCTGTCAATCCGTTCATCCGTTTGGTGCAGCGCTCTGTAATTAATTTGGCAGCTCCACAGCGCACAACAGCAGAGCAAAGAGAATATTTAAAGCGGCATAGTATCGAATTACCATTGACAGACGTGTCGACGAGCAGGCCAAAGGCTCCATTTAAACAGGGTGTTCCACTAGGCAGACAGGTGAACTAAGAATAGGTAAAGGAAAACCCACAGATTCTGAAGTTCTAAGCAAACCGATAAACAATCAAGAATCGAAACTGAAACTCAAAGCGAAGGATCTTACCTAAATTCCGTAGAATAGGAGTAATAGTATTAATTAATGTGTAAGTAATAGACTAGCAGAAATATACAGGGTGCTGTACTAGGCCTAGAACTCTAATAGAAAGTAGATTAGAATAAATTCAATGGCTAAAAGAAGAGTACAGTTACATAGTCAATTAAAAATAATCAACAACAAGTAAGTCAAATAAGAACAGTTATACAGGGTGTTCCTCAAACGGGAACTTAGTTTGATTTATAGATAAGTCTATCAATCAGAATCAATCTACAGGTAAGCTTTACACATGCAGGCTGTTTCACGCTTGAACAGGTGAACTAGAATTCAGCTCAGGGAAATTAAATAAAATCTAGGTTACTAATGGTAAAAATATCTCTGGAAACCCATTCAATCTGCATTTCCAATTAGTCAACAATCAAATTCAATCAACGGGATTGCAGGGTGGCAAATAATTAAAGAAAAACCAAAGAAAGGACTTTGACCTGCAAACTAGATCTATGGGATGGATAAGTCCAACTATAACACAATCATAATTCAATTAATTATAGTAACATTATCAACTGTTTAAGTTCAGCGGGTCCACCCTTTTTTTGCCTTTGACTGACCCTTCGTTAAGTTTGCATTCTGCGTTGGCTCGACTTAATTAAGTTGCCTCTGTTGCTCGCCCCTGTTGATGCCACAGCGCAGCGGCTCAGCTAACAAACACAATAAAAATGGAAGAAAAAAAAGTCCATTTAATTAAATTTGCATGCGAAATAAACGAACACAGCAACATCAATTGGATAGAGCGGAGACAACAACATGCATAGTGCTTGTCAAACTGTGGCCTGGCAACTGAGCGGCAGAGGGAAAGCAGGAAGAGTTGTGCAGCAACTGGCCCCGGGGCACGGTTGCAGGTGCGTTTTTGTTAGCCCTAGAAAGACTTGTTGCTTCACTGTGTTTAAATTATACGATTTGGTATTAAATTCTATTCGATGAGAATCCTAAAATATCCCATAAATCAATTTATTAATAAATTAAATCCCTATACAAGAAAGTCTTAAGCCAAGTAAAAGACTTTGCGTTCTATTTATTTATTTTTCAAATTAAAGCAAATTTTTTGTTCATTTCTATTTGCAATTGCAATTTTATTTATTGATTTCAAATGTGCTCCTGAACTAATTAATAAAAACATTTTGACAGAAATCTTTTATTCTAAATAAACTGTTAAATTTTACGGGGTATCAAAGACAAGGAGAATTCTCTTCAAATTTTACTATGTTTTATTATTCAGATATTTTTTATTGCATAGGCATTATAATTTTACTGTCTTTTTAGAACTGAATCAACAAGAATTTTGTTCTTAGACAATTTTAAATATTGCAAATACTTTAAATCTAAGCTCTGAAAATTTCTCAGAAAAAGAAATATAAAGGATAATTTTCTCTTTGAATTTCTCAAAAAATACTTTGTATCTAATCTATTGGGTATCTTAAAGTCCTTCAACTGATTTATGTATGTCAACCTCAAATTGTCGAAACCATTTCCATTTGCACGCTATAAAAACGTTTTTACAATATATCTGTCGCTTATTGATTTAACTGTTCGATTATCCAGTGCACCTGCCGTTCAAGTCAAACAACTGTCGAAAACCAAACGAAAAACCAACAGAGAAAAAAATCGGAAAAGCTAGTAGTTTTTACAGCTCAACTGATAATGGGGAATTTCCCGCAATAGCCCGTGCTCATATCGGTCAACCAGGCAAGCGACGACTGAAACACACACACACACACACACACACACTGTCAGCAGGAAGCCACATGAGCGGAAAATTGGAAAAACTCTGGAAAAATACAAGAGCAGAAAAAAATAAATTCTCACTGGCAAATGTAAAGTTGAAAAGCATACAAAATGCTGGGCAATTGCGTTTGGTCAGGGGGAGGGACTTGCGAGCGGCGGGCGGAATATAAAGTGAAATGTTAGACAAAGTGGCAGCCATATATACTCACACACACACACACACACACACTCGCATTTAGCAGGATATATGCAAAGCGCTTGTTGTAAACTTATACTTTGAGCAAACAAAAAAAAACCAAAGGCAGCTAACAGGAGTCACACACATGAAGACGCACAATTACATCTGTATGTGTGGCAGGCTTAAAAGGATATACGAGGACCAAGAGTAAAATGGGGGCGTCATGTCTGACTACAATTGCAACCGCCGTGGCAACTGTTAAAACTGTGACAATGTGCAGTCGTGTGTGTAAACAATCGTAATCCGGTAGAAAAATCACAGACAGAACAGAAAAACCCAAACCGAACCTAACCCAACAAAAGGGAACCAAAAGGCCTACGAGATACACCAGACATTGGCGCAGCATGGAGACCATTGTGGATTTAGTTTGAAACACAATATTGAACATCAAATTGCAAATGTATGGAGCACATGCACTTAACAAAGGGAATTTGAACCAGTTGAAGGATACAATACCTTAAAGAAAATGATATCAATAAATTAGAACATGCTAGCAATAAATGCTGTATTTTTCACAAAAACCTGTTAAGCAACTAGTTCACATTTATATTATTCAGATCAAATGTATAAACGATAACTTCAATTGTTATCGAAACGGCTTTTATTGTTGTCTCAACTTTATATACTAGTACAAGTATTCCTGTTTTGAATAATAACTTGCTTAAACTCAACTAGCTCACATTTATTCGACGTTCAAGTGATGCTCTATTAAAAAAATACTCTTCATGCACTTCAATATAAATCGTTCAGATACAAACAATAACAAAAATTGTTATCGAAACTTCTTTTAATGTGGACTCACATACTACTTTACATACAAATAAAAAGTTTTCCTGCATTGACTTATAAGCTGATCAAAGTTAATACAAATCTTTTTTAAAAATATTTTGAAAGGTAGTTAAAATGCTGTTCAAAAATATATATTTTTGAATTTTAAGCCAGATACCTAAATTGAATAACTATTCGGCTCAAGAACTTTAAAATGAATTTAAATAAACCAGACTCTTTGCTTTATACATACATTAAAATAGTGTCGCCTCTCTATGCGATTTTCAAAAATTCAAGTTGGGCTTGATAATTTTGACGTATATGTGAATAATAGTGATTGAGCCAAGAGATTGCAAAGGAGAAAAGAGAAAGAGATCGTTTGATATGACAATTAGAAAGACATTCAAGGGCATATCAAAGGTTTTTTTTCTACCATAATAATTTCCACAGCATTTTTATAATACACAATATAATATTATGAACTGGTTATGAAGAAGATTAAATAAGAACAAGTTTACATTAGCTTTTTTATCTTGAATACTTGACTGCATTTATTTTAATCAACACTTTTTCTTTCTTTCTTTCTTTACAGGTGAGTAAGACAATAAAAATTTCCATTGAAAATTTCGCGCGACCAGAAGGAGAATAAAAGCACGCAATAAAATCACATGGAAATTTTAATCTGTGAAATATCAAAAACAACAAAAAAAAATTATAAATAAATAAATAAATAAATTTGCACATTTAACTGAGTCGTCGTCACCTTTATGGCTTGTAAACAAAATGCGAAATGCACAGCAGCAACAAAAAGTGAAGCATATTCAACAACAACAACAACAACAACAGCAGCAACAATTTGAAGGTTAGCTTATAAATTTCATTTACTCATAAATTACATTTTTGCAGTGCGTTTTCATTGAAACGCAGCCAAAAGAATGAGAAAAAATAACAGTTTGTACAAATTTAATTTAATTGTTAAAACTGTTGAGCAAATCTTTTCGAACACAACTTTGTTTTAATTATTTGTTCAAATCCACCTTTGAGGAGTACATGCAAACATGTGCAACAATGCACTTACACCACGCCCCTTACTCGACCGCCCCCACACAACAACAACAATTACAATTTTGTTGATAAGCTTCAAACTTACCCTCCCACAGCTTCAATTAGCCTTAGCCCAGTTACGAAACTAGCAATTCAGTTAGTTCAGTGTGACCATATTCTGTACAGCCAAACACACACACACACACACACAAAACAGCTGTTCCTCAATCGAGTGTAACCTTAGCCAATGCAGCTACAGCAACAACAGCGACAGCTACAACAACAACAACAACAAACTGCCGCAAAATGCTAAATCGACTCTGACCCACTGACATTATTTCGCTATAGCGACGATGACGACTACTGCAGCTACTTAGACAGCAACAACAGCAACAACAACAACGACAGCAACAACAACAACAAAAAGAGCAAAAACAACAGACTAGAAAAGTGCATTTTGTCAGCAGGTGGATTTCTGGGGCCGGTTATACAATGTCACACTATATACAATATATTAATACATATATGGAGAGGGAGATAGAGAGAGAGATAGAGTATAATAGAGACTGAGAGCGGCATTCAAATGCCGGAAAGAGAACGACCCTGTTTGTCTATTACATTGTTTAAGCTAGTTGATAGTTAGTACAGATCTTGGTTATACCCTGTAAATGCACAACATATTGGCTAAGATAAGCTTTAAGAACTGGGTATGTGCTGAATAATCAACACATAGATTACTGGATAGTTATAAGAGTTGTTGGAACTTAATTTTACTAAATTATTTTTTTATATTTTATAAATAAAATGTTTCATAGAACAAAAGCACAAATTTTGGTTTAGTTTATCGTAAATTTAGATATTGGACAAGGCTTACGACATCCAATTATTTTTGTAGAAATTATATTATTTACAATAAATTTTGCATTAAACAATTAACAAAATTATTACGAAAAGTATATATTTTATTTTGTATTTTTAAATTATATTTTGCACAAATTTTCGTTCAAATAAATTCAAATTAAATAAATAAACAATTTTCTATACGGTTCGCAAAGACAACAAATTTTAATTTAAAACGTAAGGATTTTAAATAACTATTTTTCTATCTATTATTATTATTGTTATTATTATTATTTTTATTGTTATTATTATTATTATTATTATTATTATTATTATTATTATTATTATTATTATTATTATTATTATTATTATTATTATTATTATTATTATTATTGTTATTGTCATTATTATTATTATTATTATTATTATTATTATTATTAATATTACTGTTATTATTATTAAAAGATTAAAGGCTTTTATATTCCTATTTTCCAATTTTAATTAATAAATAAGTCAATTTTATAGCTAGTTTATGATGAAATAAAATATTGCACATTTCATTGAACTATTTGTACATTAATAAAAATTTATATTGCGTTTAAATGTTATTTTAAAAACAAGTGAGAGTATCTGCTAGTTCTTTAAGCCTTATAAATAACATTTTAGACTATTGAATCACTGAGATACAACATGATATAATCGACTAAGTGTATAATTGAGGATTTAAGATTGTAAACTAAAGATGTTTTATAAATTTTATACGACAATTAATGATTACTTAAGCTGAGTGTACTTTAAGTACCTGGCTTAATAGGCAGTTGAGATAAAGTTAAACTTAATAAACAAATAACGATCAGTTATGGATATTATTGTCTCCCTAAATACTGCAATTATGCAAGGCAAAAATTTTATAGAGACAACTTAAACTTCATGCTTCGAGCTATAATTACATCGAGAAACAACTCTCATATCATATTCATCTATTTTTAATATTATGCACGTGTAAACCGCTTTGTCCCCCTTAAAAGTTGCTTCATCAGCATTTGCTTGCCATTTGTTGATATTTCCCATTTGTTAATTTGTTGTTTCTGGTTTCATTTTTTGCGCTAAATGAAAAGTGAAAACTGTCAACGCATGGCCTGGCAATTAGTCAGTGAAAGTGAATCAAAGCACTTGCTGCCTACCGCAACCCCCCCCCCCCTCCCCTCAGCAGCTCTCTTTTCCTCATTTTCATTCGAGTTTTTTCTTTCATTCGAATCGGAGCAATTAAAATGACAAAATTCACATAATAAGAGCAAAATTATGTGAAACATAAATCAATGTCAATTAATTGAGTCATGATAAATAAGTAAAAACATAAATAATATATTTTGAGGGTTGAGTTTGACTTTTAAGAAAGTACATAAAATTAAGCTGAATATAAACTAAATATTTTAAAATAAATACAAAATAAATTGTATAAAAAAAATATATTTTGGGAAACAGTAAAATATAAATTTAGAAGCAAATATTTTAGAATTTAATGTAACTTTAAAATTCAGCTTAAATTTGCTTAGAATATATCATTTTTTAACCGAATTCTCGCTGTTCCAATTTCAAAAATATACAATTAAAAAAAAAACTTTTCAACTTAAGAATAATTCTCTTATTTTAACATTTTATGACTTTATATGTAAAAAATTAATAGCAATAAAAATTTTAAATATTTTTGTCATCATTGAAACTATTTAACAAAATTTAATTGAAATTTGTTAAGAAACAATTGCAGCTGAACAAATTTTGAAATTGCGAGCAAAAATTTGGGTTTATCATTGCCAAAAATTTATTAGCTTACTCGTTTTAATTCAAAGTCAAAGCGAAACAAGAAATAAATAAATAAGTAATGAAATAAATAATAATAAAAAAACTAGCTCCAACACTAATGCCAAAATTGAAGAATAAACAAAAAAAATAAACCAAGAAGCAAACAAAAACCTGAATCATGCGACAAAGCATATAAAAATACTTTATGCTTTTTGCACAAAAAAATATATATATACCATATATATATATTAAAAAAAAAATATTCAGCAAACAACACAAAAACAACAACAACAACAAGAAGAAGAAGAAGAGTAACAACAAGCGGCAATCGAAATACACTTGAACGTGAGTGAAACAAAATTCATGACCCACTTTATAAAACGCTTTTTCTTTCATCCATGACCCACTTTATTATTTGTAGCAATGATTAAGCGCGCGCGAGACAGAGAGAGCGAGACAGGGAGAGGGGGAGAGGGAGTGAGAGAGAGAGGGCTTGACTGTACTGAGCGTTGAAGCATATGTTTTATATACAGACAATTAGTTGCTAAAATGCAGGCTTACAACAACAGCTGAGCAAATGAGCTGAGCCAGACTCAGCTGTGGGCGCCAAGGGGGTGCAAGGGGGGCTGCGGCGGGGGCGCTGCTCAGAGGCTGGCAAAGCATAGCTGAGAGCTGAGCGAGGCGGCTTAGTTAGCTCAGCTTTTTTTTAGTTAGGGGCCAGACAAGTGCCAAGTGTGTGTGTGTGTGTGTGTGAGTGTGTGTGATTATGAATGTCAGTCAGTCGTTTGAAGAGGCAGACAGCTAAAAAACACTCGAAAAGCCGCACAACAACTGAATTATGTGCATAAAAAGACTGCAAAATGATTTGACGTGGAGGTTAAGAGCACACTCAGCTGATATGATATAATATGTTGCATAGAACTGATTAATATAAATAACAAATTTGTTATCAAATTACAACTTTTGCCATGATGTCGCACGGAATTAATTAATAATAATATTGTATTTAAGCAAATATAAAAGTTATTAACTGTCTCAATATTAGAAGTTTTGTCATGGTATGATATGGTATATAGAATCGATTAATATGAATGTCAAATTTAGACACAAATAGTGTTTTATTAAGTTTCTTATTATTAGCACTTTTGCTATGATATAATAACAATATCAAACTTAGACTCAAATAAAAGTATAGTTAAATTTTTCATTATTATTATTTTTACTATATATTTGTATCAAATTATTTACATATAAAAGTATTATTACTACTTCTATCATTTGCTATTATTTCTGGTAATGTTTATTACACACTTGCCACGCTTTTGGGGCAAACCCACCCACCTGCGACCCACATAATTAGTCACCCACAGTAATCGTTAAAAGAGTACCTCACATAAAACAGTTATCAATAAAACGTATCAATACAATGTTTTGTAGTTTCTAGCTAACCCCGCCCATTGTCATTACAATATGCGTCAACACTCGCGAGATAGTCATACGCATTCCATGAAATTCAAAAAAAAATTATATTTGCAAAAATGGATGTCAAGGATATGTGTTTGAGGAAGTTAAACAAAATGTGAATCATTTTGTGGTTTTTTATGAGCATTTTTAAATATCAAAAATGTGCGATAAACATTATGTGAAATAATAATTATTTTGAGACGACCTGCATTGGTGGAAATGCCGAGTGTATTACTTTGAATAATATAACATATTAAAAAAATGAAAAATTTTCCCATTTAAGAAAATTTATTGTTTATTAAAAAAATAATAATAATAATAATATAAATATAATATTTTTATATATAATTGAGATTTTCTTGCTGATGTATGTTTATAATTTTATATTTCTTAAAAAAGGTAGAGAAAAAATATAATATATATAATATTTTTATATATATTTAAGATTTACTTAAGAATATTTGTAATTTATTTAAAAATTATATATATTATTTTAATTTTATTTTTTTTAAATTTTATTAAGCGGCTCGTAACTGTATTTGTGTATATTGGGTTACAATTGCGGATTTGTTAAAATATTTAAAAAACTATTGAAACTTAAAAATCTCAATTTTTGAATGAAGAATCTGACATCAAATCTTAATATTTTCCTCAGGTTTCAATATACGCTTTGTGTTAAAAAAAAAGCTTTAAAATCCTAAAACCTCTCTCAAAATTGAGTTTGTATATAATTATAGTGTATTTTTCTGCATAAAGAATTCATAAACGAATTAAAGTAGCATTATTATTATTTCTTTTCTTTATTTTTTTGCGTAAACTTGTAATTTGTATTATTTTCTTAGCTCAGAGCTGTTAAAATTCTAAATTTATATAATTTAAAATGTATTATTAGTTATAAATATTTGCATTATTGCAAGCAAACTTCAAAATATAAAAATAAACTAGGCATTGGTAAAATTACCGTAGAAAGATTTTTAGTCGTAAGCTGTTTAAATGGCAACATTTAAAAAAACATTCCCTTAACAGTGGAAATTGCAATACAAGAATAGTGTGGACATTTTGTAGCCACTGTGATGTGCTTCTTGTCATCGTTGTTGTTGCGGTTGTTCTGGTTATTGTTGTTGTTGATGTTGCTGGTGGACGTCAGCCACATTGTCGCGCACTTTGCCGACGTTGACATTGTGGTCACCGCAGTAGCAGTTGCAGTTGTAGTTGTTGTTTGTCATGTTGCTGTTGTCGTTTCAGTTGCATTTTGCCCATTTTGTATTACATTTTCATTGCGCTTGTCATCGTTGGCGTTCGTTCGATGCTGTTGTCACTAGCAGCTGTCTGCTATTGTTCAAAATTGTTGTTGTTTTGGTTGTTGTTGTTGTTACTCTCACTCGTTTGCAATTAATTGTGAGTGGCAACATCGACAATATGTTTGTTTGCGTTTGGGAAATTGCTTGCTGTCTGAAATCCCATCAGCAGCAGCGGCCATCAAATTGGATCATTGTTACATTTCATGTTCAAGCTGCACTCAAAGTGCAAACTGCTATCTATGTGTATGTATGCATGCAGTAGTGCATGGGTGTGCGTGTATTGGTGAGCTTTTGGACTCTGCTTGCCTTGAGCTATGCAGCTCTACACGGCGTAAAACGTGCGTGTTTTCTATTTGTGAGCTACAAGTTACAGCACATTCAATTACTTGAATCAATTAGAAGCAATTCCTATAAAAAAAAAAGGAAAAATAAACTTGTATGACTCACGGCTCACCTTGCCTGGCACTAAAACTCAAAAGCTCACATGTGCACAATTCAGGTTTTATTTTTCACAGACAGCCCAATTTCAACAATTTCAGCATTATTTATGTAGCTCGTAAAATCTCTTCTTTTTCGGGTATTTCATTATGGGTCCCAGCTACCGAATTACGTCCCAGCGGCGACTGCCTACAAGTCCAACAGCACGTAGACCAAACCTAAATCAAATAAATAAAACACGAAATGTTTAAGCTTTGCCCCAAGCAACAGCAGCGGCTTCTTTCGGGAGAAATAAAAGAAACGAAAAATTGCTGCGTTGTTTCATACAGTGCGTATGAGTAATTTGTTGTTGACTGCAATCTTTACAGATTGCAAAGCTATGCCCGCATCATCATCATCATCATCATCATCATCATCATCATCGCCATAATCATTATGTTTATCATTATCAATTTGTCTTAAGAGCCCGCTTAGGTGTTTAAGGTGGCAATTCCTTGTGGCCCATTATAATCTATTTTAAATGTAATCTAGAAAGTTGAGCACATTTTTTATGATTCATTGGCACGACCTTGTCTCGTGCTCATTGTGACAGATTATGTCTAAAGTGATTTTTAAGAAAAATTAAAATTAGTTGGCTAGTTACGTTATTTAACGATTGGAAGTCTAGAGTTGAGATAAATTGATTCCATATATATACATATATTTTTATTTCAATTATTCGACTTCCAACTATTAATGCTATAATGCTTGCTTTAATAATATGTATTGCTTGTGAGCAAAAAAGCTTATTTCTATATTAAAGCTGGGCAATAAAGCTTATTTATAGCTTAAAGCTTGACGATGCTGAGGAATTCTTCTCCTTAATACCATACTATGTAAGTTTATTGTTTCTTCAGTTTTTAACAGCTTTTAATTAGTTTAAGCTTTGATTTTAAAGATAACATGATTAAGTTTTAAAAAAAATAGCTTTCATTTAAATAAAAAGCTTTTAACAATATTAAATCCGCTTTAAAGCTCCGTAAACCTAGCTCGATTAAGACTTGAATAAAGCTCATCTTAACCGTTAAGCTTGACAAGCAGGCCACAATTGGAAACTTCGCTCACCTCAAGCAATTAAATATACTCTCAACCGATGTTAACTGTATTTTCATGCTGAATTAACAAATCTTAGTCATATTGAATCCCCAATATTAGGGAGTTTTTGATATTAAACCCTTTTTACAATTCAGTGCACTTTGTTGTGAGAAATGCAAATACTGAACAAATTTGTTTGGCTTCATTTTGAAGTTTCATCGATTGATGTCAGTTAATTAAGCCACGCCCAAGTGGCTTTTTTCATATCACCTGCAATTTCTCCGCCCAAAATTGGATGCAAACGCTTCTCAACTGCCCGCCAAGTGTTCCAGCAGTCAATTCAACTGCTTCTCAAGTCCACTCTTGAAAGACAACTCCATGGCAGCGAAGCGTTAAGAAATTTGCAGCTTTGTGTTTTTTGATATCTGTAGCTTACCTGGGAGACCACCCGGCAACTAGTGGCTAGTGTCCAGCGACCGACTTCCCTTTTAATTACATTATATGCATAATAAAAGCCTCGCCCGAGTCCCAAAGAGATTGCGACTCCGAATGCGAATGCAAGCAAAAATAATTACAGACACTGGACGCCCCGAGTTGGCGATGTAATCAGCATAAAGCGGAGCAGAACGCCAGTATTATGTTATGAACGCAGTATTTGCTTATGATGGACATAAAAATACTCTATAAAAAAACACTAGGTTCTTCCATGTCAATTTGTCAAGTTATTCGTTAAAAATTAAGCCTTACTTGAAAGATTGAAATAATTTTAGAAAGTTGTCTTTTATTTGGAAGAGTTGAAGAAGATTCTTTGATTAAATATATTTCCGAAGGAATTTATAATATACACATATACCTCGTGTAGGAAAAAATGTTTCTTATAATTCAAGTTTTCTAGTTATTTTTATCTCTATATATAAAACTGTTTGTCCTGACTGACTGACTGACTGACTGACTGACTGACTGACTGACTGATTGGTGATCAACGCACAGCCCAAACCGTAAGAGCTAGGAAGCTGAAATTTTCACTGTAGTTACCTTATGTGATGTAGGTGCACGTTAAGACGGGGTTTCGGGAAATTCCACTCGCAAGTGTGGAAAAATCGCGAAAAACGTTTGTATGTAACTTTTTGGTTTACCATCCCATCGGCCCCAAACTTATTTTCAAAGATCTTTGTTCAAATTCATTTGAGGGGTGTTTCACACTTTTCGAAAAATCCGTTCCTCCTTGGTGGAAATGGAGGTCAAAGATTTGGTGGGTGACGTTTCGCGCTCAAATTCATTTCCAGTGATCTATATGAAAAATCATTTGAGACGTGTTTCTCACTTTTCGCAGAATTCAAACTTCTTCGGAAGAAATGCGATTTAAAGATTTTTTGGGCGGCGTTTTAAGTTGTGTCCGATTTGCTTCAAACTTATTTTTAAAGCTCTTCATAAGAACTTAATAAGTACGTATTTCAGCGATTTGGAAAATTCCACTCGCAAGTGTGGAAAAATCGCGAAAAACGTTTGTATGTAACTTTTTTGTTTACCATCCCATCGGCCCCAAACTTATTTGCAAAGATCTTTGTTCAAAATCATTTGAGACGTGTTTCTCACTTTTCGCAGAATTCAAACTTCTTCGGGGGGAATGCGATTTAAAGATTTTTTGGGCGAACTTTTAAGTTGTGTCCGATTTGCTTTAAACTTATTTTCAAAGCTCTCAATAAGAACTTAATGAATACGTATTTCGACTATTTGGAAAATTCCACCCGCAACAGTGGTAAATTGGCGGAAAACGGTTGTATGAAAGTTTTTTGTTTACCATCCGATCGGACCCAAACTCATTTTCAAAGATCTATATTCAAAATCATTTGAGGGGTGTTTCACACTTTTTGAAAAATCCATCCCTCCTTG
Source organism: Drosophila montana (assembly GCF_035044405.1). Taxonomy (NCBI): domain Eukaryota; kingdom Metazoa; phylum Arthropoda; class Insecta; order Diptera; family Drosophilidae; genus Drosophila; species Drosophila montana. Next base: position 1,598,299 of record NW_026998739.1, read on the forward strand.
GTGCAAATGGGGGTCGAAGGTTTTGTGGATGACGTTTAGTGTTCAAATTTATTTCCAAAGATCTATAAGAAAAATCATTAGAGAAGTGTTTCACATTTCTCGCAAAATCTAAACTCCTTCGGTGGAAAATGCATTTTTAAGATTTTTTTGGTGAATTTTAAGAGTTTTCCGATTTGCATAAAAGTTGTTTGATTCCCGTCCGATCAGTTTCAAAATCATTTTCAAAGCTTTTTTGATTTTATAACATACGTGCCACGGGCAAGGCCGGGTTATACCCGCTAGTCTTTTATATATTTAGCTCAATTCCCAAGCAGCTATTTTATGCAGCAAACTTTATTATTATTTTTTAGGTGTTTGAGGAAGATGCTGCTTTAATTTTCATGATATTTTTATTCATATTTTATTTTATTCAGAATTTTAAAAATAATTTATATATTTTGAAATATAAAAATATATGTTTTGAACATTTTTACATGTTTTGAACAAAAATTCACCTTAAATATTTAAAAAATAAATTATCTAATTTGTATTAAATTTTTCTCAACCACAAAGCCAAGTCTTATCGCACGTTGCAAATTCTATTGTGTACTATTACTAGACACCTTAGACGTATAGTTAATCCACCCACTCGCAGAAATGGTGCAGGGTATTTAAGGAATCTACAAAAAAAGTGTGCATTGACTCAGAGTCAAGGGGCGAGCGGAGCTGAAACCAAAGGTGGAGGTGACGGGCAGCTGGCCAAAAAAAAAAAAAAAGAGGGAGAAGAGAAGCAAAATTGTGAATGGCCGCCCAATGCAATAAGCGCGAAAATGAGTGACGTACAAGCACCTCGGCCAAGCACCTCCGTGCCCCACCAGCCGCCGCCGCTGGGCAACCGGATGGGTTCCCTTGACAGGCGCAATAATTGTGCAGATTCTTTAGCTTTAGTTCTGTGGCTGAGTTTTTTTTTTTATCATTTCTCTCTGCCTGCTTTGACAGGGTGACACATTAATGTGCCAGCTAGCTCTGAGGCAGATGATGAACATGATAATCATCATCATCATCATGATGATGAGGGGGTATTCTATTTGGGCAGCGCCTGGCGCACGGGGCGTATGATTGACGCGCTTAATTAAAGAAGCCAGCGAATATAAAGCGCAGCGTTAATTAATTAAATTACAATTAATGCAGTTGCTGCTGCTGTTGTTGTTATTGCTGCTGTTGTTGTTGTTGTAGTGCTTATCATTATTTGCACTTTGCCAGGCCATAAATATATAGCTAGCATATATATGCGTACATATATATGTATATTTATTTATATACACAAATGTATATTATGTGCAGCTATCGCATTGCTCACAGCGCTAATTTCACAACTTATCAATCGTAGGCTGTTGAGGGCCGCGATATTTATAGCAGTCCCAAGAGGCCAGTCAATAGTCGGAGAATCGCAAAGAGATTCGCTCGATTTCACGTTTAACACAACTTTCGCCTCACCTCAAACACGACAAACATTTGACGCACACACACAATGACAATGCGAATCGTTTGTTTGCCGAGCGCTGAGAGAAAAACAACTGAATCACCTGTTAATTAATTGGGAACATTTTATATATATGTATGCCCATTGCATATAAATTCACTTTCATGCTAATTTTCAATGTCGAATCGATTTTTTTGGTATTTCGGGAGTTTTCTCTTATTTCAACAAATTATTGAAATTTCAATTATCAAAAGATGTCTTTTCCGTTCAGATCATCAGTTTTTTTAATAGAATAAAAAATTATGATTATATTCATCTTTTTCTTCAGATTCAACTCCTCAGAATTTCAAGTGAAACAACTGAGCTATAATACAAATTAATAGAATACAAAATTATAATTATCTTTATCCAGATCTGAACTGAACTGAACTGAACATTGTTATACAATACAAAATCTTGTTTATAGATATAGATATCTTTGACTTTCCATCACAAATTTCGCAACACTTTTATTTTTCACATGAAGAATTTGTTTAATTTGTTTTCTGTTGAATTCTCATTAAAATTCTTCAATGCAGAAGTGTATATACATTTATATAATACAATTCTGTTATTCTTCTTCTTTGGGAATAATTTAAACATTTAAAATTCAAGTGAAATTCCAATAATGTCATTATAAAATAGCTGCTGTTCGCTCAGTTTTCTAGATTTCCATTCCAAAAATATTTGCCACATACTGTTCGAAATGTCAGGTCCAATTAAAATTTCCGTAAAAATCCAAATTATAAAGAAAAACACAAACAAATTTTTCAAGTGGTCCTTACGTAAAATAAAAAGCAAATAATATGCCACACTTTGGCCGCACAAAGTAAACAATTAATCACGTAACCAAATACATGCGAAAAAAATATATATGAAAAATGAATAAAAATAAAAAATAACATTCTAAAGACAAAAGGCAGTCATGACAACGCCAACGCCAACGGCAACAGCAGCAGCCAATGCTAATGACGATGATGACCACTTGAGTTCCACGGAGTGGGTCTGGTCAAGTGTCGGGCTGTGGGTCGGTCGATCCCGGGTTCTGGGCTCTGTTGGTGGAGCAGGGCAACGAGGAAGCATCCAACGAAAACTGACAACATTTATTTGCCTCACGTTGCGGTGAATGTGGCATGGGCGGTCAATGGGTGTGGCATGGGGTGGCAGTCACACACCGGGCGTTGTGATTCCTGGACTTCTTTTATTTATTTATTTTTTCATAATCCGTACAAATTAGCGGGTGGAAAATTGTTGCTTGGCAACACTGAGAAATTATTTTTTGATCATTGCTAATGCGCAAATACTGGCTTTTGTTTGCTTCTTTTCATTTATTTTATTATTTTCCATTTACTAAGAAAAAAGTCCATCAGTAAATAAATAAAAAAAATACAATAAATTTTAAAATGATTTTAAAACAACAGTAAAAAATGAAGAACTTTATTTGAACCAATTGGTACTTTTCCGCGAACTACTTAAAGTACACATTGGTAAACTTAGTCTAGACACAAACCAAAATGTTAGCCGCTCTATGCTATTCGCCAAATGCTAATGTATTAGCTAATACAAACCTGTAATCGAATCAGCACATTAGCGCAGAGAGCACAGAACGAGGCCTATGTGCAAAGCATTTGCATTTTGTTTCGGGCGTTTGGGGCCACAGACAAAGCCAAGGCCAAGGCCGCAACATTTGCGAAATTTAATGAAAACGAAAACTTTCCACTAATGTCTAAATCAATTTTATTGCTTCTCTTTTATAGGCTTAGCCCAGGTGACTTACCAGATCATTGGGCCTCAGGTACAGCAACAACTAACGGCAGAGCCGCAGCAGCAACAGCCACAAGCAACAAGCACAACAGCAACATCAACAGCAGCAGCAACACGAACAGCAACAGCTACAACAACAGCAGCAATTCAGTTTGCAATCTGCCGCGCTCATCGCCGGCCGCTGCGACCGCAGCCGTTACAATCCCAGCCACTGGCGGTAGCGTGGTAACTGGCCCGGGCCCCGTCCCGGCACCGGTGGCGCAGCTGCAACACGGATTGGCGCCCAGCACGCCACTGCAGCGCGCGACGGCAGCGAGCGGAGGCGCTGGTATTGCCGGCGCATTGGGCGTTACAGGCGCCTCCCCCTCACCAGCAGCAGTTGCCGCTGCGGCAGCCGCAGCAGCAGCTGCCAACAATCTGCTCACCCTGCCGCAACAGCAGCAACAGCTCCTCTACCAGCAGCATCAGCAGCAACAGCACCATCACCAACACCAACAGCAACGCCAACAGCAGCAGCAGCTTAACTCCCATCATTCGCATCATAGCAAGGCAGCGGCTGCCGCCGCAACGGCGCATATTGCAGCTGCGCTGCAGCGATCGGCCGCCATTATGAATGCGGTGGCATCGCCGATTCCAGCCAACGCAGCGACGCCGGGTCGCAAGATACGCCGCAAAACGGATACAAAAATTAATTTGGTAAGTAATGAGACAAGATGACTACGATAAACTAAAGGCTAATTGTAAAGTCCCTTTTAATATCAAAGAGTTGAGCTTAAAGTTGCGTTTAATTTTGGAAAAAAAACTCGCGAAGGCTGAAAGAAAGCTTTAGGGTTCAATGTAGCTTAAACAATCCCCACAGCTGAAAGCAAGCTGTCGAGCTTTAAGTTGCGATCTTTCCAGCATCACAGTAAATAATAAAGTAAAATAAATAAAGTTCTATAGAACACAAGTCGGTGAAAAAAGCTTTAAGACTAATTAAAGTTTACATTAAACAAGCTTCACCGTTCAAAGCAGGCAGTGAAGCATAAAACTGCAATGAATCCAGCAGAACAGTCAAAAATTAAAAACTAGGGGGAATAAAAATAGATTTTAAGCTCAATAAAGCTTTAAAAATATGAATAAATGAGTTTATTCTATCTTAAAGCTTAAGCTTTTAAACTGGCAAAAGTATTTGGTCAAGTGTTGGAAAATGCGCTGTTGCGATTCTTAGCGATAAGGGCGAAGAAATTAAATAATTATTTAATATAGGCTTACAGTGATTATATTAATTAGCATATTTTTAAAGAGCTGTCAAGAGACTTCATGTGCTTTCATTTTTAATTTAAAATGTGCATAGAAAAATTGGGTGAAAAAACAAGAATAAAAATAAATTTATTTATTTGAAGAATTGATTAAGCTTTATGGCTCTTTGTTTAATATATATATATATATACGCTAGTCTTTGTGCAAAAGCAAATGAAATAAATTTATTTTAAAAAGCATTTTGTAATGCATATAAAAAGCTGTACATTAAGTAGCACGACGTTCCGAAAGCTTCTTTTTAGTGATATACAACACCAGTATTTTTGTATGAGCTTTAAAAGCTCGATTGAAGCTCGTACAAAACTTTAGCTTAAAAGATTAATCCTCAGCTGTTGTCAGAAATTAGCATGTTTGAAGAAATGCTATTAAATATATAATATTCACTTAATTATACATATTTTTACATTTATTTACTGATTTTCAAAAAATTAATTAAATACTTCTTGCAGCCCCAATCACAAATAAACAAATGCAACAATGAGAAACGCCGACGTGAAATGGAAAATAATTATATTGAGCAGCTCTCCGAGTTTCTGCAGCTCAATAAGCGTGGAGATATGACATCAACGAAACCGGATAAGGCGGCAATATTAAATCAAGTGGTTCGAACGGTAAGCGATACCCAAAAATTCTTAAATTTTCACCCATCTGTCTAATAAACCCAAACTAACAACATCTATCAATCAAAAAACTCATCAAATAAAACTAATAGACAGCTTGGTCGTGCGTGAACTCTGGGCCTCTGCCTGGAATAACTAATGATCAATTAATATAGTAATCCCCAATGTAATTTCCATGCAGTTTTTTCTATTTGGCGACACTCGCGCTTCAATTAAAAAGCAATTATTTTCAAACCGAAAGGAAGATTACAAAAATAAGCTAGAACAAGCATAAAAGCCGGCTGCCGGAGGACCCAAAGACACTTTTTTGACTGACGTAATCTCGCTCTGCAAGAATTTAATTAATATTTTTATTCAATTTACATAAATTTATTTATGTTTCCATTGACAGCGACACGCGGTTAGCAGCCAGCTTCAGTCTCGTCATGTTATTTTAGGCTTCGTTTTTTTTTTCACTTTTTTTTGAGTATTTCTTTTATTGGTTTCAGGTAGCCTAAGCACTTTATTATGCAAATTGTAAGCGCCACGCTTTGCCGAACTTCAAAAACAAAATTAAATTAAATGCGGCTGCGACAAAACCAAAAACCACAACAAAAACAACAACAACAACATTCAAAAGGCCCAACAACAAGCAAAATACATAAAACATAATTTTATTAAACCATGCTAAACATACTAAACAAAGGTTAATGCAATTAATATGGCTTAGTACAGCTCTATTCGGTTAGTTCTCCATTAGCGCTGTATTAGGGGTATTCTGTGTACAATTATAAAATAAATTCAATTAAATTCATGTATCGCTGGGTTGATTTATTGCCAATTGCTAATGAGGAACCAACAGTTATAGTCTAATTTGTATTACCAAGAGAGCCAAGCTAATAGATATTTTATTGATGAACTGAAGCAATTCAGAGCTTACATAAAAAGATGCAAAAAACTTAGTTATGGCATATGATATTGGATATATTTAAGTACAAATTATTTTCAACAGGTCAGTTACATACATAATACATTTAATGGGTTATTCATTACCCTTAACTCCTTTAACAGTACTGGCTTAATTTACCATGCATTTAGATTTTATTTTAAAGCTCATAGGTATATATGTATATATACTCCAATGCAAACTTGCCGGCAAACTGACAACTGACAACAAATTCTTAGATACCTAAACCTCCACCGAAAGCTTAAGCAGAGCTGCCCATAGTCCGTTTTTTTTGTTGCTGCTATTTTGTTTTGCTCTTCTTTTCAAAACTTCGCCGCCGGCCTGCCATCGACTTGATTTCGGCTTGAAACAGTGTGGAAAGCAGAAGCTTTGCGCGCCTGGCTCAGTCGCTTGAACTGCCGAGGCTCTCGCTCAGCGGCGCATTTCTACTCAGCAGCTTTAGAGTCTGAGCGTAAATATTTGAGTGCGAGTGCGAAAAGCTAGCGCATGAGAATCGAACTTATTTTTGGCAGCACATTTTTTTTGCGCTCATTTTAAATTTTAGTGCGTCACCTACGACCTTATAGAAATTACTCGGAAACGTAGACAATTAAAGTTTAAGCAAGAGAGAGAAATATGAAATTTGCTAGAGTCTAGGAGATATTAAATACCCTAATAACAGAGGGAAATGTTTCATGAACTGCTTTTCAGAAACCTATGAAGATCGATCTAGAATATTTAACCAACACAAATAAAATTGAATCCAGTATTAAAAAAAGATCAACTAAAAAAGATCTGCTTAAATTGCGTGAATTTTTTCAGATCTATTATTAAGGAAAAAAGTCTGTTCATTAATTGCGACCGCTGTGGATTGCGACCGCTGTGACAGTTCATCCACTACTTTATTATAAGCCCAACATCACATTGTTTTTCAGGTCGCAGATAATACTTACCCCTTTTTGTTATTGTGCGGGGATCTGTTTCAGTTTTCGGCTGGCTTTTTGTTGTCGTTGTTGTTGTATGCGTTGCTTTGCATCTGCGTTTTTCAAAAAGCTCTCGTATAATTCGCACATTACCTGATGCGATCAGTTGAAGCTACAGGCCAAAGCCCGCAACAAAAAAAAAAACACTCACACAAACGCACACATTGAGAACAAAAAGTCCAGACACGTTTTAGACATATTCGTCATTGCATGCCCCGATTCGTGTTGTTGTTGTTTATTTTATCATTTGACTGATATATTCGGAGTGCCTTCACCCCAAAAAAAAATGTTGTGTGCCCGTTGCTTGAGCAACTTTTCCTGGTTGGCTGGCGCACATACTATACATATGCTTGCACACACACGCACACACAATTATACTCACTGACACAGATGTGAGCTTCCTTCCAAACAAAAAGAAGTAAAAGCTCGCTCTGCGCTCTCGCGATTGCACTGGCAGATCAACGAACTGCGTTTGCTTTTTGGCGATGACGTCGCACATCGCAATTTCATATTTTGTTGTTATTATTTACGTGCAGCAGTAACAGCAGCAGCACCAGCGGCAGCTTCTTCGACGCCCTCTCACACAAGGTGCAAAGGCAATGGGTGATAACAATGCACACACATACACATTCTCGCACAAACACATCTACGCATACGTATCACACGTGAGCCGGTAAACAAACGGCAGGAGAGCAACACTAGAGTATATCGCGAGAGCGCCAGAAAGAGAGCAACGCTTCGTCAGCCTTTGCCTTCTTTGTTGTTGTATTCGTGTATTTTTCGCCGTGTTTTCGGGTTTCTTCTTTTTTAATACAATAATACAATTGCATCAAAAAATGTGTGTTTAGTATTTCGGCAACTTTGTGACAGTGCTGAGTGTGCGCAACGATTCTGTGATTTTTTTAATTGCTGCTTTTTTGTCAGCAGCATTTTAACAGTGAGTAATTTTAAAGCGAAAACTATTTAGTGCCACACATACATATACATACATGTATGTGCATATGCTAATGCAATACAACAGAAAAAAATAAATAAAGAAAACAAAAGTGAGTGATGGAGCGAGCCATTGACACGTTGAGAACATGCGCCTTCAAGTTGATTGACCTTGAGAATGTTGTGGAAATTGTGAAATTCTTGTGTCTGAACTACGTCTTAAAACTTTTCAAATCAAAAAATAATATTGAAAAATAATTTTTTGTTGTGTTTTCATTGAAGTTCTCTTGTTGAGTTTTGTTGTGCTTGTGCTGTGCGTGCAGTCGCGCTTATATGTGCGTGTGTGTGTGTATGTGTGTGCGTGTTTTGCTTGTGTCAATGACTCAAAGCTCAAACGCGCGCGCAAAATTTGCTTGGTGGAGTAAAAATATAACACGCACACATACACACGCAAATACACACTCACACTCAAAAGAAATGGGATGAAATGCGGTTTATTGCACTTCATTGTGTAAACACACACACACACACACGCACACACAATGAGCGAAACGCCGACGCACGATATTCAACGCGAGCTTTTTGCTCTTTTCCTAGCACCCGCAAAAGCTTGGCAAAAACAATAACAATGGCAAACAACGATGTCGATCGCGAAGCCAGCTACAATAATTATTATGAGTGAAGCCCAATGTTGTATTCTGTTTTTTGGTTTTGTTTATGTGTAGTACATAAAATGAGCTTTATCGAGATCACTTCCGCATGTCAGAACTTTTTCGACATAGAGTTGCAAACGTGATGTGTTAATGTGTGATATTTAAATGTATGCATGAAGATGTTAAATATACAAAGGTGTTCATAAATACATACTATGCATACAATAAACGTATATAATATATACTCGCGCAATCTACGCTGTATCATATTATTATATTATCTTTTACTTTTTAAGTGAACTCTATATATGGATCATTTAGCTTCTTCGAAAACGCGGGGGATATATGTTTTATATACGCAATATCTTAAAACATGCAGCTTTTATTTCTAATAACTTCTAATTAGAAAAATATTCGGTTACAATCTAATTTTAAAACGCCCCTCACTCTATACTATGAATTTTCCGTATATTAATGAATAACATATTTGATTAGTGTAAGTGAATAAAAATCATTTGAGCCACTTTCACCAGATAAAAACCAGTCGTGACAGATAATTAAATTCCATACTAACAATTGCGAAAAATAATGAGAAGCTAATCATAACCATTTTCAAATCACTTTAATTAATAATTTGTGAGCAATCCTTTTTAATCGATTTCTAAATTTTTTTTATTTTTCCTTTGCAGTATCGTGATATTTGTGACAAAGGCCAAAGCCGTGATATATCCTCAACATCTACCAATAATAACAATAATAACAACAACTCCACAACAACGACCAACAACAACAACAATAATAATAACAATAACAACAATAATAACAACAACAATAGCCACAAACCGCAAGCAACCTCAACGCGCTGCACCCGCTGTGCCACCGACAACTGCTCGATACACCCTGTGCAACAGGGTGAAGTCTCCTCAACGGAACCACCATTGCCAGAGCCATCGCTGCTGAACGGTCAAGTGCCTGAAATATCCGCTTACTTCGAAGCACTCGAGCACTATATCAGCTCGGTGGGTTGGGTCCTGCTGCAGGTGAACGCGAACGGCATCATTGAGTCCTGCACGCAGAACATACGCGAACTGATCGGCTATGAGAAGCAGGAGCTCTTCCACCAGCCGCTCTATATGTACCTCTATGCGGGGGATCACGCCAAACTGGAGCCGATCATAAACAACATGTACAGCAGCAGCGGCAGCACCGGACCAGGCGGTGGAGGAGCAGGAGGTGTTGGAGGTGGTGCAGGTGGTGGTGGTGGTGGTGGAGGAGGCAACGGATCAGGCGCTGGCTCGGCTGGCGGGTGGGGCGATCTCGATGAGCTGAACAATGGCAATGCCTCACAGCAATCGGCTGGCTCCAATTCCAGTTCCAGTGCTGGCAATAGCGCCGGAGGTGCAAGTAAATCCAAACGCAGCATTTCCACCAAGGTGCGCATGCTAGTCAAGGACACACGCCCGGCCACACAGACCTCCTCCAATTGCGATGCCATGGACCAGAAGCCGCTCAGGCAGTCCGGACACCAGGACAAGTATGAAGAGGTCGTGTTGATAGCGGCGCCAGTAAAGGGTGAGTCCACGAACTATCCCAACTAGAAAGGGTTTTGGTTTTGAGATAGAGAATTCAAAGGGAAGATCCCCAAATAGATGCATCAAAATAAGCTGAAAGTTATGCGAATTTTTCAAGAGTTTTTTAATAGAATATTTAAACATATTTTTAGAAAAGTTTGAAAATAAAGGGTAATTAGAAAATATGTATTGCTAAACTTTTAAATATGATATCGTTCTTCTCAGATAATATAATCGATCTTCCACAGGCGAGTTTCAGGTTTTTCATATATTATTTTGGCCTCCCTTACCTTAAAATGAATGCATAAAATATGTATATTATGTACAAATTAGAAAAGAAACAAATTATACTAGGCATAATTGATTTTTTACGAACTTTCTGTTGACAGTATTAGAGAATTTAAATATACATGGCATACTGTGGAAAACAAACATATAATCTTATAGACTGTACTTAAGGTTTTGAACAAAAACTGTTTATACTGAACATAATATTAAAGTTGTCAGATTTTGTATGAAAGTACTGGGGGTTCTTATCTTCCAAAACATTATCGACTGTTTTATGAGAGTAACCCGATGATAAGAAATTTGAAAAATTCTACAAGAAATAGCAACATATTAACTAGAAACCAGAACGAAGCGCATTTCAAAACCGTTTTAGTTAATCAATCAACAAAGAAAGAAAGAATAGAATAATGTCGTTCGGTTCGTTTCATAAATCCCGCCGCAATTCCTGGACACAATTCATTAACCGATCCTCCGCTTGCAGATGACGCCGATGCGAGCAGCTCGGTGCTGTGCTTGATCACACGACCGGAGGATGAGTCGCCGCTGGAGATCAATATGCAGCAGCATGTGCATCAGCAGCCCATCGAGCAGATGACCTTCAAGCTGGACGCACATGGCAAAATACTCAGCCTGGATGCGACGGCGCTGCGTGAGCCGTTTAAGCAGCATCTGCAGACGTGGGTGGGCCGCCTGTGGCAGGATCTGTGCCATCCGCACGATCTGTCCACGCTCAAGGCTCATCTGCGCGATATACAAGAATCGATTTCCGCGCATTCACCTGGCAGCTCTGGCGGTGGTCCAACTAATGCTGGCTCCATATCGAATGTTATATCACGTCCATTTCGCCTGCGCCTCGGCGCACCCGATGTCTATGTCCATGTGAAGGCCAATTCTAGACTGTTCCTCAACCAGACGCCCGGCGAGAGCGACTTTATAATGTCCGTGCAGACGCTGCTCAACTCCGAGAACGATATGAATTGCAACAATACGGGCTCGGGCTCCGGCTCCGGCTCGGCAGCTGGCGTCGGCGTCGGCGTCGGCGTAGGCGTGGGCGTGGGCGGTGGCTTGGGCTTGAGCCAAATGTGCGCCATGTCGCCGGGCGCCTCGTTGGCCAGCTCGCTGGTCAACACGCTCTCCATGGAGGCGCTGGGGCACAGCTCGTCCACATCCTCCTCGGTGGCGCAAACGCTGCTGCCGACACATCTGCTCGGCGGGCTCGTTGGCGGCGGACCGCACAACAACAGCGGCAGCGGCAGCAGCAGCAGCAGCGGCAGCAACAACAGCACACAAACCACAAATGTGGGTGGACCGCTCATGAGCTCGGCCATCATCAATGGCAGCGGCATGCAACAGCGTCTGGGCAATGCCGGCGGCTCCTCGGCCAACTCCTCGGCGGCGACGCTGGTCAATGCGTTCACCGCCTCGCCGGCGCCCGGAGAGCATTTCTCGTATGGCAGCGATGCGTTTGAGTTTGATATTGCACATTCCTCGTTCGACATTGATCCCAGCGGTGGCGTCGGCGCCTGGACCGATTCGCGGCCCAATTCGCGCGCTTCCGTTGCGACGCCTGTCAGCACGCCGCGTCCGCCCTCGGGGCATGGCTTTAGTCCGGCGGTGTGCGCCTCCCCGGCCACGCCCTATCAATTGTCCTCGCACTCAGCTGCGAGTTTGCCCTCGCCGCAGTCAAATGCCAGCGCCGGCGCCGGCGGCAGCTACGGTTTCAATTTTCACTCCTACGATCCGGCGGACACCAAGCCAGACAAAGAGCTACAGCAACAGCAACAACAACAACAACAACAACAGCAGCAAAGCAACAACAATGGCAACAACAACAACAATGCGCTTATGGGCGGCGGTCTGCCAAATGGCGTCGGCGGCTTGCTGCTCAGCCAGCAGCATCAACAACAACAACAACAGCAACAACAACAACAACAGACGCCACCACTGCAGGAATCGTCGGAGCGACTGCGTCATCTGCTGACCAAATCGCAGAGCCTGGCCAGCGGCCTGGGCGGCGCTGGTCTGGGGGATGAGGAGAAGGTAAGTCGCTCAATCTCTAGTTGATTGAATTTTGAGTAATTACATTTTTTTGTTAATTATTAAATTGACATTTAAGCATTTGAGCTTACTTTGTGCTTAGTTCCTGCAACTAGTTCTTTTTACTAATTATCAATAGAAGTTCAATTTTGATGAACCAGTTGTTACTAGTTCCTGTCTGTAAATGCTCAAATTATGAGAGCAGACTAAAGTGTTTTCGACTTTTCGTCCGTCCGACTTTCAATAAAGAAAAAATATAAAGGGTCGAAGATATTGGTCATTCCATTACCAACATCTTGGATATTTAATATTTGTTCCAAAAATCGAGCAAACAGGTTTCGTGGCCTTATTAGAGCTTGAGTTGGGATTTGTGAAGTTAACACTTAATTATATTTTAAAGAAAACTTATATAAATCTAGATGGTAGATGGAATCTTTGGTTTTTCAATTTTCATCACTTTTATGATAAACTGACCGTGTTTAAATTTTTTCTTTAATTTTCCCATAAAAAACAACAGCCTAAAATAAGACTCGAAGAACTTTTTTAAACTGGTTCCGACTTAACTCGCTGGGACTAGCATTTTTTTTAAACTAGTTCCGAAACATTTAAAGTTGATTCCATTATCAACTTCCAGATTCTATTAGAAGCTAGTTTATAAGCCTACTTTATATTATTATTATCGATAATATATATTTAGCTAGCAGCAGTTAATGGAACTAGTTCACTTAAGAATAACTGAAATACCTAGCAATATTTGATTGCCTTGTTGTGCTACTAAAAATGTTTTTATTGAATTGCTTGCAGTACTTTAAGCAGGAGTGCAGCGAGGATGAGAAGCTCAATGTCGGGCCAATTGGCGGTCCAGCGGGCAGCTTCAAAATGGGCGGCCAGCCGAGTCAGATGGGCTTGTTTCCACCAATTGGACGCGGTGGCGCAAGTGCCGCACTGTTGCAAAAGGCGGGTAACTCCCAGAATCCCATGCTGCTCAAGGTGAGTGAACAGTTGTTGTTGCCAGAAATGATTCTGAACCAATTTCGGAATTCGTTGCAGCTGCTCAACGAGAAGAGCGAGGAGGATGATGGCAGCAGTGGTACAGGCCCCGGTGGCCCCGGTGTCCTTAGCAATACGCGGCAGAGCGAGCTAATGCGTCAGCTGCAGAAGGATGACGGTGGCAGCCATGGTCCTGGTCACGGCATGCTGGGCGGCAGCGGTGCCGGCGGTGGCGGCAACATGAGCAACGAGGATCTCAAGCGCATGCTAAAAATCCAAAGCGATCCGGCCATGAGTCGCAAGCGTTCGCTCAACGAGCCCGACGACGACATCTCGGCCAAGCGTTCCGAGGATAAGCCCAGCAAGCTGTGCAGCCAAAACAAGATGCTCGCGAAGCTGCTCCAGAATCCGCCAAAGTTACCCAAGGCGCCCAATCCAGAGCAGCCGTTAGTGAAAACCCTGCCGGACATAACCAGCTCCACGGTGAACAATGTGAGCAGCTCGCTGGCGGCGCCGGGCAACCTCATTAGCGCCGGCAGCACCGGACCCAAGGCGGCGGCGGCAGCCAATAGTCGGGCGCGTAAGTTGCAGCAGCAGCAACAGCAGCAACAGCAGCAGCAACAGCAGCAGCAACA